>NC_052066.1:28670564-29015564 GCF_015852505.1 Tachyglossus aculeatus | reverse complement strand
GGAGACAGACAACACAACGAAAGAAGTAGACAAGCATCAATACCATCAGACAAAATTGTGCAGAGCACTGTACTAAGCGCTTGGAATGTACAAGTAGGCAACATATAGAGACGGTCCCTACCCAACAGTGGGCTCACAGTCTAGAAGGGGGAGAAGAAACCTTTGGCCCTTGATAGTCTAAACCGCACTATAATAATAATGGTATTTGTTAAGTGCTTACTATGTGCCAAGCACTGATCTAAGCATTGGAGTAGATAATAATAATAATAATAATAATAATAATGGCATTTGTTAAGTGCTTACTATGTGCCAAGCACTGCTCTAAGCATTGAAGTAGATAATAATAATAATAATAAGAAGAAGAAGAATAAGAAGAAGAAGAATAATGGCATTTGTTAAGCGCTTACTATGTGCCAAGCACTGCTCTAAGCATTGGAGTAGATAATAATAATAATAATAATGACATTTGTTAAGCGCTTACTATGTGCCAAGCACTGCTCTAAGCATTGGAGTAGATAAGAATGATAATAATAATGGCATTTGTTAAGCGCTTACTATGTGCAAAGCACTGTTCTAAGCGCTGGGGGATACAAGGTGATCAGGTTGTCCCACGTGGGGCTCACAGCCTTCATCTCCATTTTACAGATGAGATAACTGAGGCTCCAAGAAGTAAAGTGATTTACCGAAGGTCACACAGCAGACATGTGGCGGAGGCGGAATTCGAACCCATGACCTCCGACTCCAAAGCCCATGCTCTTTCCACTGAGCCACGCTGCTTCTCTACAATAATAATAACTGCAGTATTTTTTAAGCACTTACTGTGTGCCAGGCACTTTACTAAATGCTGGGGTGGATATAAGCGAATCGGGTTGGACGCAGTCCCTGTCCCACGTGAGGCTCACTGACTCAATTCCCATTTCACAGATGAGGTAACTGAGGCCCAGAGATGTGAAGTGCCTTGCCCAAGGTCACACAGCAGACGAGTGGAGGATCTGGGATTAGAACCCACAACTTTCCGACTCCCAGGATGGTACTCTAATTGGGTTGAACACAGTCCCTGTCCCACATAAGGCTCACAGCCTTAATCCCCATTTTATAGATGAGGTTACTGAGGCACAGAGAATAATTATTACTCTATTTATTTTACTTGTACATATCTATTCTATTTATTTTATTTTCTTAGTATGTTTGGTTTTGTCTCCCCCTTTTAGACTGTGAGCCCACTGTTGGGTAGGGACTGTCTCTATATGTTGCCAATTTGTACTTCCCAAGCGCTTAGTACAGTGCTCTGCACACAGTAAGCGCTCAATAAATATGATTGATGATGATGATGATGATGATGATGGTATTTGTTAAGCGCTTACTATGTGCAGAGCACTGTTCTAGGTGCTGGGGGGGAACTAAGGTGATCAGGTTGTCCCGTGTCCCATGCTCCCATGCTCACAGTCTTAATCCCCATTTTACAGATGAGGTAACTGAGGCACACATAATAATAATAATAATAATAATAATAATAATAATAATAATAGCATTTATTAAGTGCTTACTATGTGTAAAGCACTGTTCTAAGCGCTGGGGAGGTTACAAGGTGATCAGGTTGTCCCACAGGGGGCTCACAGTAAATCCCCATTTTACAGATGAGGTAACTGAGGCGCTGAGAAGGTAAGTGACTTGCCCAAATTCACACAGCTGATAATTGGCGGTGTTGGGCTATGAACCCATTACCACTGACTCCAAAGCCCGGGCTCTTTCCACTGAGCCACGCTGCTTCTCTAAACAGCTCTAACTTCTAACTTCTCTAAGAGAAGTTAAGTGACTTGACCGCGGTCACACAGCAGATAAGTGGCGGAGCTGGGATTAGAACCCACAACCTTCTGACTCCTAGGATGGTGCTCTAATCAATCAATCAATCAATCGTATTTACTGAGCGCTTACTGTGTGCAGAGCACTGTACTAAGCTCTTGGGAAGTACAAGCTGGCAACATATAGAGACAGTCCCTACCCAACAGTGGGCTCACAGTCTAAAAGTCTAATCAGGTTGGACACAGTCTCTGTCTCTCATAGGGCTCACAACCTTAATCCCCATTTTCCAGATGAGGTCACTGAGGCCCAGAGAAGTGAAGTGACTTGCCCAAAGTCACACAGCAGATAAGTGGCGGAGCTGGGTTTAGAACCCACAACATTCTGACTAATCAGGTTGAACACAGTCCCTGTCCCACATGGGGCTCGCAGACTTAATCCCCATTTTCCAGATGAGGTCACTGAGGCCCAGGGAAGTGAAGTGACTTGCCCAAAGTCACACAGCAGATAAGTGGTGAGGCTGGGATTAGAACCCACAACTTTCCGACTAATCAGGTTGAACACAGTCCCTGTCCCATATGGGGCTCACAGACTTAATGCCCATTTTCCAGATGAGGTCACTGAGGCCCAGAGAACTGAAGTGACTTGCCCAAAGTCACACAGCAGATAAGTGGCGGAGCTGGGATTAGAACCCACAAATTTCTGACTCCTAGGACGGTGCTCTAATCAGGTTGGACACAGTCTCTGTCTCTCATAGGGCTCACAACTTTAATCCCCATTTTACAGACGAGGTCACTGAGGCCCAGAGAAGTCAAGTGACTTGCCCAAGGTCACACAGCAGATGTGGCGGAGCTGGATTTAGAACCCACAACTTTCCGACTAATCAGGTTGAACACAGTCCCTGTCCCACATGGGGCTCGCAGACTTAATCCCCATTTTCCAGATGAGGTCACTGAGGCCCAGAGAAGTCAAGTGACTTGCCCAAAGTCACACAGCAGATAAGTGGCGGAGCTGGGTTTAGAACCCACAACTTTCCGACTAATCAGGTTGAACACAGTCCCTGTCTCACATGGGGCTTGCAGACTTAATCCCCATTTTCCAGATGAGGTCACTGAGGCCCAGGGAAGTGAAGTGACTTGCCCAAAGTCACACAGCAGATAAGTGGCGGAGCTGGGTTTAGAACCCACAACTTTCTGACTCCTAGGACGGTGCTCTAATCAGGTTGGACAAAGTCTCTGTCTCTCATAGGGCTCACAACCTTAATCCCCATTTTCCAGATGAGGTCACTGAGGCCCAGAGAAGTGAAGTGACGTGCCCAAAGTCACACAGAAGATAAATGGCGGAGCTGGGTTCAGAACCCACAACTTTCCGACTAATCAGGTTGAACACAGTCCCTGTCCCAAATGGGGCTCGCAGACTTGATCCCCATTTTCCAGATGAGGTCACTGAGGCCCAGGGAAGTGAAGTGATTTGCCCGAAGTCACACAGCAGATAAGTGGCGAAGGTGGGATTAGAACCCACAACTTTCTGACTCCTAGGACGGTGCTCTAATCAGGTTGGACACAGTCTCTGTCTCTCATAGGGCTCACAACTTTAATCCCCATTTTACAGACGAGGTCACTGAGGCCCAGAGAAGTGAAGTGACTTGCTCAAAGTCACACAGCAGATAAGTGGCAGAGCTGGGTTTAGAATCCACAACTTTCTGACTAATCAGGTTGAACACAGTCCCTGTTCCACATGGGGCTTGCAGACTTAATCCCCATTTTCCAGATGAGGTCACTGAGGCCCAGAGAAGTGAAGTGACTTCCCCAAAGTCACACAACAGATAAGTGGCGGAGCTGGGTTTAGAACCCGCAACTTTCCAACTAATCAGGTTGAACACAGTCCCTGTCCCACATGGGGCTCACAGACTTAATCCCCATTTTCCAGATGAGGTCACTGAGGCCCAGAGAAGTGAAGTGACTTGCCCAAAGTCACACAGCAGATAAGTGGCGGAGCTGGGTTTAAAACCTACAACTTTCCGACTAATCAGGTTGAACACAGTCCCCGTCCCACATGGGGCTCACGGTCTTGATCCCCATTTTACAGATGAGGTAACTGAGGCCCAGAGAAGTGAAGTGACTTGCCCAAGGTCACACAGCAGATAAGTGGTGGGGGCGGCATTAGAACTCATGACCTGGGAATCCTAAGCCTGCACTAGGCCACTTAGGCCACACTGTTTCCAGTCCGCAGCTGAATCCTGCCACACCCCTAATCCACCTCTGGGGTGTGGAGTAAGAGGTCATGGGTTCTAATCTCGCTTGTCAGCTTTGTGATTTTGGGCAAGTCGCTTTAACTTCTCTGTGCCTCAGTTACCTCATCTGTAAAATGGGGTCAAGACCGTGAGCCCCATGTGGGACGAGCGCTTAGTACAGTGCTCTGCACACAGTAGGCGCTCAATAAATGCAATTGAATGAATGAATGACAACCAGATTACCCTGTATTCATCCCTCAATTGTATTTATTGAGCGCTTACTGTGTGTAGAGCACTGTACTAAGCGCTTGGAAAATACAATTTGGCAACAGATAAAGACAGTTCTCCACCTTCTAGATTGTGAGCCCGTTGTTGGGTAGGGACCGTCTCTATATGTTGCCAACTTGGACTTCCCAAGCGCTTAGTACAGTGCTCTGCACACAGTAAGCGCTCAATAAATATTACTGAATGAATGAATGAATGAACAACAGGCTCACCATCTAGAAGGGGGACAGACAACAAAACAAGTAGACAGGCATCAATACCGTCAAAATAGATAAATAAAATTGTAGATATATATATATATATATATATATACATCATTAATAAAATAAATAGAGTGATAATGAGAAGCAGCATCGCTCAGTGGAAAGAGCACGGGCTTTGGAGTCAAAGGTCAGGGGTTCAAATCCTGGCTCCACCACTTGTCAGCTGTGTGACTTTGAGCAAGTCACTTCACTTCTCTGTGCCTCAGTTCCCTCATCTGTAAAATGGGGATTAAGACTGTGAGCCCCCCGTGGGACAACCTGATCAGCTTGTAACCTCCCCAGCGCTTAGAACAGTGCTTTGCACATAGGAAGTGCTTAATAAATGCCATTATTATTATTATGTATCCCCCTCCAGTGCTTAGAATAGTGCTTGGCACATAGTAAGCGGTTAACTGTCTACTCATTTTGTTTTGTGGTCTGTCTCCCCCTTGTAGACTGTGAGCCCGTTGTTGGGTTGGGATTGTCTCTGTTGATGAATTGTACTTTCCAAGCGCTTAGTACAGTGCTCTGCACACAGTAAGAGATCATTCATGCATTCATTCATTCAATCGTATTTATTGAGCGCTTACTGTGTGCAGAGCACTGTACTAAACTCCTGGGAGAGAAGCAGTGTGGCTCAATGGAAAGAGCCCGGGCTTTGGAGTCAGAGGTCATGGGTTCAAATTCTGGATCCGCCACTGCCACTTGTCAGCTGTGTGACTTTGGACAAGTCACTTAACTTCTCTGTTCCTCAGTTATGTCATCTGTAAAATGGGGATGAAGACTGTGAGCCCCAAGTGGGACAACCTGATCAGCTTGTAATAATAATAATAATAATAATAATTTTGGTATTTGTTAAGCGCTTACTATGTGCAAAGCACTATTCTAAGCCCTGAGGAGGTCACAAGGTGATCAGGTTGCCCCAAGAGGGGCTCACAGTCTTCATCCCTGTTTTACAGATGAGGTCACTGAGGCCCAGAGAAGTTAAGTGACTTGCCCAAAGTCAGCCAGCTGACAACTGGCAGAGCAGCGATTTGAACCCATGACCTCTGACTCCAAAGCCCACGCTCTTTCCACTGAGCGACGCTGCTTGTAACCTCCCCCAGCGCTTAGAACAGTGCTTTGCACATAGTAAGCTCTTAATAAATGCCATCATCATTATTATTATTATTACAAGTTGGCAACATATAGAGACGGTCCCTACCCAACAACGGGCTCACAGTCTAGAAGGGGGAGACAGACAACACCACAAAACATATGAATGAATGAACATTGTTATTATTATAAGTCGGCAACATATATTCATTCAGTCATTCATTCAATCGTATTTATTGAGCGCTTACTGTGTGCAGAGCACTGTACTAAGCGCAGTGCTCTGCACACAGTAAGCACTCAATAAATATGATTGATCGATTTCTGTGTGTCTCTTCTTTCTCTCCATCTTTCAATCTCTTTCTCCCATCTCTCTCAATCTCGCTCTGGTCTCTCTTCTCTCTCTCTCTCCCCCCTTTCTCAATCTATTCATTTATTTATTTTATTTGTACATATTTATTCTATTTATTTTATTTTGTTAATATGTTTTGTTTTGTTGTCTGTCTCCCCCTTCTAGACTGTGAGCCCGCTGTTGGGTAGGGACCGTCTCTATATGTTGCCGACTTGTACTTCCCAAGCGCTTAGTACAGTGCTCTGCACACAGTAAGCGCTCAAAAAATAAAAAAATAAAATATATATATATATGATGCTGGGAACTAGAAGTTGGCAACATATAGAGATGGTCCCTACCCAACAACGGGCTCACAGTCTAGAAGGGAGAGACAGACAACACAACAAAACATGTGAATGAATGAACAGATGCCATGTTTATCTGTCTGTCTGTCTATCTATCTATCTATCTATCTATCTATCTATCTATCTATCTATCTATTAATTTATTAAGTTTCAAGATGCCCACGGGGAGAGTGGTAGGCCGCCAAACTACAATTCCCAGAAGCCTACGGGGCCGCCCACGTCTATTCCTTCATTCAGTCGTATTTATTGAGCGCTTACTGTGTGCAGAGCACTGTACTAAGCGCTTGGGAAGTCCAAGTTGGCAACATATAGAGACGGTCCCTACCCAACAGCAGGCTCACAGTCTAGAAAGGGGGGACAGAGAACAAAACAAAACATATTCACAAAATAAAATAAATAGAATAAATATGTACAAATAAAATAAAAAAATAGAGTAATAAGTACGTACAAACATATATACATATATACAGGTACTGTGGGGAGGGCAAGGAGGTAAGGCGGGGGGGATGGGGAGGAGGGGGGGAGGAAGGAGGGGGCTCAGTCTGGGAAGGCCTCCTGGAGGAGGTGAGCTCTCAGTAGGGCCTTGAAGGGAGGAAGAGAGCTAGCTTGGCTATCTATCTATCCATTATCTATCTATCTATCTATCTATCTATCTATCTATCTATCTATCTATTCATTTATTAATTCAATTGTATTTATTGAGCACTTACTGTGTGCAGAGCACTGTACTATGCGCTTGGGAACATGTAGAGACGGTCCCTACCCAACAGTGGATCTATCTAGTCATCTATCTATTCATTCATTCATTCATTCAATCGTATTTATTGAGCGCTTACTGTGCGCGGAGCACTGTACTAAGTGCTTGGGAAGTACACGTCGGCAACATATAAAGTTGGTTCCTACCCCACAACGGGCTCACAGTCTAGAAGGGGGAGACAGGCAACTGAACAAAACATGTAGACAGGTGTCAAAATCGTGAGAACAAATGGAATTATAGCTATATAATAATAATAATGATGGCATTTTTTAAGCACTTACTATGTGCAAAGCACTGTTCTAAGCGCTGGGGAGGTTACAAGGTGATCAGGTTGTCCCACGGGGGGCTCACTGTCTTCATCCCCTTTTTACAGATGAGGTAACTGAGGCCCAGAGAAGTGAAGTGACTTGCCCAAAGTCACACAGCTGACAATTGGCAGAGCCGGGATTCCAACCCATGAACTCTGACTCCAAAGCCCGGACTCTTTCCACTGGGCCACGCTGCTTCCCATCGTTAACAAAATAAATAGAATAGTGGATATGTACAAGTAAAACAGAGTAGTAACTCTGTACAAATACATACAAGTAAGTAGATAGTACATATCTATTCTATTTATTTTATTTTGTTAGCATGTTTGGTTTTGTTCTCTGCCTCCCCCTTTTAGACTGTGAGCCCACTGTTGGGTAGGGACTGTCTCTATATGTTGCCAACTTGTACTTCCCAAGCGCTTAGTACAGTGCTCTGCACACAGTAATCGCTCAATAAATACGATTGAGGAGGCTGATGAAGTAATGATGGCATTTATTAAGCACTTACGATGGGCAAAGCACTGTTCTAAGCGCTGGGGAGGTTACAGTAATATCTATAATATCTAATCATCATCATCATCAATCGTATTTATTGAGCGCTTACTATGTGCAGAGCATTGTACTAATAATTATATCTAATAATATCTATTTATTCATCTATGTATGTATGTATGTATCTATTCATTCATTAATTTTCAAGACTCCCGCAGGGCGAGTGGTAGGCCGCCAAACTACAGTTCCCAGAAGCCTTCGCGGCCGCCCACGGGCGGGGGTGTGTGTGAGCGTGTGTGGAAAGAACTACGACTCCCAGCGGCCCCCGCGCCGGCGCCGGTGCGCGCGCAGCGGCGCCTGCGCAGACGCGCGAGGGGCGTCCGGAGCGCCGGGCCACGTCTCTTAGCGGGCAGTGCGGCCTAGGGTGTTGTCAAGGAGCCTGCCTCGATTTGAGGGCTTCCGGTCCTGCCTGGGGCCGCCTCCTCCACGCTGCCTCCCGGCCTGCAGGGCTTCCGTGATGGGCTCCCCCGATCCCAAGATGACGGGCAGCGGGTTCCAGCCGCACCTGGACTCGCTGCGGCGGGAGCTGCAGGGGCAGGAGCCGGCCATGCTGTCCATCCTGGTGGCCATGGTGCTGCTGCTGCTCACAGCCGGTCAGTCCTCTCTGCCCCAGCCTGGGGGCATCATCATCATCATCATCATCATCATCATCAATCGTATTTATTGAGCGCTTACTATGTGCAGAGCACTGTACTAAGCGCTTGGGAAGTACAAATTGGCAACATATAGAGACAGTCCCTACCCAACAGTGGGCTTACAATCGTACCCTTCTATCAATCAATCAATCAATCGTATTAATTGAGCGCTTACTATGTGCAGAGCACTGTACTAAGCGCTTGGGAAGTACAAGCCCACTGTGAGCCCACTGTTGGGAAGGGCCTGTCTCTATCTGTTGCCAACTTGTACTTCCCAAGCGCTTAGTACAGTGCTCTGCACACAGTAGGCGCTCAATACAGACGATTTATTTATTTATTGATAATGATGGTATTTAATGATGATGGTACGTATTAAGCGCTTACTATGTGCCGAGCACTGTTCTAAGCGCTGGGGTAGATACAGAGTAATCAGGTGGTCCCCCATGGGGCTCGCGGTCTTAATCTCCATTTTACAGATGAGGGAACTGAGGACCAGAGAAGTGAAGCGACTTGCCCGAGGTCACACAGCAGACAAGTGGCTGAGTTGGGATTCGAAGCCATGACCTCTGACTCCCAAGCCCGGGCTCTTTCCACTGATCCACGCTGCTCTGTGTGTTGCCAGCTTGGGCTTCCCAAGCGCTTAGTACAGTGCTCTGCACACAGTAAGCGCTCAATAAATACGATTGATTGATTGATTGGGCGCTTTCTGTGAGCAGAGCACTGTACTAAGCGCTTGGGAAGTCCAAGTTGGCAACATATAGAGACGGTCCCTACCCAACAGTGGGCTCACAGTCTAGAAGATGATGGCATATGTTAAGTGCTTACTATGTGCAAAGCACTGTTCGAAGCGCAGGGGGGATACAAGGTGATCAGGTTGTCCCACGGGGGGCTCACAGTCTTCACCCCCATTTTCCAGATGAGGTCACTGAGGCCCAGAGAAGTGAAGTGAGTTGCCCAAAGTCACACAGCTGACAATTGGCGGAGCCGGGATTTGAACCGTTGAACTCCGACTCCAAACCCCGGGCTCTTTCCACTGGTCACTCAGTCACAAATGTTAATTTGTTAAATGCCATCATTAAATTAATTAAGCGCTTACTATGTGCAAAGCACTGTTCTAAGCGCTGGGGAGGTTACAAGGTGATCAGGTTGTCCCATGGTAGGGCTCACAGTCTTCATCCCCATTTTCCAGATGAGGTCACTGAGGCCCAGAGAAGTGAAGTGACTTGCCGAAAGTCACACAGCTGACAGTTGGCGGAGCCGGGATTTGAATCGTTGAACTCCGACTCCAAAGCCTGGGCTCTTTCCACTGAGCCACACTGCTTCCCCATAATGATGGCATTTATTAAGCGCGTACAGTGTGCCAAGCACTGTTTCTAGACTGTGAGCCCGTTGTTGGGTAGGGACCGTCTCTATATGTTGCCAACTTAACAGTAATAGTGATGGCATTTATTAAGCGCTTACTACGTGCAAAGCACAGTTCTAAGCGCTGGGGAGGTTACAAGGTGATCAGTTTGTCCCACGGGGGGCTCACAGTCTTAATCCCCATTTTACAGATGAGGGAACTGAGGCTCAGAGAAGTTAAGTGACTTGCCCAAAGTGTCACACAGCTGACAATTAGCAGAGCTGGGATTTGAACCCATAATAATAATAATAATAATAATAATAATAATAATAATAATAATAAATAGCATTTATTAAATGCTTACTATGTGTAAAGCACTGTTCTGAGCGCTGGGGAGGTTACAAGGTGATCAGGTTGTCCCACGGGGCGCTCACAGTCTTCATCCCCCTTCTAGACTGTGAGCCCGCTGTTGGGTAGGGACCATCTCTATGTGTTGCCAACTTGTACTTCCCAAGCGCTTAGTACAGTGCTCTGCACACAGTAAGCGCTCAATAAATAAATAAATACGATGCGATACTGTATATATGTTTGTACGTGTTTATTGCTCTATTTTATTTGTACATATTCTATTTATTTTATTTTGTTACTATGTTTTGTTTTGTTGACTGTCTCCCCCTTCTAGACTGTGAGCCAGCTGTTGGGTAGGGACCGTCTCTATGTGTTGCCGACTTGTACTTCCCAAGCGCTTAGTACAGTGCTCTGCACACAGTAAGCGCTCAATAAATAAATAAATACGATACGATACTGTATATATGTTGTACGTATTTATTACTCTGTTTTATTTGTACATATTTATTCTATTTATTTTATTTTGTTACTATGTTTTGTTTTGTTGACTGTCTCCCCCTTCTAGACCCGCTGTTGGGTCGGGACCATCTCTATGTGTTGCCGACTTGTACTTCCCAAGCGCTTAGTACAGTGTTCTGCACACAGTAAGCGCTCAGTAAATACGATTGAATGAATGAATGAATTAACTGTTTTTCCTCTGTTCGCAGTATTCTGGAAACTCATCCGAAGCAGAAAGAGTGGAAAGAACGCAGTACTTCTCGTTGGCCTTTGTGATTCAGGAAAAACGCTGCTTTTTGTCAGGGTAAATGCTTGAACCGGGATCTTGTCGCAAACTGAGGCGAAAATTGGGAATCTCCTGTTCTTCCTTTGAATCTGTAATTCTTTTGGGGAAAGCATTAGGCGATGGCGCCTGCCCGTTTCGGGTGCACTTTGGGTTCCTCCCTCCGGTTTGAGATAGCGGCTCTGTAAATTTGTTTAATGGTAGGCCTTGACCGGTTTTATTTTCAGTCGTTGGACACAGACTAGGATTTGAATTTGGGTTGTCCCTGATGCAGCCTCGGTGATCGTGTTTCACTTTGTGCCTCTCTTGTCCAGTCACGGATGGACAAGCCGGCCTTACGTAGAAGCAGAGGGAGCCGAAAGTAATCGTAAAGATTTTTATTTGGCCCTGCAGACATTTAATGAAGAGTGCCGTTTCTTGAATAACCTGTGTTTCACTCTCTTGCAAACGTGGGTCATTGCCTTCTATTTTGGAGTTCACAGTTAGTATTTATGTATATGTATATATATGTATATGTATATATATTTATTATGGGAAGTTAGAAAATTCTCAGCTAGCAAAGCACTGGAAGGTAATGTGGGAAATTGAGCTAATCTAAGATACCTGATTTCAGCCAAAAAAGATGTTTGGTGAGGCATTGCGTGACCAACTAACGGAGCATCCACCAAACTCCTCTTGTGGAAAGGCAAATCATTTTTGGTGGTTTACATTTTTTTCACTTTGAGTCTTTTCGTGGGGGGAGCCAAAAAAGATCCATCTTTTTTTAGGAAACCTGGGAATTCATTCATCCGGTCTTAGTTATTGAGCGCTTACTGTGTGCAGAGCACTGTACTGAGCGCTTGGAAAGTACAATTTGGCAACAGATAGAGACAATCGCCAAGCAACAACCGGCTCACAGTCTAGAGTTGTGTTTAATGTGCTGTCTCCCATCTGTCTCATTTTCACAGCTGTTAACGGGCACGTACCGAAAAACCCAGACCTCCATAACGGACAGTTCTGCCGGGTACAGAGCCCGCAACGACAGGGTAAGGAGAGTTTGGACATCCCATCACCTGATACTCTCTCTTCCTCCCTTCAAGGCCCTGCTGAGAGCTCACCTCCTCCAGGAGGCCTTCCCAGACTGAGCCCCTTCCTTCCTCTCCCCCTCGTCCCCCTCTTCATCCCCCCCATCTTACCTCCTTCCCTTCCCCACAGCACCTGTATATATGTATATATGGTTGCACATATTTATTACTCTATTTATTTATCTATTTATTTATTTATTTTATTTGTACATTTCTATCCTGTTTATTTTATTTTGTTGGTGTGTTTTGTTTTGTTCTCTGTCTCCCCCTTTTAGACTGTGAGCCCACTGTTGGGTAGGGACTGTCTCTATGTGTTGCCAATTTGTACTTCCCAAGCACTTAGTACAGTGCTCTGCACATAGTAAGCGCTCAATAAATACGATTGATTGATTGATTGACAGAGGGGACATCTTTTCGTAGTTCTTTTCACGCTTGTGTGAAGCTAGAAGGCAATAGGAGAAATAATCTTGGTGACCCAGTAACGCCATAACATCCTTGAAGTCATTTTCACTCGGGTTTCCTGCCTGGCTGCTCATGCCATCCTCCTCAGTGTTATTTATTGAGCACCTCCTGACTGTGAAGAATTACGCCAAGTGCTTGGAAAAGTACAATACAAAGAACGGCCCGCAAAAAGCTGACAGTCTGGTGGGAAAGATAGACATAAAGCTATTTATAGCTATCAATCAATGGTGTTTGTTGAGTGCTTACTATGTGCAGAGCTCTGTACTGAGAGCTTTGGAGAGTGTGATACAAGAGAATTAGCAGGCCCTTTCTGTGCCCATAATGAGCTTATGGTGTAGAGTGATTATTCATTCATTCATTCAATCATATTTATTGAGCGCTTACTGTGTGCAGAGTACTGTACTAAGTGCTTGGGAAGTTCCAGTTGGCAACATAAATTACAGTAAATATTTGAATAAGGATATATTCTGAGAAGCAGCGTGGCTCATTGGAAAGAGCACGGGCTTTGGAGTCAGAGGTTATGGGTTTGAATCCTGGCTCCGCCACATGTCTGCTGTGTGACCTCGGGCAAGTCACTTAACTTCTCTGAGCCTCAGTTCCCTCATCTGTCAAATGGGGATTAAGACTGTGAGCCCCACGTGGGACAACTTCATCACCTTGTATCCCCCCCAGCGCTTAGAACAGTGCTCTGCACATACTAAGCGCTTAACAAATGCCATCATCATTATTATTATTATTATTATTATTATATTCAGAAGAGCTGAACATAGGTATAAATACAGCAGGGGAGAGTATGCAGGGAAGGCTTGTTGGAGGAAGTGGGCTTTTTAGGAGAGGAGGTTGCGATTTGACAGATATGGGTTGGGGGGAAGGAGGGAGGGAGTTCCAGGCCAGAGGAACAGCATAATTATTATAATAGCAGTTGTTAAGAGCTTACTATGTGCTAAGCACTGTTCCTAGAGCTGGGTGGAGACAAGGTAATCAAGCACTTAGTACAGTGCTCTGCACACGGTAAGTGCTCAGTAAATACGATTGATTGATTGTCCTCCTTGGGGCTCACAGTTTTAATCCCCGTTTTACAGATGAGGTAACCGACACAGAGAAGTTAAGCGGCTCACCCAAGGTCACACAGCAGACAAGTGGTGGAGCCGCGATTAAAACCCACGTCCTCTGACTACCAAGGCCGGGCTCTTTCCACTGAGCCATATTCCTTCTTGGGCGTAAGGAAGGGATCAGAAGGGTACCTTGGAAGGAATGAACTGAGCTACCTGAGGGAGTAGTGTGTGAAGGGAGCGACTTGTAAGGCGGGGAGACTTGGGGGAGAGCCCTGAAGCCAATCGAGAAGAATTTTCATTTCTGGGGAAAGGAAATGGAGAGCCAGTGTTGGGATCTAGGGGGGTGGAAAGAGGCTGGAGGCAGGGAGGCCAGTGCGAAGGCCAGTACACTCCCCAGCCGAGATTCATTCATTCATTCAATTGTATTTATTGAGCGCTTACTGTGTGCAGAGCACTGTACTGAGCGCTTGGGAAGTGCAATTCGGCAGTAGTCTAGAAGGTGGAGACAGACAACAAAATAAGTAGACAGGTGTCAATACCATCAGACAAGATATGACGGCGGTAGCTATTTGGGTGGCAAGGAAGGGTCGGCTTCGGAGAAGTCTGGTGGGAAGAGAGAAGCAGCGTGGCTCAATGGAAAGAGCCCGGGCTTTGGAGTCAAAGGTCATGGGTTCGAATCCCGGCTCCACCACATGTCAGCTGGGTGACCTTGGGCAAGTCACTCAACTTCTCTGAGCCCCAGTTCCCTCATCTGTCAAATGGGGATTAAGACTGTGAGCCCCACGTGGGACAACCTGATCACCTTGTATCCCCCCCAGCGCTTAGAACAGTGCTTTGCACATAGTAAGCGCTTGACAAATGCCATTATTATTATTAAGAGAAGCAGCGTGGCTCAGTGGAAAGAGCCCGGGCTTGGGAGTCGGAGTTCCTGAGTTCAAATCCCAGCTCCACCAGTTGTCAGCTGTGTGACTCTGGGCGAGTCACTTCACTTCTCTGGGCCTCAGTTACCTCATCTGGCAAATGGGGATGAAGACTGAGCCCCACGTGGGACAACCTGATCACAGTAGGCGCTCGGTGAATACGATTGAATGAGTGAATGAAGATATTCATTTGTTTTGTTGTCTGTCTCCCCATTCTAGACTGTGAGCCCGTTGTTGGGTAGGGACTGTATCTGTATGTCGCCGACTTGGACTTCCCAAGCGCTTAGTACAGTGCTGTGCACATAGTAAGCGCTCACTAAATACACAGGGAGGAATGTTTTGTTTCGTTGTCTGTCACCCCCTTCTAGACTGTGAGCCTGTTGTTCGGTAGGGACCGTCTCTGGATGTTGCCCACTTGTACCTCCCAAGCGCTTGGTACGGTGCTCTGCACACAGTAGGTGCTCAATAAATAGGCAGCATGGCTCAGTGGAAAGAGCCCGGGCTTTGGAGTTAGAGGTCATGGGTTCAAGTCCTGGCTCCGCCAGTTCTCAGTTGTGTGACTCTGGGCAAGTCACTTAACTTCTCTGGGCCTCAGTTCCCTCATCTGTAAAATGGGGATGAAGACTGTGAGCCCCCCATGGGACAACCTGATCACCTTGTACCTCCCCAGCGCTTAGAACAGTGCTTTGCACATAGTAAGCGCTTAATAAATGCCATTATTATTATTATTATTATTTGTATCCTCTCCAGCGCTTAGAACAGTGCTTTGCATGTAGTAAGCGCTTAACAAATGCCATCATCATTATTATTATTATTATTATTATTATTAAGAACTGGCAGCTTTAGTAGCGCTTAATAAATGCCATTATTATTATTATTATTATTTGTATCCTCTCCAGCGCTTAGAACAGTGCTTTGCATGTAGTAAGCGCTTAACAAATGCCATCATCATTATTATTATTATTATTATTAAGAACTGGCAGCTTTAGTAGTGGCTTGAATCTTAGAGAAGCAGCTTGGCTCAGTGGAAAGAACACGGGCTTTGGAGTCAGAGGTCATGGGTTCAAATCCCGGCTCCGCCAATTGTCAGCTGTGTGACTTTGGGCAAGTCACTTCACATCTCTGGGCCTCAGTTACCTCATCTGTAAAATGGGGATTAAGACTGTGAGCCCCCCGTGGGACAACCTGATCACCTTGTAACCCCCCAGCGCTTAGAGCAGTGCTTTGCACATAGTAAGCGCTTAATAAATGCCATTAAAAAAAAAAGCCTGGAAGTTGGAAAACTCGGAGGGGCTGAGGCTGCCATGGAGGTAGCGGAATTCTGGGAGCGGTAGGATGGTGATGGGAAAGTTGGGAGCTGAAGGGGGCTGAGGAGGGCAGAGGAGTGACGTGGCTTAGTGGATAGAGCTCGGGCCTGAGCGTCAGAAGGACCTAGGTTGTAATCGTGGCTCCGCCATGAGTCTGCTATGTGATGTTGGACAAGTCAATCAATCAATCGATCGTATTTATTGAGCGCTTACTGTGTGCAGAGCACTGTACTAAGCGCTTGGGAAGTACAAGTTGGCGACATATACAGTCCGAACCCAACAGTGGGCTCACAGTCTAGAAGTCACTTCACTCCTCTGGGCCTCAGTTACCTCATCTGGAAAATGGGGGTTTAGAGCATGAGCCCCACATGGGGCGGGGACTGGGTCCAACGTGATTAACTTGTATTGACCCCAGTGCTTAGAAAAATGCTTGGAACATAGTAAGCACTTAACAAGTACCGTTATTATTATTATTATTATCATCATCAGGAGTAGTTCCATTTTAAACAGGTTCATTCATTCATTCAATCAATCGTATTTATTGAGCGCTTACTGTGTGCAGAGCACTGTACTAAGCGCTTGGGAAGTACAAGTCAGCAACGCATAGAGACGGTCCCTACCCAACAGTGGGCTCACAGTCTAGAAGGGGGAGACAGACAACAAGACAAAACATATTAACACAATAAAATAAATAGAATAAATATGTACAAATAAAATAGAGTAATAGAATAAATAGAGTAATAAAATAAAATAGAGTAATAAATAGAGTAATTCATTCATTCATTGTCATATTTATTGAGCGCTTACTGTGTGCAGAGCACTGTACTAAGCGCTTGGGAAGTCCAAGTTGGCAACATATAGAGGCAGTCCGTACCCAACAGTGGGCTCACAGTCTAGAAGTCACTTCACTTCTCTGGGCCTCAGTTACCTCATCTGGAAAATGGGGGTTTAGAGCGTGAGCCCCACATGGGGCGGGGACTGGGTCCAACCTGATGAACTTGTATTGACCCCAGTGCTTAGAAAAATGCTTGGTACATAGTAAGCACTTAACAAGTACCGTTGTTATTATTATTATCATCATCATCAGGAGTAGTTCCATTTTAAACAGGTTGAGTTTGAGATGCTGGGGAGGTATCCAAAGGGGAGGCCCCAGTGCCTGTTTACTTATATTGATGTCTGTCCCTCCCCACCTCCCAGAGGGTGAGCTTGTTGTGGACAGGGATTGTCCCTTTTTCTTACTGTATTGTACTTTCCCAAGCACTTAGTACAGTGCTCAGCACACAGTAAGTGCTCAATAAATACGATTGAATGGAAGAATGAAAGACAAGAAGAAATGAGGGGTTGTCAGTTAGGTGAGAAGTCATGGCTCCTGAGGTAGATGGGGGAGTGGACAATTAGACAATTTAGACAATTAGACAATTAGACAATTTAGAAAGATTGGCTGAAACCGTGCGAGTGGCTGAGCCCATCGGGAGAGGAAATGTAGAATGAGAAGAGCAGGAGACTTAGCCTTGTTGAATGCCCGCAGGAAGAGCCTCAGAGGCTCATCATCATCGATCGTATTTATTGAGCCCTTACTGTGTGCAGAGCACTGTACTAAGCGCTTGGGAAGTCCAAGTTGGCAACATATAGAGGCAGTCCCTACCCAACAGTGGGCTCACAGTCTAAAAGGGGGAGACAAAACCAAACATACTAACAAAATCAAATAAATAGAATAGATAGGTACTAGTAAAATAAATAGAGTAATAGATATGTACAAACATATATACAGGTGCTGTGGGGAAGGGAAGGCTCATGGGGCCCAACGAACGAAACTGAGAAGGAGCCATCAGATAGGCGGAGAACCAGGGTGCTATTCGGTCAGTAAAACCGAGGTCAGCGGGGAGGGAGGAAGCCACAGAGCTAAAGGCAGCTGAGAGGTCCAGGAGAGTGGTGCTAATAATAATAATAATAATGATGGCATTTATTAAGCACTTACTATGTGCAAAGCACTGTTCTAAGCGCTGGGGAGGTTACAAGGTGATCAGGTTGTCCCACGTGGGGCTCACAGTCTCAATCCCCATTTTACAGATGAGGTAACTGAGGCCCAGAGAAGTTAAGTGACTTGCCCAGAGTCACACAGCTGACAGTTGGTGGAGCCGGGGTTTGAACCCATGACCTCTGACTCCAAAGCCCGGACTCTTCTCCACTGAGCCACGCTGCTTCTGCTTTAAGGCCCGTTGGACTTGGTTATAAGGCTGTCATTCATTCAGTTGTGTCTATTCATCATTATCATCATCATCATCAATCGTATTTATTGAGCGCTTACTATGTGCAGAGCACTGTACGAAGCGCTTGGGAAGTACAAATTGGCAACATATAAAGACAGTCCCTACCAACAGTGGGCTCACCGTCTAAAAGGGGAGACAGAGAACAAAACCAAACATACTAACAAAATAAAATAAACAGAATATTGAGCACTTCCTGTGAGCACTGTCCTAAGCCCTGGGGAGAACCCAATGCAACAATAAGCAGCGAGCTGACAATCTCATTCAGCGACCCCAGAAAGTGCAGCGATTGGAGTGGGTCGAGATAAGAGTCGCGAAGCGAGGATGATGCCAAGTGAGTACAGACAGTGCTTCCAGGAGTTTGGACAGGACGTCTATTGCTCTGCACACGGGAAGCGCTCAGTATATTCGGTTGAAGGGGAGCAGGAAGGTGGGGGTATAGCTGAAGGGGACCGAGTCATCAAGAGAGGGCTCATCATCAATCGTATTTATTGAGCACTTACTATGTGCAGAGCACTGTACTAAGCGCTTGATAAGGAAGACTGATAAGAGCTTGATAAGGCTCGATAAGGAAGACTGGAATGCATATGGAGGTGGAGAAGGAGGAGCTAATAAAGAGCGAGTGGTTGAAAATGGCAGCGAGAGATGGGAGGAGAGTCAGAGCAAAAGTCTTTTGGCGGTAAAGGGGGGTGGATTTAGAGAGCAGGCAGAATTCTTGAGAGAGCTAGGAAGCAGGAGAAAGTGGTAAGGGGGTGTTTTTGTGGTATTTGTGAAACACTGTGTCAAACATTCATTCATTCATTCAATCGTATTTATTGAGCACTTACTGTGTGCAGAGCACTGGACTAAGCGCGTGGGAAGTACAAGTCGGCAACATGTAGAGACGGTCCCTACCCAACAGCGGGCTCACAGTCTAGAGAGGGGGAGACAGACAACAAGACAGAACATATTAACAAAATAAAATAGACTATGTACAAATAAAATAGAGTAATAAATCCGTATAAACATAGATACATTCATTCAGTCGTATTTATTGAGCGCTTACTGTGTGCACAGCACTGTACTAGTGATCGAACGAGCTGAGGGAAAGGAGTCAAAGGCAGAAGACCGGACGGCCCAAGATCTCAGAGACCCCCCCTAGAAAAGGGGGGAAGATGAGGGATTCATTCATTCATTCAATCGTATTTATTGAGCGCTCAAGCGCTTAGTACAGTGCTCTGCACATAGTAAGCGCTCAATAAATACGATTGATGATGGTGATGATGCAGAGCACTGCACTAAGCGCTTGGGAAGTACAAGTCGGCAACAACACAAACACCGTTCTAAGCGCTGGGGAGGTACAAGTTAATTAGGTCAACACAGCCATTGCCCTGCATGGGGCTCGCAGTGTAAGTGGGAGGGAGAAAAGGTTTTAAATCCCCATTTTACAGTTGAGGAAACTGCGGTGGAGAAGTTGAGTGAGTTGCCCAAGGTCACACAGCAACAATTGGCAGAGTCGGAATTAGAGTAAGCGCTCAATAAATACGATTGAATGAGTGATTGAATGTTCTAAGCGCTGGGTAGATCATTCTATTTATTCTGATGGTATTAATAATAATAATAATGCCATCATTAAGCGCTTACTAGGTCCAAATCACTGTTCTATGCGCCGGAGAGGTTACAAGGTGATCAGGTTGTCCCACGGGGGGCTCACAGTCCTCATCCCCATTTTATAGCTGAGGGAACTGAGTCACAGAGAAATGAAGTGAGTTGCCCAAGTCGCACAGCTGACAATTGGCAGAGCAGGGATTTGAACCCATGACCTCTGACTCCAAAGTCCAGGCTCTTTCCACTGAGCCATGCTGCTTCTGCTTCTCTATTGACACCTGTCTACTTGTTTTGTTTTGTTGTGTCTCCCCCTTCTAGACTGTTGCCGACTTGTACTTCCCCAGCACTTAGTACAGTGCTCTGCACACAGTAAGGGCTCAATAAATAGGATTGAATGAATCTCTCCCATCACATAGTACAGTGCTTGGCACCTCGTAAGCACTTTCCAAGTGCTTAATACAGCGCTCTGCACACAGTAAGCGCTCAATAAATACGATTGAATGAATGTTCTAAGCACTGGGGTAGATAATTCTATTCAGTCTGATAGTATTGACACCTGTCTACTTATTTTGTTGTGTTGTCTGTCTCCCCCTTCTAGACTGTTGCCGAATTGTACTTCCCAAGCGCTTAGTACAGTGCTGTGCACACAGTAAGCGCTCAATAAATGCGATTGAATGAATGTTCTAAGCACTGGGGTAGATAATTCTATATAGTCTGATGGTATTGACACCTGTCTACTTGTTTTGTTGTGTCTCCCCCTTCTAGACTGTTGCCAAATTGTACTTCCCAAGCGCTTAGTACAGTGCTCTGCACACAGTAAGCGCTCAATAAATAGGATTGAATGAATCTCTCCCATCACATAGGACAGTGCTTGGCACCTCGTAAGCACTTTCCAAGTGCTTAATACAGCGCTCTGCACACAGTAAGCGCTCAATAAATACGATTGAATGAATGTTCTAAGCACTGGGGTAGATAATTCTATTCAGTCTGATAGTATTGACACCTGTCTACTTATTTTGTTGTGTTGTCTGTCTCCCCCTTCTAGACTGTTGCCGAATTGTACTTCCCAAGCGCTTAGTACAGTGCTGTGCACACAGTAAGCGCTCAATAAATGCGATTGAATGAATGTTCTAAGCACTGGGGTAGATAATTCTATTTAGTCTGATGGTATTGACACCTGTCTACTTGTTTTGTTGTGTCTCCCCCTTCTAGACTGTTGCCAAATTGTACTTCCCAAGCGCTTAGTACAGTGCTCTGCACACAGTAAGCGCTCAATAAATAGGATTGAATGAATCTCTCCCATCACATAGGACAGTGCTTGGCACCTCGTAAGCACTTTCCAAGTGCTTAATACAGCGCTCTGCACACAGTAAGCGCTCAATAAATACGATTGAATGAATGTTCTAAGCACTGGGGTAGATAATTCTATTCAGTCTGATAGTATTGACACCTGTCTACTTATTTTGTTGTGTTGTCTGTCTCCCCCTTCTAGACTGTTGCCGAATTGTACTTCCCAAGCGCTTAGTACAGTGCTGTGCACACAGTAAGCGCTCAATAAATGCGATTGAATGAATGTTCTAAGCACTGGGGTAGATAATTCTATTTAGTCTGATGGTATTGACACCTGTCTACTTGTTTTGTTGTGTCTCCCCCTTCTAGACTGTTGCCAAATTGTACTTCCCAAGCGCTTAGTACAGTGCTCTGCACACAGTAAGCGCTCAATAAATAGGATTGAATGAATCTCTCCCATCACATAGGACAGTGCTTGGCACCTCGTAAGCACTTTCCAAGTGCTTAATACAGCGCTCTGCACACAGTAAGCGCTCAATAAATACGATTGAATGAATGTTCTAAGCACTGGGGTAGATAATTCTATTTAGTCTGATGGTATTGACACCTGTCTACTGATTTTGTTGTGTTGTCTGTCTCCCCCTTCTAGACTTGCCGAATTGTACTTCCCAAGTGCTTAGTACAGTGCTGTGCACACAGTAAGCGCTCGATAAATGCGATTGAATGAATGTTCTAAGCACTAGGGTAGATAATTCTATTTAGTCTGATGGTATTGACACCTGTCTACTTGTTTTGTTGTGTCTCCCCCTTCTAGACTGTTGCCAAATTGTACTTCCCAAGCACTTAGTACAGTGCTCTGCACACAGTAAGCGCTCAATAAATATGACTGAATGAATCTCTCCCATCATATAGTACAGTGCTTGGCACCTCGTAAGCACTTTCCAAGTGCTTAATGCAGCGCTCTGCACACAGTAAGCCCTCAATTAATACGATTGAATTAATGTTCTAAGCACTGGGGTAGATAATTCTATTTAGTCTGATGGTATTGACACCTGTCTACTTATTTTGTTGTGTTGTCTGTCTCCCCCTTCTAGACTTGCCGAATTGTACTTCCCAAGTGCTTAGTACAGTGCTGTGCACACAGTAAGCGCTCAATAAATGCGATTGAATGAATGTTCTAAGCACTGGGGTAGATAATTCTATTTAGTCTGATGGTATTGACACCTGTCTACTTGTTTTGTTGTGTCTCCCCCTTCTAGACTGTTGCCAAATTGTACTTCCCAAGTGCTTAGTACAGTGCTCTGCACACAGTAAGCGCTCAATAAATGCGATTGAATGGATGAACCCATGACCTGACTCCCAAGCTTTATCCACTGTGCTGTGTTCCTCTAAAGGGTCATAGGATCCAAGGTTTGACCCTTGAACCCGTGACCTCTGACTCCCAACCCCGGGCTCTTTCCATTGAGCATGCTGCTTCTCTGACTCATCCATGAATACGTGGGGGCCAAAAAAGGGCCAATGATCCCCGCCGCTCTGTCTCCACAAAATGGTGACCCCTGTGTACCGTCTTTAGTGATGGCAGCATCTGGCCCCGTTTTTTATTTTGCCTCCCCGTCTCTTGTTTTTTTTTTTCTTTTCATAGCATTTATTAAGCGCTTACTATGTGCAAAGCACTGTTCTAAGCGCTGGGGAGGTTACAAGGTGATCAGGTTGTCCCACGGGGGGCTCCCAGTCTTCACCCCCATTTTCCAGATGAGGTCACTGAGGCCCAGAGAAGTGAAGTGACCTGCCCAAAGTCACCCAGCTGACAGTTGGTGGAGCCGGGATTTGAACCCACGACCTCTGACTCCAAAGCCCGGGCTCTTTCCACTGAGCCACGCTGCTTCTCCTACAGCTTCGTTCTGACGAAGCTGTTGCTCAGAGAGAGCCACTCTTTTATTGATGAGCACCGGTGGCCTAGTGAAAAGAGCCCAAGGCTGGGAATCAGAGGACCTGGGTTCTAATCCTGGCTAGGTCACTTGTCTGCTGTGGGTGACCCTGAGCAAGTCACATCACTTTTCTGTACCTCATCTACAACATGGCAGTTTAAGTCAGTGAGCCCCTTGTGGGACTGTGTCCAACCTGATTAGCTTGTTATCTATCATCATCATCATCAATCGTATTTATTGAGCGCTTACTGTGTGCAGAGCACTGTACTAAGCGCTTGGGAAGTATAAGTCGGCAACATATGGAGACGGTCCCTACCTAACAGCGGGCTCACAGTTTAGAGAAGCAGCGTGGCTCAATGGAGAGAGCCCGGGCTTTGGAGTCAGAGGTCATGGGTTCAAATCCTGACTCCGCCGATTGTCAGCTGTGTGACTTTGGGCAAGTCACTTAACTTCTCTGGGCCTCAGTTACCTCATCTGTGAATTGGGGATGAAGACTGTGAGCCCCCCCGGGACAACCTGATCACCTTGTAACCTCCCCAGCGCTTAGAACAGTGCTTTGCACATAGTAAGCTCTTAATAAATGCCATTATTATTATTATTATTAGAAGGGGGAGGCAGACAAAACACGTACATAGGTGTCAAAATTGTCAGAACAAATAGAATTAAAGCTATATGCACATCATTAACAAAATAAATAGAATAGTAAATATGGACAAGAGCCCATGACCTCCGTCTCCCAAGTCCGGGCTCTTTCCACTGAGCCGCGAAAGCATGTTGCTCTCTAAACCCGAGGCTTCCCATTCCCGGATGTTTCCATTGATTCCCTTGTTGCTCTTCATTTCCAGGGCACCAGTTTGACCTTGATTGACCTCCCGGGACACGAGAGCTTGAGACTTCAGTTCTTGGAGCGGTTCAAGGAAGCAGCGAGGTAAATAGCGCGGAAGCGGACCGAGATCTGAGAGGGCAGGCTTCCCTTTTAAGATCTAGAAATCGGACGATCTCATGGAAATCCCGCTGTTTTTCCGACAGTCTCCACTCGCCGTGTTGTTGAAAGCGCTGGTTATTTCAGGATCCCGCTCGCCCCTTGATGTAGCTTAGCGGAAGATGGGCTTTTTAGTCGTCTTAAAGTCGAAGTCCTTGGCCTCCGACCAATACGGGGAAACCAGCCGAAATGGGGACCTTAAAGAGCACCTGGGGAAATTCCATGTTTTCTCATCGTAGTGTTGGGGCAGGCCTTGGGTGATAAAGTTTCTTTTCGGCTCCACCACTTAGTGTAAGCTCGTGGTGGGCAGGAAATCAATCACTCAATCAATCAATCGTATTTATTGAGTGCTTACTATGTGCAGAGCACTGTACTAAGCGCTTGGGAAGTACAAATTGGCAACATATAGAGACAGTCCCTACCCAACAGTGGGCTCACAGTCTAAAAGGGGGAGACAGAGAACAAAACCAAACATACTAACAAAATAAAATAAATAGAATAGATATGTACAAATAAATAAATAAATAGAGTAATAAATATGTACAAACATATATACATATACTGTTCTATTGTATTCTTTCATTCAGCCACATTTATTGAGCGCTTACTGTTTGCCGAGCGCTGTACTAAGCTCTTGGAAAGTACAGTTCAGCAACAAAGAGAGACAGTCCCTGCCCACACCAGGCTTACGGTCTCCCAAGCGCTTACAGCGCTCTTCACACAGTAAGCGCTCAATAAATACGATTAACGAACTAGTGCCTCATCCAGGCTTCGGCATCTTCAGCAACAGCGTACAGTGCTCTTCACACAGTAAGCGCTCAATAAATACGATTAACGAACTAGTGCCTCATCCAGGCTTCAGCAACTTTGACCACCATCTTCTCTGGTGGTGGAGTACCCCTGTCTCCCCCTTCTAGACTGTGAGCCCACTGTTGGGTAGGGACCGTCTCTATATGCTGCCAACTTGTACATCCCAAGCGCTTAGTACAGTGCTCTGCACACAGTAAGTGCTCAATAAATACGATTGAATGAATGAATGAATGGAGTAGCGTGGCTGCATGTGGAAGCAGCATGGCTCAGTGGAAAGAGCCCGGGCTTTGGAGTCAGAGGTCCCGAGTTCAAATCCCGGCTCCACCAGCTGTCAGCTGTGTGACTTTGGGCAAGTCACTTCACTTCTCTGGGCCTCAGTGACCTCATCTGGAAAATGGGGATTAAAACCGTGAGCCCCCTGTGGGACAACCTGATCACCTTGTAACCTCCCCAGCACTTAGGACAGTGCTTTGCACATAGTAATCGCTTAACAAATACCATCATTATTATTCTTATTATTATGGCTTAGTGACTTAAGCATGGTCCCGGGAGTCAGGAGGACCTGGGTTCTAATCCCGGCTCCACCACTTGTCTGCTGCTGTCACTTCACTTGTCTGGCTCTTAGTTCCCTCAGCTGTAAAATGGGGATAAGAGTGTGAGCCCCTTGTGAGACAGGGACTGTGTCTCATCTGGTTAACTTGTATCATCCCCACCGCTTAGAACACTGCTTGGCACAAAGCGTAGTGTATAAAGCATGGCTTGGGAATCCGAAGGTCATGGGTTCTAATTCCGGCTCTGCCACTTGTCTACTGAGTGACCTTGGGCAAGTCACTTCAATTCTCTGGGCCTCAGTCCCCTCCTCTGTAAAATGGGGATTGAGACTGTGAGTCCCATTCATTCGGTCGTATTTGTTAAGCGCTTACTGTGTGCAGAACACTGTACTAAGCGCTTGGGAAGGACAAGTCTGGGAGGCCTTCCCAGACTGAGCCCCCTACTTTCTCTCCCCCTTCTCCCCCTCCCCATCCCCCCGCCTTACCTCCTTCCCCTCCCCACAGCACCTGTATATATGTGTATATGTTTGTACGTATTTATTACTCTATTTTATTTTGTTAATTTGTTTTGTTGTCTGTCTCCCCCTTCTAGACTGTGAGCCCGCTGTTGGTTAGGGACCATCTCTATATGTTGCCAACTTGTCCTTCCCAAGCACTTAGTTCAGTGATCTGCACACAGTAAGCGCTCACTAAATACGATTGAATGAATGAATGAATGACAATTCAGCAATAAAGAGAGATTATCCCCGCCCATACCGGGCTCACAGTCTAGAAGGGGAAAGTAAACAGACACAGAATCAAAACAAGTGAACAGGCATCAATATAAATAAATGGAATTACAGATATGTACATGTAGATATAAGTGCTGTGGGTTGGGGAGGGGGAAAGAGGAAAGGGAGTGAGTCGAGGTGATGTGGAAGGGAGGGGGACTAGAAGAAAAGGGGGGCTCAGTCTGGGAAGGCTGCTTGGAGGAGGTGAGCCTTCAGTAGGCCTGTGAACGGGGGAAGAGTGATTGGCGGATTTGAGGAGGGAGGGCATTCCAAGCCAGAGGTAGGATCTGGGCCAGGGGTCGACGGTGGGAGAGGCGAGATAATAATAATAATAATAATAATAATAATGGCATTTGTTAAGCGCTTACTATGTGCAAAGCACTGTTCTAAGAGGCCCAGTGAGAAGGTTAGCGGCAGCAGAGGAGCGGAGTGTGCGGGCTGGGCTGGAGAAGGAGAGCAGGGAGCTGAGGTAGGAGGGGGAGAGATGATGGGCAGCTTTGAAGCCAATAGTGAGTCTTTTATGGTATCCGTTAAGGACTTACAGTTTTTCAGGCACTGTACTAAGTGCTGGAATAAGATACAAGCTAATCAGGCTGGACACAGTCCATGTTCCTCAGTCAATCAATCAATCAATCGTATTTATTGAGCGCTTACTGTGTGCAGAGCACTGTACTAAGCGCTTGGGAAGTACAAGTTGGCAACATATAGAGACAGTCCCTACCCAACCGTGGGCTCACAGTCTAGAATGGGGAGACAGAGAACAAAACCAAATGTATTAACAAAATAAAATAAATAGAATAGATATGTACAAGTAAAATAGAGTAATAAATATGAACAACTCCAAAGCCACTGTCCAGATGCCAGTGAAGAGACATTTTATGACAGATACAAAGAGATCCTTCTATCATCAACCAATGGTATTTGCTGAGCGCTTACTTTGCGCAAAGCACTGTACTCAGAGCTTGGGAGAGTACAGCACAATAGCACTGGTAGTCATGTTCCTCGCCCACAACGAACTTACAGTCGAGTGCTGTTAATCAATCAATCGTATTTATTGAGCGCTTACTGTGTGCAGAGCACTGTACTAAGCGCTTGGGAAGTCCAAGTTGGCAACATATAGAGACAGTCCCTACCCAACAGTGGGCTCACAGTCTAGAAAACTCTGGTTAACCTCAAATAATGCGGGTCATTTTCACTTCTGCACCATCACATTTCGATTCAGTTTGACCTTTCTCTCTCGACATCAGTATTACGAGAAAGGTTCACGGTTTCCATCCCCATTTTACAGATGACATAACTGAGGGACAGAGAAGTAAAGTGACTTGGCCAGGGTCCTACAGACAAGCGAGAGAGCCGGGATTAGAACCCAGATTCTTCTGCCTGCTACTCCCATGCTCTATCCACTAGGCTATATAGCTTCCCTTGGTAGTAGAGAATGTATTCCTCACTTCCAAAAACTACTTAAAACCTCCCCAAAAACCGCCCCAGCGCTTAGAACAGTGCTTTGCACATAGTAAGCGCTTAACAAATACCATCATCATCATCATCACTTAGAATTCGGGACTTTTGACAGATTCTCACGTCAAACGTCATTTCAAAGCAACGTGGAGAAACTGTGGTGGGGGGCGATTTCTGAATTTGAATCCTGAGATGTATTCAGTTCTCTTCATTACTTCATCTGTGTTCCATTTTTCACCCAATAAAAATTGGAGTAATAATAATTACCTCCTTGCAGGGATGTTTGATTGATTGCTGATTGCTTATAAAGTGCTCTGAAGACTGAAGATCCTTGAAATGGTCTGGTATGGGGTAGAGAAAACATTCATTCCGTGAAGTGTCCTCGAATTGTGCTTTGGAGCCTATCTTGTATCAGGCTGTGCATCATATTCTCTGCTCCCAGACGTTAGCGCGAGGCTGTGGACTGGGTTACAGGTGCATTGGCTAAACGATATACAGAGACACCATGACTGATTCCGTTTTTTTTTACATTTTGGTGCATCTTCACATGCCGCAGAATTCACATGCTGCAGAAACGCGTGCACAGGTTGGCAAGAAATGAGCGAAACGCGGTTCGGAGCTTCTGGCTCGCCGTTGCAATCCCCCCTTGCTTTCCGTGTCCCGCAGGGCCATCGTGTTCGTGGTGGACAGCGGGACATTCCAGCGAGAGGTGAAAGACGTGGCACAGTTTCTGTACCAGGTGCTAATCGACAGTTTGGTCCTGAAGAACGCGCCTTCCCTGCTAATCGCCTGCAACAAGCAAGGTATCGTCAGCTGCTTCGGCAGAGCGGTCTTCTTTGGGGCCAGCCACCTGGCTGCTGAGGCGGGCAGATTCCCCCGGTGACGCGGGATATATCATTTTCATATCATATATTCATTATCAATAAATACGATTGATTGATTTTCCGAGGATTGATCGCTAAGGGTACGAGAAACGCCATTCTGGGGCAGACCGCTGGATTCAGCTAACCTGGTTAAGTGTCCAACAGTGGCACTAATGCTCGCTCTCCCTGACATCCACCCTCATCTCTCTCTTGCATTTAGACTAATGGTTTCCTTTGTTTCTTGGGGGCATTTTAAGAATTTTTTTTTTTTGAGAATTAAGTATGTCAGCTTTAATCTCAGTTCTGCTGCTGGTGCCTTATGTGACCCTGAATAGAACATATTATTTGAAGTAATTCAAGATCGAGGTCCTGTTTAGGATATATATATATATATATATATATATATATACACACACATATATATATATATTTATTTATTTATTTATGTATATATAAATAAAGAGAGAGAGGAAGAGGGAGGAGAGAGATAGAGATAGATCTATCTCCCAAACGGGACATATTCATTCATTCAATCATATTTATTGAGCGCTTACTGTGTGCAGAGCACTGGACTAAGCACTCGGGAAGTACAGTTCGGCAACAGTCTAGAAGGGGGAGACAGATAACAAAACAAAACAAGTAGACAGGTGTCAGCAGAGAAGTAGAAGCAGTAGAGAAGCAGCGTGGCTCGGTGGAAAGAGCCTGGGCTTTGGAGTCAGAGGTCATGGGTTCAAGTCCCTATTCTGCCAACTGTCAGCTGTGCGACTTTGGGCAAGTCACTTCACTTCTCTGGGCCTCAGTTCCCTCAGCTATAAAATGGGGATGAAGACTGTGAGCCCCCTGTGGGACAACCTGATCACCTTGTAACCTCCCCGTCAGAACAGTGATTTGCACCTAGTAAGCGCTTAATAAATGCCATTATTATTATTATTATTATTAATACCATCAGAATAAATAGAATTATCTACCCAGCGCTTAGAACATTCATTCACTCATTCAGTCGTATTTATTGAGCGCTTACTGAGTGCAGAGCACTGGACTGAGCGCTTGGGAAGTACAATTCGGCAGCAGTCTAGAAGGGGGAGACAGACAACACAACAAAACAAGTAGACAAGCATCAATACCATCAGACAAAATAGAATTATCTACCCCAGCACTTAGAACATTCATTCATTCATTCAATCATATTTATTGAGCGCTTACTGTGTGCAGAGCACTGGACTGAGCGCTTGAGAAGTACAAGTCGGTAGCAGATAGAGACGGTCCCTACCCAACAGCGGGCTCACAGTCTAATAGATTTGTACTTCCCAAGCGCTTAGTGCAGTGCTCTGCACACAATAACCGCTCAATAAATACGATTGAATGAATGAATAATAATAATAATAACGGCATTTGTTAAGCGCTTACTATTCATTCATTCGTTCAATCGTACTGAGCGCTTACTGTGTGCACCGCACCAAGCGCTTGGGAAGTACAAGTCGGCAACAGATAGAGATGGTCCCTACCCAACAGCGGGCTCACAGTCTAGAAGATTTGTACTTCCCAAGCGCTTAGCGCAGTGTTCCGCACACAGTAACCGCTCAATAAACATGACTGAATGAATAATAATAATAACGGCATTTGTTAAGCGCTTACTATTCATTCATTCATTCAATCGTACTGAGCGCTCACTGGGTGCAGAGCACTGCACCAAGCGCTTGGGAAGTACAAGTTTGCAACATACAAAGACGGTCCCTACCCAACAGCGGGCTCACAGTCTAATAGATTTGTACTTCCCAAGCGCTTAGTGCAGTGTTCTGCACACAGTAAGCGCTCATATGCACATATATTTATATTCACCGAAGTTGTGACCGTGTTTTTAAACTAGTTTAAAACATCTGGATGTCCGCCCACCACCTAAAGCTCAACATGTCGAAGACTGAGCTCCTTGTCTTCCCTCCCAAACCTTGTCCTCTCCCTGACTTTCCCATCTCTGTTGACGGCACTACCATCCTTCCTGTCTCACAAGCCCGCAACCTTGGTGTCATCCTCGACTCTGCTCTCTCGTTCACCCCTCACATCCAAGCCGTCACCAAAACCTGCCGGTCTCAGCTCCGCAACATTGCCAAGATCCGCCCTTTCCTCTCCATCCCAACCGCTACCCTGCTCATTCAAGCTCTCATCCTATCCCGTCTGGACTACTGCACCAGCCTTCTCTCTGATCTCCCATCCTCGTGTCTCTCTCCACTTCAATCCATACTTCATGCTGCTGCCCGGATTATCTTTGTCCAGAAACGCTCTGAGCATATTACTCCCCTCCTCAAAAATCTCCAGTGGCTACCAATCAATCTGCGCATCAGGCAGAAACTCCTCCCCCTGGGCTTCCAAGCTGTCCATCCCCTCGCCCCCTCCTACCTCACCTCCCTTCTCTCCTTCTACTGCCCAGCCCGCACCCTCCGCTCCTCTGCCGCTAATCTCCTCACTGTACCTCGTTCTCGGCAGTCCCGCCATCGACCCCCGGCCCACGTCATCCCCCGGGCCTGGCATGCCCTCCCTCTGCCCATCTGCCAAGCTAGCTCTCTTCCTCCCTTCAAGACCCTGCTGAGAGCTCACCTCCTCCAGGAGGCCTTCCCAGACTGAGCCCCTTCCTTCCTCTCCCCCTCGTCCCCCTCTCCATCCCCCCGTCTTACCTCCTTCCCTTCCCCACAGCACCTGTATATATGTATATATGGTTGTACATATTTATTACTCTATTTATTTATTTATTTATTTATTTTACTTGTACATTTCTATCCTATTTATTTTATTTTGTTGGTATGTTTGGTTCTGTTCTCTGTCTCCCCCTTTTAGACTGTGAGCCCACTGTTGGGTAGGGACTGTCTCTATGTGTTGCCAATTTGTACTTCCCAAGTGCTTAGTACAGTGCTCTGCACATAGTAAGTGCTCAATAAATACGATTGATTGATTGATTGATAGTTTGACCAAACCGATCTTGGCCGGAATTCATTCGCGTCCTCAGTGCTTGGCAGTAAGTGTTACTATTTTAGAATGGCCCTGACAACTGATCGATGGGGAAACAGACCAGGGTCACTCCATTTTGCGCAGTGTCACGGCGGTAATCGTCAGACCCAAGCAGACGTACGTGAGACTCCCAAAAGAGATCCTTTTGGGTCAGGGAATTTTGCTTTTGACTATTTGGCGAGTAATGTATGTTTAGGTCCAGAATTTGCCCATTCCCACTAAAGCCTGGGGATTATTTTTCCCTCCGATCGCTCAAAGACTCCTCTCTTACTGACATTTCTCTGCTGCCTGACATCAGGAGAGCTTGTCACCAGTTTTAGTGCTGAAATGATTTTTCAGAAAGGTTAAGTAGGGATTGGGAAACCATCTGCTGAAATGAGTTTTCAGAAAGGTTAAGTAGGGATTGGGAAACCATGTGGTATCTGCCGTCAACCAGCGCTGTAAAAATGAACACGTCTGCAACAGCGTGGCTTAGTGGAAAAAGCCCGGGCTTGGGAGTCAGAGGTCATGGGTTCTAATCCCGGCTCCGCCACATATCAGCTGGGTAACTTTGGGCAAGTCATTTAACTGCTCTGTGCCTCAGTTACCTCATCTGTAAAATGGGGATTAAGACTGTGAGCCCCACGTGGGACAAACTGATCACCTTGTATCCTTCCCAGCGCTTAGAACAGTGCTTGGCACATAGTAAGCGCTTAACAAATACCAACATTATTATTCTCTGTGCCTCAGTTACCTCATCTGTAAATTGGGGATAAAGGCCATGAGCCCCACATGGGACAACCTGATGACCTTGTAGCTACCCTAGCGCTTAGAACAGTGCTTGGCATATAGTAAGCACTTAAATACGATAATAATAGCAATAATAATTTTCCCATCTGGCAATAATAATACTAATTATGGCATTTGTTAGTTACTGTGTGCCAGGCACTGTTCTAAGCACTGGGATGGATACAGGCAAATCAGGCTGGACAGAGTCCGTGTCCCACATGGGCCTCGCGGTCTCAATCCCCATTTTACAGGTGAGGTAACTGAGGCACAGAGAAGTGAATCGACTTGCCCAGGGTCACACAGCAGACCAGTGGTGGAGCCGGGATTAGAACCCATGACCTTCTGACTCCCAAACCCGGGTTCTAGCCACGAATGACCTCTAAAATTGTTAATGGACCCCGGGAGACCCAGGTGGATTTGAGTTGACTGGTGCAGTTCAGAAAGCAGCTCCCTCAGTGATCCTGTAGACAATACCCTCAGCTTCCTGAGCTACCCTTTTTATATTAGGCAGTTTGGATTGGGCAGCAGGTAGGTGGGGAGATGTTCAATTTATACCCAGTTTCGAGGCAGTAGCCCCTAACTGGAGGAAATCGTCATCATCGATCATATTTATTGAGCGCTTACTGTGTGCAGAGCACTGTACTAAGCGCTTGGGAAGTACAAGTTGGCAACATATAGAGACAGTCCCTACCCAACAGTGGGCTCACAGTCTAAAAGGGGGAGACAGAGAACAAAACCAAACAGACTAACAAAATAAAATAAATAGAATAGAAATGTACAAGTAAAATAAATAGAGTGACAAATATGTACAAACATATATACATATATACAGGTGCAGTGGGGAAGGGAAGGAGGTAAGATGGGGGGATGGAGAGGGGGACGAGGGGGAGAGGAAGGAAGGGGCTCAGTCTGGGAAGGCCTCCTGGGGGAGGTGAGCTCTCAGTAGGGCCTTGAAGGGAAATGAGAGGCTGTCATTTAAACTAAGGAAATCAATTCACCTGCTGCGGTTAGAGGGGGCCTAGGGAGTTTATACTGTACTAAGCTCCAATAAGAAAGTGGTCTCGAACACGCTACGAAGTTGTCCTTCCTCTCTGAAGAGGTTGGATATTATTCTCTAAAGAGGCTAAATTGGTTTGATTAAACGTATCCGAATACAGGCAATGTCCCACTTGACTAGAAATCAGACCTCTCACTAGAAGCCGAGTGTCGCATACACGAGCTTGTTTAATTGACAGTCGAGGGCCTTCGAGAGTCCTATAAAGCCAGTGAGGATGCTCCGTTGTCGTATGTACTCGCTCAATAAATATGATTGAATGAATGAATGTACTCAGCCGGTGAGTTTTAAGCTCGCCGATCCTCTTGGCCGACGAAAAGCCGTCGCAGTTCCTCGCGGTGGATTTCGATTTTTTTGGATTTGCTGGGAAGAGGCCGTTGGCAGTTGTGGGTGGCGGTGAGGGCGACGGCTGCCGTTTTGGGGATGGTGACGGAGGAGGGGGCGGTTAGGTGACCCACGTCAGTGTGGTGGTGGACTGCCCCAGATTTCTAGCCTGCTTTAATAAGTACTTGGGCTCAATCAATCAATCAATCGTATTTATTGAGCGCTTACTGTGTGCAGAGCACTGGACTAAGCCCTTGGGAAGTACAAGTTGGCAACATATAGAGACGGTCCCTACCCAACAGTGGGCAGAAGCAGAGCGTGCAGAGATTGTTGGCGGATGTTATCTGCCCAACTGAGGACCGTCATCATCATCAATCGTATTTATTGAGCGCTTACGGTGTGCAGAGCACTGGACTAAGCGCTTGGGAAGTACAAGTTGGCAACATATAGAGACAGTCCCTACCCAACAGTGGGCAGAAGCAGAGCGTGCAGAGATTGTTGGCGGAAGTTATCTGCCCAACTGAGGATCGTCATCATCATCAATCGTATTTATTGAGCACTTACTGTGTGCAGAGCACTGGACTAAGCGCTCGGGAAGTCCAAGTTGGCAACATATAGAGACGGTCCCTACCCAACAGTGGGCAGAAGCAGAGCGTGCAGAGATTGTTGGCGGATGTTATCTGCCCAACTGAGGATCGTCATCATCATCAATCGTATTTATTGAGCACTTACTGTGTGCAGAGCACTGGACTAAGCGCTCGGGAAGTCCAAGTTGGCAACATATAGAGACAGTCCCTACCCAATAGTGGGCTCACAGTCTAAAAGGGGGAGACAGAGAACAAAACCGAACATACTAACAAATGATAATAATAATAATAATGTTGGTATTTGTTAAGCGCTTACTATGTGCAAAACACTGTTCGAAGCGCTGGGGAGGGTACAAGGTGATCAGGTTGTCCCACGTGGGGCTCACAGTCTTCACGCCCATTTTACAGATGAGGTAACTGAGGCCCAGAGAAGTGAAGTGACTTGCCCAAAGCCACACAGCTGACAACGGGCGGAGCCGGGATTTGAACCCATGACCTCTGACTCCAAAGCCCGGGCTCTTTTCCACTGAGCTACGAACAAAATAAAATAAATAGAATAGATATGTACAAGTAAAATAAATAAATAGAGTAATAATAAATAGAGTAATAATAAATAGAGTAATAATAGAGTAATAAATAAATAGAGTAATAAATAAATAGAGAAATAAATAAATAGAGTAATAAATAAATAGAGTAATATAGTAATATAAAATAGAGGATAGTAGGGGAGGAGGAGGAAGTGGCTCTTAATTTGCCCAAATCATTGTGGTAGAGACTCACTGCCCCACATTTCTAGCCTCCTAAATAAGTAGTAAGAATTACGGTAATTATTAAGCGCTTACATATATCAGGCACTGTTCTAAACGCCGGGGTAGAGCCAAGAGAGTTGGATTGGACAGAGTCTCTGTCCCACATAGGGCTCACAGTCTTAATCCCCATTTTACAGGTAGGGGAGCTGAGGCCCAGAGAAGTGAAGTTGATGTGCCCTCGGTCACGCAGCAGACAAGTGGCGGAGCCGGGATTAGAACCCACAACCTTCTGACCCCCAGGCCCGCGCTCTATGAGAAGCAGCGTGGCATAGTGGAAAGAGCCAGAGATCGTGAGTTCTAATCCCGGCTCCGCCACTGATCAGCTGTGTGACTTGGGGCAGGTCACATGACTTCTCTGTGCCTCAGTTCCCTCATCTGTAAAATGGGGATGAAGACCGTGAGCCCCATGTGGGACAACCCACATTTAGACAACCCCTTTTAGACTGTGAGCCCACTGTTGGGTAGGGACTGTCTCTATATGTTGCCAACTTGTACTTCCCAAGCGCGTAGTACAGTGTTCTGCACGCAGTAAGCGCTCAATAAATACGATTGATTGATTGATTGACAACCCCAGCACTTAGAACAGTGCTCGGCACATAGTAAGCGCATAACAAATGCCATCATTATTATTATTATTATTATGGGCTCAGAAGCAGTGAGGGCAGAGGTCAGGGTAGAAAAACCGAAGACCCACAGAAGTTAAATGGTGGGTCCGGTGAGAGGAATGATAATAATAATAATGGTATTTTTTTTTTTTACTCTATTTATTTATTTAATTTATTTGTACATATCTATTCTATTTTATTTTGTTAGTATGTTTGGTTTTGTTCTCTGTCTCCCCCTTTTAGACTGTGAGCCCACTGTTGGGTAGGGACTGTCTCTATATGTTGCCAATTTGTACTTTCCAAGCGCTTAGTACAGTGCTCTGCACATAGTAAGCGCTCAATAAATACGATTGATGATGATGATGGTATTTGTTAAGCGCTTACTAAGTTAAGCACTTACTGTACTAAGCGCTGGGGTGGATACAAGCAAATCAGGGTGGACACAATCCTGGTCCCTCATGGGGCTCACAGTCTCATCCCCATTTTGCAGATGAGGGAACTGAGGCCCAGAGAAGTGAAGTGACTTGCCCACAGTCACACAGCAGACAAGCGGCAGAGCTGGGATTAGAACCTACATCCTCTGACTCCCAAGGTCCGGGCTCTTACTACTAGAACATGAATGGCTCAGTGGAAAGAGCCGGGCTTTGGACGTCAGAGGTCAGGGGTTCAAATCCCGGCTCCCGTCAAGTGTCAGCTGTTGTGACTTTGGGCAAGTCACTTCACTTCTCTGGGCCTCAGTTACCTCACCTGGAAAATGGGGATGAAGACTGTAAGCCCCCCATGGGACAACCTGATCGCCTTGTAACCTCCCCAGCGCTTAGAACAGTGCTTGCACATAGTAAGCGCTTAATAAATGCCATTCTTATTATTATTATTATTATTATTATTATTATTATTATTATTATTATTATTATGAATGAAAAGGAAAACTGAACCGGAAAAAGTGTGACTTAGTGGAAAGAGCCCGGGCTTGGAAAGAGGCACAAAATAACCGGTTTCGAAAGCCAGAGGAAGCAGGGGGCAATTACAGGTTGAAACAGCTTGTGGAAAGAGCCCGGGCTTGGGAGTCAGAGGTCATGGGTTCTAATCCTGGCTCCACCACTTATCAGCTGGGTGACTTTGGGCAAGTCACTTCACTTCTCTGGGCCTCTGTTACCTCATCTGGAAAATGGGGATGAAGACTGTGAGCCCCCCCGTGGGACAACCTGATCACCTTGTTAACCTCCCCCAGCGCTTAGAAACAGTGCCTTGCACATAGTAAGCGCTTAATAAATGCTATCATTATCATGGGTTCTAATCCCGGTTTTGCCACTTGGCAGCTGTGTGATTTTGGGCAAGTCACTTAACTTCTCTGTGCCTTAGCTCCCTCATCTGTCAAATGGGGATGAAGACTGTGAGCCCCACGTGGGACAACCCGATCACCTTGTATCTATCCCAGCTCTTAGAACCGTGCTCGGCACATAGTAAGTGCTTAACAAATACCATCATTATTATTATTATAATAAAGAAAAAATTGAACATACAGCTAAATATATAAATAAAGATGTCTGTATGTATTTGAGTAGTAAGGACACAGTTGAAGTAGTGAGTACCCACGGTGGGTTGTCAGAGTTAAAGGGTGAAAGGGGAATGATGTTAGCAGGAGCAGTCTTCGTTGGTGACCTGTTGTTAACACTTTTGTAGGTTACAAACCAATTTTGTTCTCTAACTCCCCTCCCCCCGAGTCGACATGAGCAGATTATGTGAGATCCCAGGTGTCGTGGTAAGCGCTAGTGCTTAGTAAGTGTCTGGCACATAGTAAGTGCTTAACAAATATCACAATAATAATTATAATAATTATTATTTTAGTATTTGTTCAGCGCTTTCTATGTACTGTCTATATAAGCACTTTCTAGTAAGCCCTTATCAAGTGCTTACTGTATATATGTATATATGTGTGTACATATTAAAGATAAGCACATTCATTCAGTCGTATTTATTGAGCGCTTACTCTTTGCTGAGCACTGTACTAAGCGCCTGGGAAGTACAACGCTGTGGGGTGAGCGAACCCCATGTGGGACAGAGACTGTGTTTGACCCGGTTAAGACTGTGAGCCCTATGTGGGACAGGGACTGTGTCAAACTCAATTTGCTTGTATCCACCCCAGCTCTTAGTACAGTACCTGGCACATAGTAAGCCTTTAACAAATACCATTATCATTATTATTATTATTATTATTGTCAATCAATCAATCAATCAATCAACCGTATTTATTGAGCGCTTACTGTGTGCAGAGCACTGTACTAAGCGCTTGGGAAGTCCCAAGTTGGGCAACATATAGAGACAGTCCCCACCCAACAGCGGGCTCACAGTCTAAAAGGGGGAGACAGAGAACAAACCAAACATACTAATAAAATAAATAGAATAGGATATGTACAAGTAAATAAATAGAGTAATAATAGGAGTATAAATAGAGTAATGGAGTCACATGAACCAAGTAGACCTGTGCCCATACGAAGGGAAGAGGGAGAAGGTTTAGCTGATTCAGCCACCGTCAAGGGGGCACTGGGGGGAAAGCAGGAGCAAGACATTTTAAAGCATTACGTTCACAAGTAAGTGAATTCGGTGAATGTGTGTTTGAATTTGTACAATTAGCTCTTTGCACACCAACTGCTCAAACTGTTTGACTCTTTTGCACCCAAAATGTTGCCAATCCCTGTTCTAGCACTACGTAACCTGGATCCCTTTCTGAATTTAACTGAAAAAAGAATTCATATATTATTAATAACGCCATTGGCTTACTTGTCTGCTCCAGTGCTTAGAACAGTGCTTGGCACATAGTGCTTAACAAATAAAACTGTTATTGTTACCTCTGGAGGGAAAAACCAGAGCAGTAGGAATCTAAGGACAGTTCTGGGAGTCCAGTCTCGTCCCAAGGATTCCGGGTGTAATTTACGTTGGGCAAAGGGGGTGGGAGGTGTCGTCCGATTAAACGGTGAGAACTGTTAACACGATCTTTCTCTCGTCGTAGATATCACAATGGCAAAATCAGCCAAGGTAATTCAGCAGCAGCTGGAAAAAGAACTGTAAGTACAGTTTGGATCAATCAATCATTTATTAAGCACTAACTGTGTGCAGAGCACTGTACTAAGCGCTTGGGAAGTCCAAGTTGGCAACATATAGAGACAGTCCCTACCCGACAGTGGGCTCACAGTCCCAAGGAGGTGCCCATCGGGTAATGATGCGTTGTGACATAAGGGGAGCAGTGTGGTCTAGTGGAAAGCTCAGAGGACCTGGCTTCTATTCATTCATTCAGTCGTATTTATTGAGCGCTCACTGTGTGCACAGCACTGTACTAAGCGCTTGTGAAGTACAAATCGGCGACATGTAGATACAGTCCCTACCCAACAACGGGCTCACAGTCTAGAAGGGGGAGACAGACAACGAAACCAAACACGTGGCCCGGTGTCAAGTCGTCAGAACAAATAGAATTAAAGCTACATCATTAACAAAATAAAGATCATCATTAATGTACATCATTAACAAAATAAAGAAAATAGTAAATATGGACACGTAAGATAAATAGAGGGATAAATCCGTTCAAACATATATACAGGTGCTGGGGAAGGAGGTAGGGCGGGGGGATGCGGAGGAGGAGAGGCAAAAGGGGGCTCAGTCTGGGGCTACGTGCTCAGCGCTTTGAACAGTGATTGCCAGCTGTGTGACCCCGGGCAAGTCACCTAACTTCTCTGGGCCTCCCTCAGAAAAGGGTCCACCAGGTAATTCCTTCCTTTGCCCCTTAATCCCCACTTTACGGATGAGGTAACTGAGGCCCAGAGAAGTGAAGCGAACCCGCCCAGAGGTCGCACAGCCGACAAGTGGTGGAGCTGGGATCAGAACCCACGACCTTTCGACTCCCAGGCGGCGTTCTAGCCACTAAGCCACGCTGCTTCCCTTATACAATAATAATAATAATAATAATAATAATAATAATTATAATAATAATGATGGCATTTGCTAAGCGCCCCACCACGTGCAAAGCACCGCTCCAAGCGCTGGGGGGGCCACAATGGCGATCAGGTTGTCCCACGGGGGGCTCACCGTCTCAATCCCCGTTTTACAGATGAGGCCAGAGAAGTGAAGTGACCTGCCCAAAGTCACACAGCCGGCAAGAGGCGGTGCCGGCATTTGAACCCATGACCTCTGACTCCAAAGCCCCAGTCCAAAGGGCTAGGTTGGAAGACTTGGAAGCGCTGAGGGGGATACAAGGTGATCAGGTTTTTCCCGCATGGGGCTCACAGTCATCATCCCCATTTTACAGATGAGGGAACTGAGCTCCGAGAAGTTAAGTGACTTGCCCAAGGTCACACAGCAGGCACGTTGGCGGGAGTTGGGGATTCGAACCCATGACCTCTGACTCCAAAGCCCGGGCTCTTTCCACTGAGCCATGCTGCTTTGGAGAAGACTCCAAAGGCTTCTAGTCCTGGCCACACCCGTTGTGCGACCTTGGGCGAGTCGCTGCCGTGTGCCTCAGTTCCCTCATACCCTCCTCCCTCCTACCTGAGCCCACCGAGCGTGGCTCAGTGGAAAGAGCACGGGCTTTGGAGTCAGAGGTCATGAGTTCGAATCCCATCTCTGCCACATGTCTGCTGTGTGACCTTGGGCAAGTCACTTAATTTCTTTGAGCCTCAGTTACCTCATCTGTAAAATGGGGATTAAGACTGTGAGCCCCACATGGGACAACCTGATCACTTTGTATCCCCCCCAGCGCTTAGAACAGTGCTTTGCACATAGTAACGCGCTTAACAAATGCCAACATTATTATTATTATTATTATTACCTGAAATGTCAACCCCCATGTGGGACCTGATTATTATCTTGTCTCTGTCCCACCGCTGAGTACAGTGCTTGGTACCAAGTACCTTAAAAATGACGAGAGTTATTAACTGTTGCCTGCTCGGTATATGAGCCTCATAGTTTTCTCTTATTTTAGAAAGAAAACTTAGGGGTCACAAGGAGATGTCTGTGATAGTTGAATTATTATTCATTTCATTCATTCAATCGGTAGTTATTGAGCGCTTACTGTGGCAGAGCACTGTACTAAGCGCTTGGGAAGTACAAGTTGGAAACATATAGAGGCGGGGTTCCCTACCCATCAGTGGGCTAGTCTAGAAGCAGCGTGGCTCAATGGAAAGAGCCCGGGCTTTGGAGTCAGAGGTCATGTGGTTTCAAATCCCGGCTCCGCCAATTGTCAGCTGGGTGACTTGGGGCAAGTCGCTTCACTATCTCTGTTACCTCATCTGTAAAATGGGGATTAAGACTGCGAGCCCCTCGTGGGACAACCTGATCACCTTGTAACTTCCCCAGCGCTTAGAACAGTGCTTTGCACATAGTAAGGGCTTAATAAATGCCATCATTATTATTATTATTATCTGGATGAGAGAGAGAATAAGCAGTATCTGGGAAATAGCAAGAGGACTGTCTTGATTGAACTGTCACCATCCTTCATAGCATTTATAATTTTGAATGAAAGGTAGCTATATTGGAATGATTGTTGTACATTTCACTATGAAGACCTGTGGAATTAAAATGCTGGAATATACTTGATTGCTTTAGGCAGCCAAATTGCTGGTGAGAGTGTTCAAGCAATCTTAAGTATATATTTCTTTTCAGTAATGCTGAGTTTATTATGAGTTCATTATTATTATGGTTTTTGTTTAGTGTGTACTCTGTGCCAAGCTCTGTACTAAGCACTGGGATAGATACAAGAGAAGCAGCGTGGCTCAGTGGAAAGAGCACGGGCTTTGGAGTCAGAGGTCATGGGTTCAAATCCCGGCTCCACCAATTGTCAGCTGTGTGACTTTGGGCAAGTCACTTAACTTCTCTGTGCCTCAGTTACCTCATCTGTAAAATGGGGATTAAGACTGTGAGCCCCCCCGTGGGACAACCTGATCACCTTGTAACCTCCCCAGCACTTAGAACAGTGCTTTGCGTGGAGTAAGCGCTTAATAAATGCCGTTATTATTATTATTATTACAAAATAAGCAGGTTGGACACAGGCCCTGTCCTCCATGGGGCTCACGTCATCATCATCATCCTCATCAATCCTATTTATTGAGCGCTTACTATGTGCAGAGCACTGTACTAAGCGCTTGGGAAGTACAAATTGGCAACACATAGAGACAGTCCCTACCCAACAGTGGGCTCACAGTCTAAAGGAAGGAAGACAGATATTTAAATCCCTGTTTTAAAGAATGAGGAACCTGAGGCACAGAGAAGTTCAGTGGACTTCCCCCGAGGTTACACCGCGGAATTAGAACCCAAGTTTCCGACTCCCATTACGGTGCCCTTTCCATTAGGCCACCCGGCTAATTCAAACTGCGCTGCTTTTGACGGACTCCTCAAAAAGGACTTCCGTATCGGTACTCCAGATTTCAAAATCATTCAAAAGGGCTATGTAATGGAAAATAGATTAGATTCTATAGTAAAGGATTAAAAATTGATGTTTGGGCTGATAGAGAGGTTCCAGATATCTTGCGAGACTGCAGACATTGAACTCATTTGCAAAGGTTTCCCCAGTCTCATGCACTTAGGCGATCATTGTGACAGTGATGTTGCCTTAGCTATGAACATTGATCGCTCAAAGAAGAACAGTATTAGTTCCCTGGCCTACATTTTCCATTTTTATTAAAGATTTATGCTTTCCCCCCAGCATGCTTTTTTTTTTTTTTATTTTTGAACTCTGGAACTCTTAAGCCAACATTGTTTTGCTGAGAATGTTAGCCGAAAATCGTAGGATGATAGGGTACTGCAGTTACATCAATCAATCAATCGTATTTATTGAGCGCTTCCTGTGTGCAGAGCACTGTACTAAGCGCTTGGGAAGGACAAGTATGGCAACATAATAGAGACGGTCCCTACCCAACAGTGGGCTCACAGTCTAGTTACATAGATTTTGTTGACATAATTTGAGGTTTGCAGGGCACGTAAGATCAAATGCTCATTGTAACTGTAGGACCGTAGGCTCTCTGGGTGCAGAGAATGTGTCTACCAACTGTTATATTGCACTCTCCCAAGCGCTTAGTTCAGTGTTCTGCACTCACTAAGTGCTCAATTAGTAGGAGCAGCCATAAGCCTGTATATATGTTTGTACATATTTATTACTCTATTTATTTATTTTACTTGTACATATCTATTCTATTTATTTTATTTTGTTAGTATGTTTGGTTTTGTCTCTCTGTCTCTCCCCCTTTTAGACTGTGAGCCCACTGTTGGGTAGGGACTGTCTCTATATATTGCCAACTTGGACTTCCCAAGCGCTTAGTCCAGTGCTCCTGCACACAGTAAGCACTCAGTAAATACGATTGATTGATTAATTGATAAGATGCCGTAATGGCTAGTGGAAAGAGCAACGCTTGGGAGTCAGAGGAAATAACTTCCAGTCTCTGGCTCTGCCAGTTGCCTGCTGCGTGACTTTGGGCAAGTCATTTAACTTCTGTGCCTCAGGTACCTCATCTGTAATATGGGGATTCATTCATTCATTCAGTCGTATTTATTGAGCGCTTACTGTGTGCAGAGCACAGTACTAAGCGCTTGGGAAGTCCTAGTCCGGCAACAGATAGAGACGGTGCCTACCCAACAATGGGCCTCACTGTCTAGACAGGGGAGACAGACAGCAAAACAAAACATGGAGGCCGGTGTCCAAAAGCATTAGATAAATAGAATTATAGCTATATGCGCATCATTAATAACATAGAGTAGTAAATGTGTATAAGTAAAATAAATATGAGTAATAAATATATACAAGTGCTGTGGGGAGGGGAAGGAGGTGGAGGTGGGGGTGGATGGGAGGAGGAGAGGGAAAAGCTGGGGCTGAGTGTGGGAAGGCCTCCCGGAGGAGGTGAGCTCTCAGTAGGGCTTTGAAGGGAGGAAGAGAGCTAGCTTGGTGGATGTTGGATGGGAGGGCATTCCAGGCCAGGGGATGAACATGGGCCGGGGGTCGATGGGTGGGACAGGGCGAGAACGAGGTAAAGTGAGGAGGTGAGCGGCAGAGGAGCGGAGGGTGCGGGCTGGGCTGGAGAAGAAGAGAAGGGAGGGGAGGTAGGAGGGGGCCAGGGGATGGACAGCCTTGAAGCCCAGGGGGAGGAGTTTCTGCTGATGCGCAGATCGATTGGTAGCCACTGGAGATTTTTGAGGAGGGGGAGTAACATGCCCAGAGCATTTCTAATACAAAGATAATCCGGGCCAGAGGAGTGAAGTATGTGAACCCTGTGTGGGACAGGGACCTGTGTCCTACTTGATGATCTGGCATCTACCCTGGCACTTATGTAAGCACCTCACAAATACCATATGTATGTACATATGTATATGGATGTATACCCTGTGTACACATAACGTGTGTGTGTGTGTGTGTGTGTGTGTGTGTGTGTGTGTGTGTGTGTTATAGGGAGTAGGAGGAAGTAGGATTTAATCCTCATTTTATATTTATATAAATCTAATTCCCAGTTCTACCACTTGTCTGCTTTGGGACCTTGAGAAGCAGCATGGCACAGTGGAAAGAGCCCGGGCTTTGGAGTCAAAGGGTCATTGGTTCCAATCCTGGCTCTGCCACTTGTCAGCTGTGTGAATTTGGCAAGTCACCTTCACTTCTCTGGGCCTCAGTTCCCTCATCTGTAAAATGGGATTAAGACTGTGAGCTCCCCATGGGACAACCTGATCACCTTGTAACCCTCCCCAGAGCTATAGAACAGTGCTTTGCACCTAGTAAGTGCTTAATAAATGCCATCATTATTATTATCATTATTATTAAGTCACTTCTATTTATTTTATTTTGTTAGTAGTTTGGTTTTGTTCATCTGTCTCCCCCTTTTAGACTGTGAGCCACTGTTGGGTAGGGGACTGGCTCTATATGTAGCCAACTTGTACTTCCCCAAGCGCTTAAGTACAGTGCTCTGCACATAGTAAGCACTCAATAAATACGATTGATTGATTGAATTCACATCTCTGTGCCTCAGTTCCCTCATCTGTAAAAATGGGGATTGAGACTGTGAACCCTGTGTGGACAGGGACCTGTGGTCCAACCTGATATGTCTGTATCCATCCCAGTATTCATCCCAGTGCCTGGTACATAGTAGGTGCTCAACAAAATACCATAGTTCTACTACTATTATAATCATGGGGATTAATCCCTATTCCCTCCCTACTCATATTGTGAAGTCTATGTGGAACAGGGATTGCCTTCAACCTGATTGTCTGTATCTGCCCCAACGCCAGAGAAGAGCTTAATAAATACCCCAATAATTATGCATTCAAATTTTCTGTCCCATGAATCGCACCAAATTTCCCATTTCTCTTACGTTAAGCTCTGTAGGGGGTGTTTCAGGAGGTGCTTGTGGAAGCAGCTGGTTTTAGGGGTCCATGCAGAATTACTGCAGTAAAGTCATTTAATTCTTGAAATCTCTTGGTTCTGTAAAATGAGGATTCAATACCTGAGCCCCGTGCAGGACAAGGGACTGTGTCTGACCTGATAGCTTGTAATAATAACTAATAATAATAATAATAATAATAATAATAATAATAATGTTGGTATTTGGTGAGGACTATCCATTCATTCAGTCATATTTATTGAGCACTTACTGTGTGCCGAGCACTGTACTAAGCGCTTGGAAAGTACAAGTCGGCAACAGAGACAATCCCTACCCAACAACAGGCTCACAGTCACAGAAGTGGGGAGGCAGACAACAAAATAAAACAAACAAGTAGATAGGCATCAATAGCATCAATATAATAAGAGAATTATAGATATAGACACATCATTATTAATAATAACGGTAATAATAATAATAATGGTATTTGTTAAGTGCTTACTATGTGCAAAACACTTTTCTAAGCGCTTAATAATATTATTATTATAATATAATAATAAGTGATATGTAATATTATACGCACAAGTGCTGTGGGGCAGGAGGGGGGGTAGCGCAGAGGGAGGGAAGGTGGGGCGATGGGTGGGGGGAAGGAGGAGCAGAGGAAAAGGGGAGGCTCAGTCTGGGAAGGCCTCCTGGAGGAGGTGAGCTTTCCAGTAGGGCTTTGAAGGGGGGAAGCGTCCTTACTTTGTGCTAAGCACTGGGGGGAGATATACAAGGTTATCAGGTTGTCCCACTTGGGGCTCACAGTTTTAATCCCCATTTTCCAGATGAGGTAACCGAGTGCACAGAGAAGTGAGGTGACTTGCCCAGAGTCACACAGCTGACAAGTGGTGGAGGACGATTCGAACCCACGACCATCTGACTCCCAAGCCCAGGCTCTTTCCATTAAGCCGCACTGCTTCTACCCCAGCACTTAGTACAGGTGCTTGACACACGTAAACGCCTAACCGGGCTTAATAATAATATAATAATGATGGCATTTTAATAAGCGCTTACTATGTGCAAGCACATGTTCTAAGCGCTGGGGAGGTTACAAGGTGATCATGAAGCAGCGTGGCTCATTGGAAAGAGCCCGGGCTTTGGAGTCAGAGGTCATGGGTTCGAATCCCGGCTCCGCCAAATGTCCTGCTGTGTGACCTTGGGCAAGTCACTTAACTTCTCTGAGCCTCAGTTCCCTCATCTGTAAAATGGGGATTAAGACTGGGAGCCCCACGTGGGACAACTTGATCACCTTGTATCCCCCCAGTGCTTAGAACAGTGCTTTGCACATAGTAAGCACTTATTAAAATGCCATCATTATTATTATTATTATTATTATTATTATTATTATTATTATCAGGTTGTCCCATGGGGGGGCTCACAGTCTTCATCCCCTGTTTTACAGATGAGGTAACTGAGGCACAGGGAAGTTAAGTGACTTGCCCAAAGTCACACAGCTGACAATTGGCAGAGCCTGGGATTTCGAAACCCATGACTTTGGGCAACGTCACTTCACTTCCTCTGGGCCTCCGTTACCTCATCTGTAAAATGGGATGAAGACGGTGAGCCCCACGTGGGACAACCTGATCACCTTGTATCCTCCCCAGCGCTTTAGAACAGTGCCTTGCACATAGTAAGCGCTTAACAAATGCCATTACTCTATTAATGTCCTGTCCTCCCCCCTAGTACTGTAAGCTCGTTGTGGGCAGGGAACGTGTCTGTTTATTGTTCTTCTAGACTGTGAGCCCACTGTTGGGTAGGGACCATCTCTATATGTTGCCCAACTTGTACTTCCCAAGTGGCTACTACAGTGCTCTGCACTCAGTAAGCGCTCAATAAATACGATTGATTGATTGATATTGTACTCTCCCAATTGCCTAGTACAGTGCTATGCACTCAATAAATACGACTGATTGAATGAACTTAATTTTACTTGAGAAAGTTTAGAGGAGTCCACAGAACCAAACCCTAATTCAGCCAATACGTTGCAGTAGCGCAACTTGGCTTAGATTGAAACTAATTTCAGCCTGGAAAATGCTGACTTTCCCTTCAGAATATTAATATTAACTGCCAAAGATATATATTTGTGTATATATAAACGTCTTGAATAAGATAACTGCACCTCCACGGTTTTTTTTTTTACCGTGCTCGCCGAACTTTTAACTTATCCATGACTTTAGGCTGTGATGTTCAAGTCTGGCACCCCATTTCTCCTCAGTCAATTAGTCGTCTGTGTATTAAGCGCTTACTGAATGCCAAGCACCGGGTGAGTACAGTGAAAGCCAGGCCCAGGTTCTTTATCATCCCCCAATAATCATACTAGTAATAATAATTATAATAATGGGATTTGTTCAGGGCAGGTTCTGTATCATCCCCCAGTAATCATACTAGTAATAATAATTATAATAATGGGATTTAAGGGCTTACTTTTCCAGCGTTTAGAAACAGTGCTCCTGCACAGGTAAGCGCCTTAACAAAGACCATCATTATTATTTTTCACAGGGTAAATCGCGGGGGTAGTTCCACAATTTAATCAGAGAAGCGGCAAGGCCCAGTGGACAGAGCCCCAGGCCTGGGAGTAGGAAAGACCTGGGTTCTAATCCCGCTCCGCCACTTGTCAGCTATGTGACTTCGGGCAAGTCACTTCACTTCTCTGGGCCTCAGTTCCCTCGTCTGTAAAATGGGATTAAGACTGGAGGGCGCATGCGGGACAATGGGACCTTGCTCCAACCTAGTTTAGCTTGTATCTTCCCCAGCGCTTAGAACAGTGCCTGTTCCATATCGTAGCACTTAATAAATGCCATCAATAGGTCAGACACAAGTCCCTGTCTGACTAGGGATTCCTGGTTATATGTATATGTGTTTGTACATATTTATTACTCTATTTATTTATTTATTCTACTTGTAAAAATCTATTCTACTTATTTCATTTTGTTAGTATGTTTGGTTCTTGTTCTCTGTCTCCCCCTTCTAGACTGTGAGCCCACTGTTGGGTAGGGACTGGTCTCTATATGTTGCCGACTTGTACTTCCCAAGTCGCTTAGTACAGTGCTCTGCACACAGTAAGCACTCAATAAATATGATTGATTGAAGTAGGAGGGAGAACAGGTATGGAAACCCCCATTTTTCAGGTGAAGAAATTGAGGCACAATTAAGTTCAGTGATTTTCCCCAAGGGTCACGCAACACAGCCAAGTGGGCAGAGCCCAGGATTAGACCCCAGGTCCTCTGACATTCCAGGCCTGTAGTCTTTCATTCATTCATTCATTCAATCATATTTAATGAGCATTTACTGCGTGCAGAGCACTGTACTAAGCGCTTGGGAAGTACAAGTCCGGCAACATCTAGAGACAGTCCCTATCCAACAGCGGGTTCACAGTGTAGAAGGGGGAGACAGACACAAAACCAAACATATTAACAAAATAAAATAAAATAGAATAAATGTGTTACAAGTAAAATAAAATAAAACCTATATAATCTGACCTACTAATTCCAAATACTGCAAGTACAACCCCAGACAATCAGTTATTGCTTTAAAGAGATCTTGGTACTTCCCTGCCTTCACAAAAACGGCTATTGGCATTTTGAAGAACCCTGTGGGCAGGAAATTTGTCTACCTACCCTGCTGTACTGCGCTTTCCCAAGGGCTGGGAAGAGGTAATTTGGCGCCAAAAAAGCCGCTCACCAATACCACACGCTTGATTCATTTTTAGAAAGGGGGGGATTTTGGCAAAGCTGTGTCAAAGAGAAAAACGAATATATCCCTTCTAGCTGCGTTTTTACTTTGCCAACTCTACCTCTCAACTTTATCAGGTAGTCCAAAAATCGAACCTAACTTTTCCAGAGCCCAGTTTCATTGATGCTGGGGTCTGAAAAAAGAATACCTGAGGATGGGCAGAGAAAAGTGACTTGATGTCCCTTTTTTTTTTTTTTTTTAAATACTACGTTTTCAGCCCTCCCTCTGTGCCAGGCACCGTACTAAGCGCTGGGGATACATAAAAATTAATCAGGTTGGACACAGTCCTGATCCCACACAGAGCTCGGTCTTAATCCCCATTTTGCAAATGAGGGAACTGAGGCCCAGATTAGTGAAGTGACACGCCCAAGGTCACACGGCAGACAAGTGGCAGAGCTGGGATTGGAACCCGGATCCTTCTGACTCTCGGACCTGTGCTGTATCCACTAAGCCATGCTGAAAGCGAACATCCTTAGAACCGAGCTCATTTGGCACAGTCTTTAAAACTCCAAATGTCTACAGAGTGGAAAGTAATTTTCTGCACGGCAAAGTCCATTTCAGTGCTTTGCGCGCAGTAAGCGCTGAATAAATACGATTGAATGAATGAATGAATGAATGACTTTCAGAGAAGCGGCATGGCTCATCATCATCATCATCATCATCATCAATCGTATTTATTGAGCGCTTACTGTGTGCAGAGCACTGTACTAAGCGCTTAGGGAAGTACAAATTGGCAACATATAGAGACAGTCCCTGCCCAACAGTGGGCTCACAGTCTCATTCATTCATTCATTCAATCGTATTTATTGAGCGCTTACTGTGTGCAGAGCACTGTACTAGGCGCTTGTAGTGTCAGTGGAAAGAGCCCAGGCTTTGGAGTCAGAGGTCCCCGGGCTCAAATCCCGGGCTCCACCAACTGTCAGCTGTGGTGACTTTGGGCAAGTCCCTTCACTTCTCTGGGCCTCAGTTACCTCCTCTGTAAAAGGGGGATTAAGACTGTGAGCCCCCCGTGGGACAACCTGATCACCTTGCATCCCCCCAGTGCTTAGAACAGTGCTTTGCACATAGTAAGCGCTTAACAAATACCATCATCATCATTTCAGGAAGTTCCATATTTTCAGTGATGCCTTGATGCCTAACCCCTGCTTCTCAGGAGCTTGCCATCTAATGGGGTGATGCTTAAACAGAAATCATCTGTTAAATAGGGATTGAGATTGTGAGCCCCACACAAGGGGCTTGTGGGAAAATCCTTTGTGGTAATAATAATAATTGTATTTGTCAAGCGCTTACTATGTGCCAGGCACTGTACTAAGTGCTGAGGTAGATACAAGCAAATTGGGTTGGATACAGTCCCTGTCTCAGATAGGGCTCACAATCTCAATCTCCACTGTACAGATGAGGTCACTGAGGCACCGATAATAATAATGATAATGGCATTTATTAAGCGCTTACTATGTGCGAAGCACTGTTCTAAGTGCTGGGGAGGTTACAAAGTGATCAGGTTGTCCCACAGGGGGCTCACAGTCTTAATCCCCATTTTACAGATGAGGTGACTGAGGCACAGAGAAGTTAAGTGACTTGCCCAGAGTCACCCAGCTGACAGTTGGCGGAGCCGGGATTTGAACCCATGCTTCTCACATAAGTGAAGTGACTTTCCCAGGGTCACCAGAGAAGCAGCATGGCTTAGTGGAAAGAGCACAGGCTTGGGAGTCAGAGGTTGTGGGTTCTAATCCCGACTCTGCCCCTTATCAGCTGTGTGACTGGGCAGTTCACTTCTCTATGCCTCAGTTACCTCATCTGTCAAATGGGGATTAAGACTGTGAGTCCCACGTGGGATAACCTTATTACCTTGTTTCTACCCCAGTGCTTAGAACGGTGCTTGGCGCATAGTAAGCGTTTAAAATAGTAAACGCTTAACAAATACCATTATTATTATTATTATTATTATTATTATTATTAAGGTGACGCAGCAGACAAGTGGCAGAGCTGGGATTAGAACCCGTGACTTTCTGAGTCCCGGGCCCGTGCTCTGTCCGCCACATCAAATACTTCTCAGTGTTAATTGTGATGTTGTTTAAGCGCTTACTACGTACCAAACCGTAGGCTCTTAATGACTTAGGCACTCCATCCGGATCCTAAAATATGATTCCCACCCCAACCCTCAGCAATCTGGGATGACAACTAGGCATCCTACAAGCATCCAAGTGGGCCGAATAGGAAGATCTCATCTTTGGAAAGTTATGTTCTGAGAGAGCAGGAAAAGTGCTGTTGGGATGCCTGGTACTTGCATTCATCAGTCAGTCATATTTATTGAGCACTTACTGTGTGCGGAGCACTGTATGAAGCGCTTGGGAGAGTCAGTACAACACTGTACTAAGTGCTTGGGAGAGGACAGTCCAACAGTAAACAGATTCCCTGCACACAGTCTGTCTGTGAATAGTATCGTATTTATTTATTCTTTGAGCGCTTACTGTGTACGGAGCATCATCATCATCATCAATTGTATTTATTGAGCGCTTACTATGTGCAGAGCACTGTACTAAGCGCTTGGGAAGTACAAATTGGCAACATATAGAGACAGTCCCTACCCAACAGTGGGCTCACAGTCTAAAAGGGGGAGACAGAGAACAAGACCAAACATACTAACAAAATAAAATAAATAGAATAGATATGTACAAATAAAATAAATAAATGAATAGAGTAATAAATATGTATAAACATATATACATATATACAGGTGCTGTGGGGAAGGGAAGGAGGTAAGGCGGGGGGGATGGAGAGGGGGACGAGGGGGAGAGGAAGGAAGGGGCTCAGAGCACAGTACTAAGCGCTTGGGAAGCAGTGTGGCTCAGTGGAAAGAGCCCGGGCTTTGGAGTCAGAGGTCGTGGATTCAAATCCCAGCTCCGCCACTTGTCAGCTGTGTGACTTTGGGCAAGTCACTTCACTTCTCTGGGCCTCAGTTCCCTCATCTGGAAAATGGGGATGAAGACTGTGAGCCCCACGTGGGACAACCTGATTACCTTGTATCTACCCCAGCTCTTAGAACAGTGCTTTGCACATAGTAAGCACTTAACAAATACCAAAAAAAAAAAGTCGGCAAACAAGCGCTTAGTACAGTGCTCTACACACAGTAAGCGCTCAATAAATACGATTGATGATGATAGAGATGGTCCCTACCCAACAGCGGGCTCACAGTCTAGAAGGGGGAGACAATCAATCAATCAATCAATCAATCGTATTTATTGAGCGCTTACTATGTGCAGAGCACTGTACTAAGCGCTTGGGAAGTACAAATTGGCATCACATAGAGACAGTCCCTACCCGATAGTGGGCTCACAGTCTAAAAGGGGGAGACAGAGAACAGAACCAAACATACCAACAAAATAAAATAAGTAGGATAGAAATGTACAAGTAAAATAAATAAATAAATAAATAAACAGAGTAATAAATATGTACAACCATATATACATATATACAGGTGCTGTGGGGAGGGGAAGGCGGTAAGGCGGGGGGATGGAGAGGGGGGACGAGGGGGAGAGGAAAGAAGGGGCTCAATCTGGGAAGGCCTCCTGGAGGAGGTGAGCTCTCAGGAGGGCCTTGAAGGGAGGAAGAGAGCTAGCTTGGCGGATGGGCAGAGGGAGGGCATTCCAGGCCCGGGGGGATGACGTGGGCCGGGGGTCGATGGCGGGACAGGCGAGAGCGAGGTACAGTGAGGAGATTAGTGGTGGAGGAGCGGAGGGTGCGGGCTGGGCAGTAGAAGGAGAGAAGGGAGGTGAGGTAGGAGGGGGCGAGGTGATGGAGAGCCTTGAAGCCCAGGGTGAGGAGTTTCTGCCTGATGCGCAGATTGATCGGTAGCCATTGGAGGTTTTTTGAGGAGGGGAGTGATATGTCCAGAGCGTTTCTGGACAAAGATAATCCGGGCAGCAGCATGAAGTATGGATTGAAGTGGAGAGAGACACGAGGATGGGAGATCAGAGAGAAGGCTAGTGCAGTAGTCCAGACGGGATAGGATGAGAGCTTGAATTAGCAGGGTAGCGGTTTGGATGGAGAGGAAAGGGCGGATCTTGGCAATGTTGCGGAGCTGAGACCGGCAGGTTTTGGTGACGGCTTGGATGTGAGGGGTGAATGAGAGAGCGGAGTCGAGGATGACACCAAGGTTGCGGGCTTGTGAGACGGGAAGGATGGTAGTGCCGTCAACAGAGATGGGAAAGTCAGGGAGAGGACAAGGTTTGGGAGGGAAGACAAGGAGCTCAGTCTTCGACATGTTTACCATGAAAACGGTAAAACGTAACAAAGTGAACAAATGAGGCATCGTATCCAAATATCGATTCGTAGGCCTTCAATCAATCAATCGTATTTATTGAGCGCTTACTGTGTGCAGAGCACTGTACTAAGCGCTTGGGAAGTCCAAGTTGGCAACATATAGAGACAGTCCCTACCCAACAGTGGGGCTCACAGTCTAGATGGGGGAGACAGAGAACAAAACCAAACATACTAACAAAATAAAATAAATAGAATAGATATGTACAAGTAAAATGAATAGAGTAGTAAATATGTACGTACATATATACAGGTGCTGTGGGGAAGGAAAGGAGGTAAGATGGGGGGGATGGAGAGGGGGGGACGAGGGGGGAGAGGAAGGAAGGGGCTCAGTCAGGGAAGGCCTCCTTGACACGATTAGAAAAGCAGCAGCCTGGCCTAGTGGATAGAGCCTTGACCTGGGAATCAGAAGGAGCTGGGTTCTAATTCCGGCTCTGCCACCTGTCTGCTGTGTGACCTCGGGCAAGCCACTTGGCTTCTCTGTCCCTCAGTTCCCTCATTTGTAAAATAGATGGGAGCCCTCTGTGGGACACAGATCGTGTCCAACCCTATTGTCTTGTATCTACCCCGGCGCTTAGTATCGTGTCTGGCACGTAATAATAATAACGTAATAGCAGTACTTGTTAAACGCTTACTGTTTGCAAAGGACCGTTGTAAGCACCGGGGTAGATGCAAGTTAATAATAATAATAATAATCAATCAATCAATCGTATTTACTGAGCGCTTACTGTGTGCAGAGCACTGTACTAAGCGCTTGGGCAGTCCAAGTTGGCAACATCTAGAGATGGTCCCTACCCAACAGCGGGCTCACAGTCTAGAAGGGGGAGACAGACAACAACACAAAACATATTAACAAAATAAAATAAATAGAATAAATGTGTACAAGTAAAATAGAGTAATAAATACGTACAAACGTATATGCAGGTGGTGTGGGGAGGGGGAGACAGAGAACAAAACCAAACATATTAACAAAATAAAATAAGTAGAATGGATATGTACAAGTAAGATAAATAAAAAAGAGTAATAAATACGTACAAACATATCTATCCCATCATCATCATCATCAATCGTATTTATTGAGCGCTTACTATGTGCAGAGCACTGTACTAAGCGCTTGGGAAGTACAAATTGGCAACATATAGAGACAGTCCCTACCCAACAGTGGGCTCCCAGTGCTTAGAACAGTGCTTTGCACATAGTAAGCACTTAAATGCCATCATTATTATTATTATAGCAGGCTCCTTCCCCATGAGTCCCCTCTGTACAGTTGCAAACAAGCCGTTTCCTCCCATCCTCCCTTATCAATCAATCAAGCGTATTTATTGAGCGCTTGCTGTGTGCAGAGCACTGTACTAAGCGCTTGGGAAGTCCAAGTTGGCAACATATAGAGACGGTCCCTACCCACCAGTGGGCTCACAGTCTAGATCACCGTCGCCAAGTCCAGTGCCCTGCACCCACTAAGCGCTCAATAAATAGGATCGAGTGGAAGCAAGGAGTGGCCGGCTCGGGTTTTGTCTTGCAGGAACACCTTACGGGTGACCCGCTCGGCCGCCCCCAGCACGATGGACAGCTCGGCCGCCGCCGTGGCCCCTCAGCTGGGGAAGAAGGGCAGAGAGTTCGACTTCTCCCAGCTGCCGATGAAGGTGGACTTCCTGGAGTGCAGCGCCCGGGGAGGCACCGGGGAAGAGGGCAGCGCCGACATCAAGGATCTGGAGAAGTGGCTGGCCAGGGTCGCCTGAAAAGCGGCGGCGAGGGCCGTCCCGAGCGAAGCCCCGCGACCCCTGACTGGGAGGTCTCGGAAAGGAGAGGCCAGGCCGGGGATGGGGACGCCCATCAGGTTCAAGAAAACATTTGGCCGCTTTGGACAGTAGCGGGGGGGATTTTATCCAACGTCTTTCGGTTGGTTTGGAAGCGTTGCCTTTGATGGCGTCCTCTCCGACCGCCCTCGTCACCCCCTCCCGCCCGGCAGCAGCGTTTTCCCTTACGTCTTGTTCCTCCTGATTAAGACCAAGTGTCAGCCAGGAGAATTCAGCCACTGTCAGGTTGAATTTTCACGCCCCCGTGACTTAGTCCTTGCCAACTTCCCTTCAGTAAAAAAAAACAAACCCCCCCAAAAAAATCCAGCCCCGACATCGAATTGATTTCCGATTTCTCTGATTTCTTTCCTCCCTTTGCCCTTTTTTTTGACCTCTGCCCTATCCTTTTGACCGCTGCTCATAGTCTGCCCCATCCTAATTCTGAGCTGTCCCAATTCCCGATGATGGGACGACAGCAAAAAAGCTTTCCTGGGGTTGGGATCGTCTTTCCCACCCCCTGCTCCCTCATTGAGATCGTAGCTTCCAAAGCCAAGGAATGAGCGTCGTCCACTCCTTTGAAGGTCAGGTTTTTCCCATTACTTGTTAACTTTGCTTTTTAAGGAATGAGCGTCGTCCACTCCTTTGAAGGTCATGTTTTTCCCATTACTGGTTAACTTTGCTTTTGTAAGTCTGCTGTTTAGAAACTCTGCGATCCTAAAAGGTGTGTATTTCTGTAGCGGAATGCTCGGCTTTTTTTGCCCCCCTCTTGGAACGTGTGGCTTTTTTTGAAATAATGACAGATTGTTCGTAAATAAATGACCAGCTTGCTATAAAGCAATCTCCTCGCCTGGTGCAGTATGTGAGGAGTGGGGAGGGGACTGGTGGTGAATCCTCGTTGAAAAGAAGCAAACCAAATCTGAGATTGAGAAGCAGCATGGCATTCATTCATTCATTCATTCATTCAATCGTATTTATTGAGCGCTTACTGTGTGCAGAGCACTGGACTAAGCGCTTGGGAAGCACAAGTTGGCAACATATAGAGAGGGTCCCTACCCAACAGTGGGCTCACAGTCTTGGATAGAGCACAGGCCTGGGAGTTAGAAGGTCATGGGTTGGTTCATTCAATCATATTTATTGAGCACTTACTGTGTGCAGAGCAATGTACTGAGCGCTTGGAAAGTACAAGTCGGCAACATATAGAGACGGTCCCTACCCAACATTCATCCATTCAATCGTATTTATTGAGCGCTTACTGTGTGCAGAGCATTCATTCATTCATTCATCGTATTTATTGAGCGCTTACTGTGTGCAGAGCAGTGGACTAAGCGCTTGGGAAGTACAAGTCGGCAACAGATAGAGACGGTCCCTACCCAACAACGGGCTCACAGTCTAGAAACAGTGTTTGGCACATAGCAAGCGCTTAATAAATGCCATCATTATGATGTTGGGGAGGAGGAGATGCCCGCAACAACGGGCTCACAGTTTATAAGGCGGAGACAGACAACAAAACAAAACATGTGGACAGGTGTCAAGTCATTAGAATAAATGGAAATAAAGCTAGATGCACATCATTAACAAAATAAATAGAATAGTAAATATGTACAAGTAAAATAGAGTAATAAATCTGTAGAAACATGCAGCTGCTGTGGGGAGGGGAAGGAGGTAGGGTGGGGGGGGATGGGGAGGAGGAGAGGAAAAAGGGGGCTCAGTGTGGGAAGGCCTCCTGGAGGAGGTGAGCTCTCAGTAGGGCTTTGAAGGGAGGAAGAGAGCTAGCTTGGCGGATGGGCAGAGGGAGGGCATTCCAGGCCCCGGGGAGGACGTGGGCCGGGGGTGGATGGCGGGACAGGCGAGAACGAGGACCAGTGAGGAGGTGAGCGGTGGCATTCATTCATTCAATTGTATTTATTGAGCTCTAACTGTGTGCAGAGCACTGTACTAAGCGCTTGGGAAGTACAAGTTGGCAACATATGGAGACGGTCCCCACCCAACAGCGGGCTCACAGTCTAGAAGGAGAGGAGCGGAGGGTGCGGGCTGGGCTGGAGAAGGAGAGAAGGGAGGTGAGGTAGGAGGGGACGAGGGGATGGAGAGCATTGAAGCCGAGAGTGAGTAGTTTTGGTTGACTGGTAGCCACTGGAGATTTTGGAGGATGGATATGCCCCCGTCCACAAGGAGCTCACAGTCGAATCAGGAGACAGACATTAAAATGGATTATGGATCTGGACGAGTGGTGTGGGGCTGAGGAAGGGGTGAATAAAGGGTACAAATCCAAGTGCAAGGGTGACACAGAAGGGAGAGGGAGTGGGGGAAATGAGAGCTTAATCGGAGAAGTGTCACTACCTGTCAACCCGGCTTGTACCAACCAGGATCTTCCTGGACCTCAGTGACACGTAGTAGAATTCAAACCACACCTCTGATCACCAAGGTTAATGTGGAAAATTTTTACTTAGTTTTACCAACATTCAAGGGAGTGAAACATACAGGGGACTGGGGGTGGGTTTAGCAGAATCACACCCAGAGGAGGGTGTTGTGCTCACTGTCAGATTGACAGTGTCAGATTCTCCCCCCCTTCTAGACTGGGAGCCCGTTGTTGGGTAGGGTTTGTCTCTATATGTTGCCTAATTGTACTTTCCAAGCGCTTAGTACAGTGCTCTGCACACAGTAATGTTCTCTGTCTCCCCCTTCTAGACTGTGAGCCCACTGTTGGGTAGGGACTGTCTCTCTATGTTGCCAACTTGTACTTCCCAAGCGCTTAGTACAGTGCTCTGCACACAGTAATGTTATCTGTCTCCCCCTTCTAGACTGTGAGCCCGCTGTTGGGTAGGGACTGTCTCTATATGTTGCCAACTTGTACTTCCCAAGCGCTTAGTACAGTGCTCCGCACACAGTAATGTTCTCTGTCTCCCCCTTCTAATAATAATAATAATAATAATAATGATGGCATTTGTTAAGCGCTTACTACGTGCAAAGCACTGTTCTAAGCGCTGGTCTAGACTGTGAGCCCACTGTTGGGTAGGGACCGTCTCTATATGTTGCCAACTTGTACTTCCCAAGTGCTTAGTACAGTGCTCTACACACAGTAAGCGCTCAATAAATACAATTGATTGATTGATTAATAAATGCCATCATCATTATTATTAATAAATACAATTGAATGAATGAATGAATACACACACTCATTCCACTCCACCAAGATTCCAATACCAGTCTGGTCAACGGAGCCCATTTGGCCAACGCTTCTTCTTACTGCTGCTTTCAACCTGCATGCCTCTGACGCAGTGTGGCCCAGTGGAAAGAGCCTGGGCTTTGGAGTCAGAGGTCAAGGGTTCAGATCCCGGCTCCGCCAATTGTCAGCTGTGTGACTTTGGGCAAGTCACTTCACTTCTCTGGACCTCAGTTCCCTCATCTGTAAAATGGGGATTAAGACCTTGAGCTCCCCATGGGACAACCTGATCACCTTGTAACCTGCTCCAGCACTTAGAACAGTGCTTTGCACATACTAAGTGCTTAATAAATGCCATCATCATCATTATTATTATTATTAATAAATACAATTGAATGAATACACACACTCATTCCACTCCACCAAGGGTCCAATACCAGTCTGTGGTCAATGGAGCCTATTTGGCCAATGCTTCTTCTTACTGCTGCTTTCTACCAGCATGGATGAGCCCCTTCCTTCCTCTCCCCCTCGTCCCCCTCTCCATCCCCCCCCATCTTATCTCCTTCCCCTCCCCACAGCACCTGTATATATGTCTGTACATATTAATTACTCTATTTATTTATTTTACTTGTACATATCTATTCTATTTATTTTATTTTGTTAGTGTGTTTGGTTTTGTTCTCTGTCTCCCCCTTCTAGACTGTGAGCCCACTGTTGGGTAGGGACTGTCTCTATATGTTGCCAATTTGTACATATTTATTACTCTATTTATTTATTTATTTATCTTACTTGTACCTATCTATTCTATTTATTTTATTTTGTTAGTACGTTTGGTTTTGTTCTCTGTCTCCCCCTTCCAGACTGTGAGCCCACTGTTGGGTAGGGACTGTCTGTATATGTTGCCAACTTGTACTTCCCAAGGGCTTAGTCCAGTGCTCTGCACACAGTAAGCACTCAATAAATACGATTGATTGATTGATTGATTGCTTCTAGGTGACCTTTTATCTGCCTTAAGCGTCGCAGCTGTAGCTCTCTGGGGCACTTATTGATTGGTCCAAGCCCATTCCCCGGTAGAAGAGGGAGATGAAGGCCCCACCTCCTTCCATGCTCTGCCCCCACAAGCCCACAATTACCTGTCCCAGGTAGAGTCCATCAGCACCTTTGCGAAGTCTCTTCCTTGCCGTTGTTCATGGGGTCACAGTCACTGGTAAGGCAGCTAGCTGTGGGCTCCCCCCAGGAAAGTGTCTTGGAGGAGAAATTCATTCATTCATTCAATCGTATTTATTGAGCACTTACTGTGTGCAGAGCACTGTACTAAGCGCTTGGGAAGTCCAAGTTGGCAACATCTAGAGACGGTCCCTACCCAACAGCGGGCTCGCAGTCTAGAAGGGGGAGACAGACAACAAAACAAAACATATTAACAAAATAAAACAAATAGAATAAATATGTACAAGTAAAATAGAGTAATCAATCAATCAATCAATCGTATTTATTGAGCGCTTACTATGTGCAGAGCACTGTACTAAGCGCTTGGGAAGTACAGATTGGCAACACATAGAGACAGTCCCTACCCAACAGTGGGCTCACAGTCTAAAAGGGGGAGACAGAGAACAGAACCAAACATACCAACAAAATAAAATAAATAGGATAGAAATGTACAAGTAAAATAAATAAATAAATAAATAAATAGAGTAATAAATATGTACAACCATATATACATATATACAGGTGCTGTGGGGAGGGGAAGGAGGTAATGTGGGGGGTTGGGGAGGGGGAGGTGGAGGCGGAGGCTTAGTTCAAGTCATGATGCCTGCCCTCACAGCCTAAAATCTAAGAAGGGAGACAGATCGAAAATAATTTAGCCAAAGGAGGAAAAGAGAATGGAAGGATACATAAGTGCTTCAATCATACAGCTTGTCGATCGCTAGATACGGGAGCTGGGTTGTAATAAACGGCAGGTGGAATCAATTGAAGGCATTCACTGAGCTCCTCCTTTGTGTGGAGCACTATACTAGGCATTTAGGAGAATACAGTAGAGGTAGAAGACAATCATTCATTCATTCAATCATATTTATTGAGCGCTCACTGTGTGCAGAGCACTGTACTAAGCGCTTGGGAAGTACAAGTCGGCAACACATAGAGACAGTCCCTACCCAACAGCGGGCTCACAGTCTAAAAGGGGGAGACAGAGAACAAAACCACACATACTAACAAAGTAAAATAAATAGAATAGATATGTACAAGTAAGATAAATAGAGTAATAAATATGTACAAACATATATACATATATACAGGTGCTGTGGGGAAGGGAAGGAGGTAAGATGGAAAGATCCCGGGCTTGGGAGTCCGAGGTCGTGGGTTATAATCCCGGCTCTGCCGCTTGTCAGCTGGGTGACTTTGGGCAGATCGATTTCTCTGGGCCTCAGTTACCTCATCTGGAAAATGGGGATTAAGACTGTGAGCCCCACCTGGGACAACCTGATAACTTTGCATCTTTGGGAGCCAGAGGTCATGGGTTCTAACCCCGGCTCCGTCACTCGTTAGCTGGGTTACTTGGGGCAAGTCACTTAACTTCTCTGTGCCTCAGTTACCTCATCTGTCAAATGAGGATGGAGACTGTGAGCCCCACCTGGGACAACCTAATCACCTTGTAACCTCCCCAGCGCTTAGAACAGTGCTTTGCTCATAGTAAGCGCTTAATAAATGCCATTATAATAATAATAATAATAATCCCTGGGCCCCAAACATAAGCTAATAATAATAATAATGACATTTATTAAGCGCTTACTACGTGCAAAGCACTGTTCTAAGCGCTGGGGAGGTTACAAGGCAATCAGGTTGTCCCACAGGGGGCTCACAGTCTTCATCCCCATTTTACAGATGAGGGAACTGAGGCCCAGAGAAGAGAAGTGACTTGTCCAAAGTCACACAGCTGACAAGTGGCGGAGCCGGCATTCGAGCCCATGACCTCGGACTCCAAAGCCCGGGCTCTTTCCATGGAGCTACGCTGCTTCTCAATCACTCAGTCAGTGGTATTTATTGAGCACTTACTGTGTGCAGAGCACTGTGCTAAGCACTTTGCATCTACCCCAGCTCTAGCAAGGGTTGGGCACATAAAAAGCGCTCAAAAAATACCATCATTGTTATTATTCTAAGGCTTTGAAGGTGGGGAGAGTCATTGTCTCTCAGACATGAAGAGGGAGAGAGTTCGAGGCCAGAGGCAGGATGTGGGCGAGAGGTTGGCAGCGAGATCGATGAGATCAAGGTACAGGGAGTAGGTTGGCATTGGAGGAGCCAAGTGTGCAAGTGAGCCCACTGTTGGGTAGGGACTGTCTCTATATGTTGCCAACTTGTACTTCCCAAGCGCTTAGTACAGTGCTCTGCACACAGTAAGCGCTCAATAAATACGATTGATGAGTGTAGCGAGGTGAGGTAGGAGGGGGCAAGGTGATTGAATGCTTTAAATCAATCAATTGTATTTATTGAGCGCTTACTGTGTGCAGAGCACTGTACTAAGCACTTGGGAAGTACAAGTTGGCAACATATAATAATAATAATAGTGACGGCATTTGTTAAGCACCTACTATGTGCAAAGCACTGTTCTAAGCGCTGGGGGGATACAATGTGATCGAGTTGTCCCACGTGGGGCTCACAGTCTTAATCCCCATTTTTACAGATGAGGTAACTGAGGCTCAGAGAAGTGAAGTGACTTGCCCAGGGTCACGCAGCAGACTTGTGGTGGAGCCGGGATTCGAACCCACGACCTCTGACTCCAAAGCCCGTGCTCTTTCCATAGAGACGGTCCCTACCCAACAGTGGGCTCACAGTCTAAAAGCTAATCGTAAGGAGTTTCTATCTGATGAGGAGGTGGAAGGGTAACCTCTGAAGGTTTGGGAGACCCAGGAATAGTTTGGCATCCCTGGGCCTCAAACATAAGCTAGTCACTCAGTCAGTGGTATTTATTATTATTATTATTAATAATAATAATAATAATAATAATAATAATAATGACGGCATTTGTTAAGCACTTACTATGTGCAAAGCACTGTTCTAAGCGCTGGGGGGATACAAGGTGATCAGGTTGTCCCACGTGGGGCTCACAGTCTTCATCCCCATTTTACAGATGAAGGAACTGAGGCTCAGAGAAGTGAAGTGACTTACCCAAGGTCACACAGCTGACATGTGGTGGAGCCAGGATTATTGAGCATTTATTTTATTGAGTGCTTACTGTGTGCAGAGCACTGTGCTAAGCACTTTGAAGAGTACAGCTGTCACATCATAAACTGTCACTGCCTATCCACAACGAGCATGGGGGCATCTCCTCCCCCTCCCCCCCCATCATCATAATGATGGCATTTGTTAATAATAATGATGGTATTTATTAAGCACTTACTATGTGCAAAGCACTGTTCTAAGGGCTGGGGAGGTTCCAAGGTGATCAAGTTGTCCCACGGGGGGCTCACAGTCTTAATCCCTATTTTACAGAGGAGGTAACTGAGGCACAGAGAAGTTAAGTGACTTGCCCAAAGTCACACAGCTGACAAGTGGCAGAGTAGGGATTTGAACCCATAACCTCTGACTCCAGAACCTGTGCTCTTTCCAATGAGCCATGCTGCTTCTCTGTTAAGTGCTTACTATGTGCCAAGCACTGTTTCTAGACTGTGAGCCCATTGTTGGCTAGGGACTGTCTCTATCAGTTGCCAAATTGTACTTCCCAAGCACTTAGTACAGTGCTCTGCACACAGTAAGCACTCAATAAGTATGATTGAACGAATGAATGAATGTTCCAAGTGCTGGGGTAGATAATTCTATTTATTCTGATGGTATTGACACCTGTCTACTTGTTTTGCTGTGTTGTCTGTCTCCCCCTTCGAGACTGTTACCGAATTGTACTTCCCAAGCGCTTAGTACAGTGCTCTGCACACAGTAAGCGCTCAATAAATACGATTGAATGAATGAATGAATTTAAGTGCTTACTATGTCCCAAGCACTGTTTCTAGACTGTGAGCCTGTGTATGGGTTCCAAATTGTGTTTCCCAAGAATTGAGTACAGTGCTCTGCACACAGTAAGCACTCATTGTTGGGTAGGGACTGTCTCTATATGTTGCCAACTTGTACTTCCCAAGCGCTTAGTACAGTGCTCTGCACACAATAAGTGCTCAATAAATACGATTGATTGATTGATTGAACAAATGAATGAATGTTCTAAGCTCTGGGGTAGATAATTCTATTTATTCTGATGGTATTGACACCTGTCTACTTGCTTCGTTGTGTTGTCTGTCTCCCCCTTCTAGACTGTGACCGAATTGTACTTCCCAAGCGCTTAGTACAGTGCTCTGCACACAGGAAGCGCTCAATAAACACGATTGAATGAATGAATGAACTGACAGTTTCACACTCCCTCCTGCTATGACCTGCCTTCCTCTGCTTAAGTCCAAATGCCCCCAAGAGAGAGGGTTAAAACTAATGGTAATAAGTTTCTGTTTAGCGTGGCTCAGTGGAAAGAGCAAGGGCTTGGGAGCCAGAGGTCATGGGTTCTAATCCCGGCTCCCCCACATATCTGCTGTGTGACCTTGGGCAAGTCACTTAACTTCTCTGAGCCTCAGTTCCCTCATCTGTAAAATGGGGATTAAGACTGGGAGCCCCACAGGGGACAACCTGTTCACCTTGTATCCCGCCAGTGCTTAGAACAGTGCTTTGCACATAGTAAGAACTTAACAAATGCCAATATTATATCCCCTACACAAAAATACAAGATATTCCAGAAAACCTAGCCGTGGGCGAAAAACTAAGGAGAAAGAACACGGAGGAAAAATGGAGAGGGAAAGGGAATATGAGAGAATAAATGCATAATTCTAGACTGTAAACTTGTTCTTGGCAGGGACCGTGTCTACCAACTCTGTTGAACGCTCCCAAATGTTTGGTATAGTATCTGCCCAGTAAGTGTTCAATAAATGCCATCGATTGAGTCGTTGATTATAGAAGCCGGACAAAGATCGGGAATTTTGGCTAGTTAAATTATATGCTTCTCGGGAGCTGGTCTTTGTTGTAAACCCCGATTTCCCGAAGCAGTGGTCTACACCCTGTAAGTACTTATTGATATTAATAAGTACTTACTAGATCATAGTATCACATGATGACTGTGATACTAGAAATTCAGGAAGCAGAAGAGTCAGTCCCCCTGAAATTTGCAAATGCTAGCTTTTCTTGAATTCGTCTAGATCTTCCAGCTCTTCTCTTGCCCGGGTTATAATAATAATAATAATAATAATAATAATGACATCTGTTAAGCACTTACTATGTGCAAAGCACTGTTCTAAGCTCTGGGGAGGATACCAGGTGATCAGGTTGTCCCACGTGGGGCTCACAGTCTTAATCCCCATTTTACAGTTGAGGTAACCGAGGCTCAGAGAAGTTAAGTGACTTGTCCAAGGTCACACAGCAGACATGTGGAGGGGCCGGGATACGAACCCATGACCTCTGACTCCAAAGCCCATGCTCTTTCCACTGAGCCACGCTGCTTCTCTATTGGTTATACCAATAATCTTTTCCGAGAAGAGTTTCTTTCTCATTGCTCCAATTTTTTCCATTCACACTTCCCGTTCTGTCTCACCCCTTGAAAAGTCATTGTCCATTTCTTGGCTTTCCCAATATTTAAAGTTCGCTCTCTCTCTCTCCACATCCCCCCTTCTGTTTCCTTTTACTGGGAAGCCATCGGGGAAAGCAGAGTTGCCTAGTGGGTAAGAGACCTGGGTTCTAATCCCAGCTCAACCACTTGTTCGATGAATGACTTTAGTTAAGACACTTAGCTTCTCTGTGCCTGTTATTTCATTGCTAAAATGGGGATTTAATCCTTTTCCCTGCAATTTAGACAGTCAGTCAGTCAATTTTATTTATTGAGAGCTTACTACTACTAATAATAATGGCATTTATTAAGCACTTACTATGTGCAAAGCACTGTTTTAAGTGCTGGGGAGATTACAAGGTGATCAGGTTGTCCCACGGGGGGCTTGCAGTCCTAATCCCCATTTTACAGATGAGGTAACTGAGGCACAGAGAAGTGAAGTGACTTGCCCAAAGTCACACAGCTGACAAGTGGTGGAGCCGGGATTTGAACCCATGACCTCTGACTCCAAAGCCCGGGCTCTTTCCGCTGAGCCATGCTACTTCTGTATACTAGCCATGCATACTACTATTCAATCGTATTTATTGAGTGCTTACTGTGTGCAGAGCACTGTACTAAGTGCTTGGCAGGTACAAGTTGGCAACATTATTACTAACAGTGATGGTGTTTCTGAAGCACTTATTATGTGTGAGGCACTGTAATAATAATAATAATAATAATAATAATGGCATTTATTAAGCACTTACTATATGCAAAGCACTGTTCTAAGCGCTAAGTGCTGGCGTTGTTACAAGCAACTTGGTCTGGATACAGTCCCTGTCACAAGTGGGGCTCGATCCCCATTTTACAGATGAGGCAACTGAGGCGCAGAGAAGTAAAGTGACTTGTGCAAGGTCACACAGCAGACAAGTGGCAGAGCCGGGATTGGAACCCCTGATCTTATGACTCCCGGGCCCTTGCTCTATCAATCAATCAATCAATCATATTTATTGAGCGCTTACTGTGTGCAGAGCACTGTACTAAGCGCTTGGGAAGTACAAGTTGGCAACATATAGAGACGGTCCCTACCCAACAGTGGGCTCTATCCACTATGCCATGCTGTGTCTCTTACTGTGGGCAGAGCATTGTCCTAAGCGCTTGGGAGAGTACAATATAACAATCAACAGAGACATTCCCTGCCCACAACAAGTTTACAGTCTAGAGGGGGAGACAGACATTAATATAAATAGATAAATGACAGATATGTTCATTAGTGCTGTGGGGCGGGGAAGAAGGATGAAGTCTATAAAGGGAGCAAGTCAGGGAAACTCAAAGAGGGCGGAAGAAGAGGAAAGGAGGGCTTAGTCAGGGAAGGCCTCTTGGAGGAGACGGGCCTTTAAAAAGGCTTTGAAGGATGGGGAGAGTCATTGTTTGTTGGTAATGAGGAGGGAGGGCATGGAGTCAGAGGCAAGATAGACAAGATAGAGCTACAGTGAAAAGGTGAGCATTAAAGGAGCAAAATGTGTGGACTGGATTGTAGTAGGAGAGTAGCCAATCAATCAATCAATCAATCAATCGTATTTATTGAGCGCTTACTGGGTGCAGAGCACTGTACTAAGTACTTGGGAAGTACAAGTTGGCAACAAATAGAGACAGTCCCTACCCAACAGTGGGCTCACAATCTAGAAGTGAGGTAAGAGGGGGCAAGGGGATTGAGTGTTGGTACGTATTTACATATGTACATTTACAAATATACAATATGTACAAAATATGTGCAAGTTTGTGCATATTTATTACTCTAGTTATTTATTTTACTTGTACATATCTATTCTATTTATTTTATTTTGTTAATATGTTTGGTTTTGTTCTCTGTCTCCCCCTTCTAGACTGTGAGCCCGCTTCTGGGTAGGGACTGTCTCTGTGTGTTGCCGACTTGGACTTCCCAAGCACTTAGTACAGTGCTCTGCACACAGTAAGCGCTCAATATGATTGATTGACTGAGTGCCGTAAAGTCAATGGTGAGGAGTTTCTGTCTGATGCAGAGGTGGGTGGACAACCAGTTGAAGTTCTTGAGGAGCGGGGTGATATGTCCTGAACGTTTTTGTAGAAAAATGATCTGGGAAGCAGAGTGAAGTATAGACTGGAGTGGGGAGAGGGAGGAGGCAGGGACGTCAGCAAGGAGGCTGATACAGTAATCAAAGTGGAATAGGATAAGTGAAAAGACAGCGACCGCCTCCGACCCCCTCCCACCCATCTCCGTTCCGCCGACGTTTGTAAGGACTGTGAGCCCACTTTTGGGTAGGGACTGTCTCTAAATGTTGCCAACTTGTACTTCCCAAGCGCTTAGTACAGTGCTCTGCACACAGTAAGCACTCAATAAGTACAATTGAATGAATGAATGAATGAATAAGGAATTCAATTAACATGGTAGCGGTTTGGATGGAGAGGAAAGGGTGGATGTTAGTGATGTTGTGGAGGTTGAACCGACAGGATTTAGGGTTGGATTGAATATATAGGATTGAATTGCAGATTAATTATGTGGATTGAAGATGTGACTGAGTCCCGAGTGAGACAGGGGCTGTTTCCAGCCCAATTAGCTTGTATCTACCAAAGCATTCATTGCTGTGCCTGGCACCTAATAATCCCTTGGCAAGTACCATTAAAAAATCACTTTTTCTCTCATCCCTTTCTCTCATGCTGAATTCTGGACATCTCTCTCTTTTCTTCTCTCCCCCTCTTCCTCCCCTCCCTCTCTTTTTAATGGTATTTGTTAAGCACTTACTATATGCCAGGCACTGCAGTAAGCAGTGGGATAGATGCAAGCTAATCAGGTTGGTGATGATGATGATGGTATTTGTTAAGTGCTTACTATTTGCGAAGCACTGTTCTAAGTGCTGGAGAGGATACAAGGTGATCAGGTTGTCCCACAGGGGGCTCACAGTCTTTATCCCCATTTTACAGATGAGGTAACTGAGGCACAGAGAACTTAAGTTCATTCATTCATTCATTCATTCATTCAACTGTATTGAGCGCTTACTGTGTGCAGAACACTGTACTAAGCGCTTGGGAAGTACAAGTTGGTAACATATAGAGACGGTCCCTACCCAACAGTGGGTTCACAGTCTAGAAGGGGAAGACAGACAACAAAACAAAACATATTAACAAAGTAAAATAAATAGAATAGTAAATATGTACAAGTAAAATAAATAGAGTAATAAATCTGTACAAACAATATACAGGTGCTGTGGGGAGGGGAAGGAGGTGGGGTGGGGGGATGGGGGGAGAGGAATGGGGGGGCTCAGCCTGGGAAGGCCTCCTGGAGGAGGTGGGCTCTCAGTAGGGCTTTGAAGGGAGGAAGAGAGCTAGCTTGGCGGATGTGCGGAGGGAGGGCATTCCAGCCCAGGGGGAGGATGTGGGCCGGGGGTCGACGGCGGGACAGGCGAGAACGAGGCCCAGTGAGGAGGTGAGCAGTGGCAGAGGAGTGGAGGGTGCGGGCTGGGCTCGAGAAGGACAGAAGGGAGGTGAGGTAGGAGGGGGTGAGGGGATGGACAGCCTTGAAGCCGAGACTGAGGAGTTTCTGCCTGATGCGTAGGTTGATTGGTAGCCATTGGAGATTTTTCAGGAGGAGAGTAACATGTCCAGAGCGTTTCTGCACAAAGATGATCTGGGCAGCAGGGGCAGCAGCATGAAGTATAGATTGAAGTGGGGAGAGACAGGAGGATGGGAGATCAGAGAGGAGGCCGATGCAGTAATCCAGTCGGGATAGTATGAGAGATTGAACCAGTAGGGTAGCAGTTTGGATTGAGAGGAAAGGGCGGGTCTTGGCGATGTTGCAGAGGTGAGAGTGGCAGTTTTTAGTGACAGATTGGATGTGAGGGGTGAACGAGAGAGCGGAGTCGAGGATGACACCAAGGTTGCGGGCTTGTGAGACGGGAAGGATGGTAGTGCCGTCAACAGTGATGGGAAAGTCAGGGAGAGGGCAGGGTTTGGGAGAGAAGATAAGGAGTTCAGTCTTGGACATATTGAGTTTTAGATGGCGGGCAGACATCCAGATGGAGATGCCTTGAAGGCAGCAGGAGACCCGAGCCTGAAGGGAGGGAGAGAGAGCAGGAGCAGAGATGTAGATTTGGGTGTCATCAGCGTAGAGATGATAGTTGAAGCCGTGGGTTAAGTGAAGTATGTTAAGTGACTTGCCCAAAGTCACACTGCAGACAAGCGACGGAGCCGGAATTAGAACCCATGACCTCTGACTCCCAAGCTGGGGCTCTTTCCACTGAGCCACGCTGCTTGTTTTGGACACAGTCCCTTTCCCTCATGGGGCTTATAGTCTTCATTCCCATTTTACAAATGAGGCAACTAAGGCCCAGAGAAGTGAAGTGAGTTGCCCAAGGTCACACGGCAGATAAGTGGCAAAGTCAGGATTATAGCCTTGATCCTTCTGATTCCCAGGGCTCTGCTAATTCCCCTGTATTGCATTCTCCCAAGCGCTTAGTACGGTGTTCTGCACATAGTAATCCCATTGAATGATTGCTTGTGCTCTGTTCTTTAGACCATGTTACTCTCCCTTTCCCCTCTTTTCTCTCCTCTTCCTCCACATTTCCCTCCCCAAACTTCCACCATCATTTATTACCAGTACGGAACTTTTTTTTTTTTTTGGAATCCACAGAGTTCTGAGTTGTTTTTTGTGAAAGATAGGTTTTCTTTCCCCGAGCCTCTTTCTTCAGAGGCATAAACCGTCTTTGAAGTTCAGCATGGAGTTTCCTCCAACAGCCATCTCTTCGTTTGTAGATTCCAATCCTTTTTCGTTTTGTTCTCACATCATTAGCAGTCGACCTGTAGTTCTCACCATCTCACCATTGAATTTCACTTTACTTCTCAAGTTTCTGGTGTTTGGTAATCCCTGGTTTTTCTTAGGAGTTAGAGAAGCAGGGTGGCTTAGTGGCAAGAGCACGGGTTTAAGAGTCAGAGGTCATGGATTCTAATCCGAGCTCCGCCACTTGTCAGCTGTGTGACTTTGGGCAGGTCACTTAGCTTCTCTGGGCCTCAGTTACCTCATCTGTAAAATGCATATGAAGACTGTGAGCCCCACATGGGGCAACCTCCTTACCGTGTGTCTACTCCAGCACTTAGAACAGTGCTTGGCACATAGTAAGCGCTTAACAAATACCATAATAATAATAATAATTATTTTTAATCAGTGAAAAAGGAACCTCATTGTGTTGTGTCCCCAGATACTTGCATCCATGGACATCATTTGTCACTCTAATCTTTGAGATATTTCACCCCCTGAATCTTAAAGAGACAGTGTGAGGTGTAGCATTCCTGTCTCCCTCTCTGCATCTTTGAGGCATTGACATTATTCCAGTAAGATTGTGAGCAGCAGAGTATATTATAATAATAATAATGGCATTTATTAAGCACTTACTATGTGCAAAGCACTGTTCTAAGTGCTGAGGAGGTTACAAGGTGTTCAGGTTGTCCCACGGGGGCTCAGAGTCTTAATCCCCATTTTACAGATGAGGTAACTGGGGAACAGAGAAGTTAAGTGACTTGCCCAAAGTCACACAGCTGACAATTGGTGGAGCCGGGATTTGAACCCAGGACCTCCGACTCTAAAGCCTGTGCTCTTTCCAATGAGCCACACTGCTTCAAAAGCTAGCCTCATTTATAAATATATATATACTTGAGAAGCAGCATGGCTCAGTGGAAAGAGCCCGCGCTTTGGAGTCAGAGGTCATGGATTCAAACCCCAGCTCCGCCAATTGTCAGCTGTGTGACTCTGGGCGAGTCACTTAACTTTTCTGTGCCTCAGTTCCCTCATCTGGAAAATGGGGATTGAGACTGTGAGCCCCCCGTGGGACAACCTGATCACCTTGTAACCTCCCCAGCGCTTAGAACAGTGCTTTGCACATAGTAAGTGCTTAATAAATGCCATTATTATTATTACATACTTGTGCATCAGAGTGTATACTCATGTATATATATTTTTCAATAGGTGGCAAGCTGGAGGAGATGGGGAACCCTAGCAGTATTGTAGAAGTCTTACTCGGAAGTGCCTACTCTGAGGAAAACACTATATTAAGTGCTGGGAAGAAGTACACCGTTGAGACTTAGACCAAGTCCTTGGCCCTCAAGAAAAGCAGTATGGCCTAGTGGATAGAGCATGGGCCTGGGAGTAAGAAAAGCCAGGGTTCTAATCCCAGTTTTGCCACTCGTCTGCTGTGTGACCTTGCGGAAGTCATTTCACTTCTCTGTGCTTCAGTCACCTCACCTGTAAAATCGGGATTGAGCTTGCGAACCCCACATGGGACAAGGGCTGTGTCCAACCTGATGATCTCAATCTACCCCCAGTGCTTAGTACAATGATAATAATAATGATGATGGCATTTATTAAGCATTTACTATGTACCAAGCACTGTTCTAAGCGCTGGGGAGGTTACAAGGTGATCAGGTTGTCCCACGGGGGGCTCACAATCTTAATCCCCATTTTACAGGTGAGGGAACTGAGGCCCAGAGAAGTTAAGTGATTTGCCCCAAATCGCACAGCTGACAATTGGCAGAGCAGGGATTTGAACCTGTGACCTCTGACTCCAAAGCTCGTGCTCTTTCCACTGAGCCACGCTGCTTCTCTACAATGCTCAGAGCATGGTAAGCACTTAACAAATACATCACACACACACACGAGCACACACACACACATAGACACACACACATTCATTCATTCAATCGTATTTATTGAGCGCTTACTGTGTGCAGAGCACTGTACTAAGTGCTTGGGAAGTACAAGTTGGCAACATATAGAGATGGTCCCTACCCCCACACACACATACAGCCTTCCAACCTGAGAATAGGGGAGAAACTTGGCCTTGGATGCAAAAGCAAGTGAAACACCAAAAATACTGACAAGTATATTTCCTCGGGCCGTATGCCACTGCCTCTAGAACCAACCTCCTCAGTCAACCGTTTTTTTCTTCTTTCTTTTTTTTTTGGTGGTATTTGTTAACTGCAAGGCACTGTTCTAAGCTGTGGGATAGAAACAAGGTTGGACACAGACAGTGTCCTACATAGGGCTCACAGTCTAATTCCCATTTTACAGATGAGGTAACTGAGGCACAGAGAAGTGAAGTGACTTGCCCAAAGTCATACTGTACGTGGTTTCTCTCCCAAGAAGGCACAGGTCTCCTCTGTCCTACTGGGTGGCCCGGGCACCCCAGGAGGAAGGATAAAGTAAGGTGCCCTGAGGTTATTTTCCAGAGTGTTGGCACTTCCAGATCTGGGATTCTGCCAAATTAATCCTCTGCCTCTTCAGCTCCTACCTGTGAGGCTCACTCTGGGCCTTGGAGGAGGGGACTTGGCTATTTGAGATTAAGGAATGCCTAGAAAATTGAAATCCACAGATATTCCCCAAAGCAATACGACCTAGTGTCAAGAGCATGGATTTGGGAGTCAGAGGATGTGAGTTCTAATCCCAGCTCCATCACGTGTCCGTTGTGTAACCTTGGGCAAGTCGCTTCACTTCTCTGTGCCTCAGTTCCCTCATCTGTAAAATGAAGATTGAGACTGTGAGCCCCAAGTGTGCCAGGGACTGTGTCCAACCTGATTACCTTGAATCTACCCCAGTGCTTAGAACAGTGCTCGGCACATAGTAAGCGCTTAACAAATGCCATCATTATTATTAATATTATTCCAGTAGATTTTACCTCCTTCTTCATCAGAGCTGCAAGTAAGAAGCAACACAGATTTTATAATTTGAATCTGCTAATTCTGTTGTACTCTCCCAAACACTTAGTACAGTGCTCTCCACATGATAACACATGATAAATAAAATTGATTGCTTCTCTCCTCCCATTCCCTTCCCACCAACTGGTGGAGATTCCACTGAGGCACAAAATGGCTACCAGAGAGGAGAAGGTTTCCAGGCTGAGCCCAGGCAACACCTTCCTGTGTGAGAAAGGTCACCGGGAAATATCAGACAAGAGCCGATCCGTTGAGAATTTAAGACAGTTTATTGTTCGTTTGACCAACATGCTAAGTCTTTTTTTTTTTTACACAGTTTTATGGAAAGTCAATACGGCCGCTCGTACCGCCTGAGCCAGTGAGAGACAGGAACGCCACCAACTGAGCTTCCGCCAGCCAGCCAAGTTACAGAGAAGGTGATGTGATAAGCAGGGGTGGTGGGGAGGAGGGCCAAGGAAGGGAAAGAGTGAAGGAAGAGGAGAGCATGAGATACCTTAATCTCCCACTTGACAACGGGGGCTAACCTTCCATACCGTGAAAGAACCCTTGAGGTGACTTGTCCACCTCACCAGCCTAGCTCTGCCCAGTCAGGATAAGTTTATACCCAGCCTAGGTTGGGTAGGGACTTAGCACAGTTTTTGCCCTAAAACTCTAGGCTTACAGGATTTGTAAAAACACATTTCCTGTGAGGGTCCTGACCCTAGTGTGGGGTGTGTCTAGGGTTTCTTCTTCCCAGTCCAATTAGGATTCCTGGGTCCCCCAGTGATTGATTCTGTCAGACTGCCCGACTCGGATTTCCACCGGTCCCCTAAATGACACGGGTGCCAATTTCACGCCCTGCAGGAGAGCGGATGACCGGAATCCCTCAGTGCCCCTGGAGAGCATTCTACCTCCTTTTCTGCAATTGGATGGGAAGAGGAGACCGTTAGATCTCCCCTCCATCCAGCCCCGACGCCTCAAGGGCTTTTCCCAGAAGGTGAAGACACTCTATTCTAGAGGCGTCCCTCATAGAGACGTAGTTGGGCTGTGGCCAAGGCACCTCTGCCCTCCGGGCTTGAGTTTCCCCATCTGAGTGATGGACAGACCCCTTAACGCCCTTCCCAACTCACCTGGAAATGGTCAGGAGCAGGGAGAAAACTGATAGGAAAGCATTTTGAGATCTTCAAGGGAAAGTGTTAGCGAATTCCAGGGCTTTCTTATTAAATGCTCTGCATTCTGGCCATCTCTTTGAGTGTCCCCTCTCAGCTGGACTCACCTAGCAGTCTCTTCTGACCTCAGAAAATGTTTTCCGATGACTTTTCTTCGCTCACTGGATGCCACCCCTCCAAGGTGGCAGCATCTCCAGCGCTTCATGTGGGGAAGAAGCCTCCTCCTCCTCTCTCTGTTGGCCAAGGTTCAGCCCGTAACGAAGATTTAGATCAGCGGGGAGTCTTCTAGAGGATGGGGCTGCCGAGGTCTCCTTCCAGGCTGTCAAAACCTCCGGTCTCTTCAGGCATGGCTCCCACATCCTGAGTCTGCTCACTGCCAATCCCTGAAACTTTAAGCAACCCTGTGGAGTAAGAAAGGGAACAGAGCGGGTGGGACATCTTGTCACTAGGAGGAGGAAAGGTCTCGGTCTAGAAATTCCGCAACTCAGCTGGGATTTCCCGAAGTGGCCAGTCCTCTACTCCTGGAATACGCCACAGCGCTTCCAATCATTTGACGATCCATTTCACATTCTCAAAGCGAGACCCTCGATGAGATATTGATGCATTTGAAGAGGCGGGTGGGTCTGGCAGAGCTTGCTTCCATCTTCCGAAAAGGGTCTCAACCCTCTTGAGTCGAGCGATGGTCTTTTTAGAGTGTTTACTGTGCACAGAGCACTGTACTAAAGGCTTAGGTGAGCGTCTTCTCCCCTCCCTCCCGTCTGATGACCCTGCTCCAATTTCTACGGCTCGGAGGGCTGGAACTTTGCTACCACATGCTTTCTTTGGAAAGAAGCTGAAGCCAAACGGCCTTAGTTGCCCAAGAAAAATCTCTCTTTTTCTCTGTCTTAAGGTTTGGCCCTCAGGAGAGGGAAACGTTACTGACTAAAACTAGGCCAACAAACCGAATCCACTCTGCCCTTCTGGAGGTGTCTGCTTAGTTTGGATCAACAACTGGAGTTCACACCACCTGGGGTTAGCTAGGGCTTTTCCTTCATCTAAGGAAAACTTCCATTGTCCTGCCTAAGTGGGAAAGAAGACGCTTCTTGGGTCAGATTAATCTAGAAGCTCCAAGTAGGTTGAGAGGTCGCTGAGGTAGAGTCCAACACAGGGTGATCTAATTGAAGGTTCCTCTCTGATTCTGCAAGCAGAAGAGGAGAGAGGGTGGGAGAGAGGAGAAATGCACTTACGTGAGGGTGCATTGAGTGCTCTAACAGTCCCTGGGCAGATGTGACGGAAGAAGAGAGTGATTCTGAGATGAGAGAAAAGGAGGAAAGACAGGAGGGGGATATGAGGAAACATTGCTGGCCAAAGCCTTGTTGGGGATGGAGGGAAATGCTGTGTACATATTTGGGTGTACCCGCCCCGTGGCGTTTAACGATGAGACAAGCTAAACCTTCGACTGAACACTGTCCTCTACAGCTACGGACAGAAGCAGGTGCCCCAGAATGGCGTGTGCATGTGAGATGAGAATGGTCCCCCCCCACCCCGCCTTTTTTTTCGTATTGGAAAGTCACAAGAGGAAAGCTAATTCCATGATGCCCCACCCCCAAAATTCATCCATTCCTTCAATGAACACACAGTGGCTTTCACTGTAGATGTGTCAGCCATGAAGGCCACAAGGACTTCACCGCAAGAAAGACCAGACACTGCAACCAGGTGATGTGACTCCGTTTAGATTGTTGTGAGGTAACAAAGCAATCTTCCGACAAGCACCACTGGTCTGTGTGTGCATGGGTAAGTGTGCGTTGGCCTGTGTGTGTGGACACGGGCCCATGTGTGCGCACACAAACATACACACACTTATATATATGTACACATATATATATATTATATATAGAACATGGAGATATTCCCCTGTGCTATTTTTCCCCTCTAGTTGAACCACATAGCTATGCATAATTTTACTGGTGACAAGACAACTCACAAGTTATTGGACAATATTAAGTATTTCTTATTCTAGCACATTGTAGCATTTTTCATTTTCCAGTGCTGTCAAACCAAAGGAGGTTTCCGTGTGACAACAGTAGGAGAAACAAAAATTGACCGTGTGTGTGCGTGGGTGTGGGTTTGTGTGTTTGGTGTGAATTACACAAATCTAGCTATCTATATATAAATATGTACACACATATATAAAAATTAAACATGTGACATCTGATTTTAATTAGCACATTGATCCCGCCCTCTGGAGAGGGGGGCTTCACCAGGATTTCTGTTTCCTGTGTTTCCCTCCTGAAGATAAAATTCCACCTTAAAGATCAACTGCCTTGTGCAGTCCCGTCAGCTGAAACACGCGACAGCCCCACAGAACAGATGTTTAAGAGTTTTCCGTATTCCGCAAGTTCCTATTCGTGGCAGGCTGCCATTTTGGATTGGTTTATGAGTGGTTCCCAGTTCTCTCTGGACACACTTCTAGTCACACCCCCTCATGGATATGGACCTTCTGGAGAGGTTCCGAAAATATCCATCAGACCACCCAAAGTCACACCAGCGGGAATCTTCTCTGACTTTCCAAAGTCCTAGCGACAGTGTGTTGGATGGCTGCCAGTTCCGGGAGCCCGGAAACCAGGGCCGGAATCGAAGGAGGGTGGTGGCTGGGTGGGGAAGGAGGAGGGGAGGGACTGACTTCTAATTTGGGTCAGATTCATCCTCGCCCTTGACCCGATTCGTTTTAGACCCCGGCTCGTTCCTCTCGGCCTGGGTGGCTCAAGGGCTAATCCGCCCTTTGTCCCATATGGCGTTTTGCGTGACATGAAGGGGCGGTTGGGATTTCAGCCATCCTCAGGAGTGAATCCAAAATGGCAGGCCCAGCTGACTGGGGCCATCCCGGGACCCTGCAGCTCCGCCATACCATAAAGCGACAAACAGCGTATTCTCCATCTAGATGGTATATTTAGACCTCACTGGTGGAATGAAAAAGCATCAAGAAATCATGTTTTCCGGAACCACATTAGCAACTAAAAATCTAAAAACAATTATTCCTCTAGTAATAGATCTGCAAGTGACCCCTCTCCCCTTCCTTCCCAGCTGCCCTCCCCGGGATGGTATAATACTGTACATGGCGGTGAGCTAGGATTCAGCACTTTGGGGGCACAGTTTGCTCCCCATCAGCGTCTCTCTGGATCCCTCAGGCTCCCTACGCCTGGATCGACTTGACGGCCCAGTTTCCCAAGTCAGTCCGGTTTCAGGTCTAACGGAGCATCCCAAAATTCATTCAATCGTATTTATCGAGCGCTTACCGTGTGCAGAGCACTGTACTAAGCGCTCACAGCCACTTCTTCCTCCCCCTCCGCCCCGTGTCCCTAGGCTGAGAGACCTCTGCAAGCATTGGCCTGATGCTAACCACCCGGGGTTCACAAAAGTGGAAAGGAGAAGCCATTCATTTGATCGCCCTTAGTTCTGCTCGCTGAATTCTTTCAGGACGGGTGGCTGGGCGTATTGGCCGTGGATCCAACTAGATAATTGGCCGGGGAAATAGAGAGAGACTGGAAGAAGAGGCTCCTTTGGCGTCCTCCGCTCAACTGTCTCAGCCTCAGGTGAGTTACCATACAGCGGGTGTTCGGGTTAACCGGTGGGGAACGGGAGAGGGGGAGTGGGTTCTGGAGCTGTCGGACCGCGTGGGTTTTTTTCTGTTTTTGCTTTGGGTGGGGGTTAGTTCGGATGGGGAGGGAGAGAGGGAGGCGGAGTGGGTCTTCTCTGTAAGTTTACAAATATACAAAAACAAAAAGCCCACCCTCTTTCAAATAAAAATGACTACATTTTCATCTGGCAAAAAGTTGTATACACATGATTTAAATTTTTTTTTTCAATTTTTCACAATTTTTGGCAATCTTAATAAAGTACAATATATTACAACCAAACCAAAAAATAGTTAAGTTTAAGTCACAGCTATTAAGAGTGTCATGATCACCACCTCCCGCGCCCCTCACCCCCCCACCCGCCCCACCCCCAGAGACAGAGAGAAAACGAAAAATCCTCCCATCTTGAGAACTGATTCTGTGTTGGTTGTTTTGTTTTGTTTTTTTTTTAGGAAGCTAACCGATAGAAAGCAACACAACAAGCGTGTGGTGTCGAATGAAGCTGACCGATCCGGGGGTTTGGATTAGCAGGAGCATCCGCCTTCGCTGGTTGGCGGTTCCTGCGGCTTGTCCAGCTTGATGTCGATCACTGTGAGGTAACGTCACGCTAAGGAAAATAGAATAAAGCCCGCCCGCTTCGTCCCATTTCTGCCCTTCTCGGCCGGTTCCCAAATCCCTTTTCGGCTTAGGCCCGGCCACTCTTTCTCCGGCCCTGGAAAGTGTTGGGTGACCAGTGGGACCCATCAAACGATCAGTGAATGGTACGTATTGAGCACTTACTATTTCATTCATTCATTCAATCGTATTTATTGAGCGCTTACTGTGTGCACAGCACTGTATTAAGCGCTTGGGAAGTCCAAGTTGGCAACATATAGAATGGATGAATGAATGAATATAGAGACAGTCCCTACCCAACAGCGGGCTCACAGTCTAGCAGGGGGAGGCAGAGAACAAAACAAAACATATTAACACAATAAAATAAGTAGAATAAATATGTACAAATAAAATAGAGTAATAAATACATACAAACATATATACAGGTGCTATGGGGAGGGGAAGGAGGTAAGGGCAGGGGGGATGAGGAGGGGGAGAGGAAAGAGGGGGCTTATTCTATTTATCTTGTTAATGATGTGCATTTAGCTTTAATTCTATTTGTTCTGACGACTTGACACCTGTCCACATGTTTTGTTTTGTTGTCTGTCTCCCCCTTCTAGACTGCGAGCCCATTGTTGGGTAGGGACCGTCTCTATACGTTGCCGACTTGTACTTCCCAAGCACTTAGTACAGCACTCTGCACACAGTAAGTGCTCAATAATACGATTGAATGAATGAATTCCTTCATTCATTTAAATGTATGGGAGTCAGAGGTCGTGGGTTCTAATCCCGGATCCGCCACTTGTCTGCCGGGCCTCAGTTACCTCATCTGTAAAATGGGGAATGAGACTGTGAGCCCAACTTGAGACAAGGACTGTGTCCAACCCCACTTGCTTGTACCCACCCCAGTGCTCAGTACAGTGCCTGGCACATAGTAAGCGCGTAACAAATGCCATCATTACTATTATTACTCCAGTGCTTGGAACAATGCTTGGCACATAGTAAGTGCTTAACAGATACCATAATAATAACAACAATAATAGCAATATTATTATTAATAACAATAGTATCAATATTAATATCAGTATCAATATCATTATTCATTCATTCAATCATATTTATTGAGCACTTACTGTGTGCAGAGCACTGTACTAAGCGCTTGGGAAGTACAAGTTGGCAACATGTAGAGACGGTCCCTACCCAACAGTGGGCTAGTCTAGAAGCAGCGTGGCTCAATGGAAAGAGTACGGGCTTTGGAGTCAGAGGTCATGGGTTCAAATCCCGGCTCCACCAATTGTCAGCTGTGTGACTTTGGGCAAGTCACTTCACTGCTCTGTTACCTCATCTGTAAAATGGGGATTAAGACTGTGAGCCCCTCGTGGGACAACCTGATCACCTTGTAACCTCCCCAGTGCTTAGAACAGTGTTTTGCACATAGTAAGCACTTAATAAATGCCATTATTATTATTATTTGGATGAGAGAATAAGCAGTATCTGGGAAATAGCAAGAGGACTGTTGATTGAAACTGTCACCATCCTTCATAGCATTTATAATTTGAATAAAAGGTAGCTATAGTGGAATGATTGTTGTACGTTTCACTATGAAGAACTGTGGAATTAAAATGCTGAAATATACTTGATTGTTTTAGGCAGCCAAATTGCTGGTGAGAGTGTTCAAGCAATCTTAAGTATATATTTCTTTTCAGTAATGCCATCATTAATAAATGCGGCTCACAAGGGGGAGACAGACAACAAAACAAAACATATTAACAAAGTAAAATAAATAGAATAGTAAATATGTACAAGTAAAATAGAGTAATAAATCTGTACAAACATATGTACAGGTGCTGTGGGGAGGGAAAGGAGGTAGGGTGGAGGGGATGGGGAGGGGGAGAGGAAGGAGGGGGCTCAATCTGGGAAGGCCTCCTGGAGGAGGTGAGCTCTTAGTAGGGCTTTGAAGGGAGGAAGAGAGCAAGCTTGGTGGATGTGCGGAGGGAGGGCATTCCAGGCCAGGGGGAGGATGTGGGCCGGGGGTCGACGGCGGGACAGGCGAGAACGAGGCACGGTGAGGAGATTAGTGGCGGAGGAGTGGAGGGTGTGGGCTGGGCTGGAGAAGGAGAGAAGGAAGGTGAGGTAGGAGGGGGCGAGGGGATGGACAGCCTGGAAGCCCAGGGTGAGGAGTTTTTGCCTGATGTGTAGGTTGATTGGTAGCCACTGGTTATTGTTATTGTTATTTATTGAGCCCGTATGTGCAGAGTACTGTACTAAACACTTGGGACAGTAATAATAATGATTGCATTTATTAAGAGCTTACTATGCGCAAAGCACTGTTGTAAGTGCTAGGGAGCCTACAAGGTGATCAGGTTGCCCCAAGGGGGGCTCACAGTCTTCATTCCCATTTTACAGGTGAGGAAACTGAGGCACCGAGAACTCAAGTGATTTGCCCAAAGTCACACAACTGACAAGTGGCGGAGTACAGTACAACACAGTTGGCAGACACGTTCCCTGCCCATGATTAGGTTCCAGGCTAGAGGGGGAGGCAGACTTTAATATAAATTAATAGTTTATAATATATAATTTGAAGTCCCCTTCTAGACTGCATAAGCTCTTTGTGGGCAGGGAACGTGACTGCCAATTCTGTTGTTTTGTGCTTTCCCAAGTGGTTCGTGCCCTGCGCATAGTAAAGCCCTTAATAAATACATTGGATTGATTGACCAATCCAAGCAATCCAGGAGTGAGGGAGGAAACTGCTGGCCTGCTGCCTCAGTTACTGAGAGATGGCAAATAAATCTGAGGCCATCAAAGGGTCTCAGTCACCCTCACTCCCCTCGGGACGCATTGCGGCTTCAATCCATGCTTCATGCTGCTGCCCAGATTGTCTTTGTCCAGAAACGGTCTGGGCATGTTACTCCCCTCCTCAAAAATCTCCAGTGGCTACCAATCAATCTGCGCATCAGGCAGAAACTCCTCCCCCTGGGCTTCAAGGCTGTCCATGCCCTCGCCCCCTCCTACCTCACCTCCCTTCTGTCCTTCTCCAGCCCAGCCCGCACCCTCCGCTCCTCCGCCGCTCACCTCCTCACCGGGCCTCGTTCTCGCCTGTCCCACCATCGACCCCCGGCCCACGTCATCCTCCGGGCCTGGAATGCCCTCCCTCTGCCCATCCGCCCATCTCTTCCTCCCTTCAAGGCCCTACTGAGAGCTCACCTCCTCCAGGAGGCCTTCCCAGGCTGAGCCCCTTCCTTCCTCTCCCCCTCGTCCCCCTCTCCATCCCCCCATCTTACCTCCTTCCCTTCCCCACAGCACCTGTATATATGTATATATGTTTGTACATATTTATTACTCTATTTATTTATTTATCTTACTTGTACATATCTATTCTATTTATTTTATTTTGTTAGTATGTTTGGTTTTGTTCTCTGTCTCCCCCTTTTAGACTGTGAGCCCACTGTTGGGTAGGGACTGTCTCTATATGTTGCCAACTTGTACTTCCCAAGCGCTTAGTACAGTGCTCTGCACACAGTAAGCGCTCAATAAATACGATTGATGATGATGATGATGATGATGATGAGTGGATAGGATGGGTTTTATGCCCTGCTCTGGAAATGGCCTCCCTTGCCAGGTCAAAGTCTTCGCTTCCTTCGTCCTCGAGTCGGGCCTGGGGTTTGGGGAGGGTCGTATGCGGGGTGAGAGCCCTGAGCAGTTGCCTGGTCTGCGCACTGCACTCTCCGCCCAGCCCCCTGGACAGCCTCCGCCCAGGTGCCCTCTTCCCCATCCCCACAGCTCTCCCCAAACCTCTCCAATCAATCAATCAATTGTATTTACTGAGCACTTACTGTGTGCAGAGCACTGTACTAAGTGCTTGGGAAGTACAAGTTGGCAACATCTAGAGACAGTCCCTACCCAACAGTGGGCTCACAGTCTAAAAGGGGGAGACAGAGAACAAAACCAAACATACTAACAAAATAAAATAAATAGAATAGATATGTACAAGTAAAATTAATAAATAGAGTAATAAATATGTACAAACATATATACATATATACAGGTATATACATATACAGGTATATATGTATATAGGTATATACATATATACAGGTTACTTCAGTAACATAATAACCTGTTACTATATACAGGTTACTCTCCAGTTCAACCCCATTCCCAGACTGAGCCCCCCATTCATCAGTCGTATTTATTGAGCGCTTACTGTGTGCAGAGCACTGTACTAAGCGCTTGGGAAGAACAAGTTGGCAACATATAGAGACAGTCCCTACCCAACAGTGGGCTCACAGTCTAAATTCCTCTTCCCCTCCCCATCCCCCCCGCCCTACCTCCTTCCCCTCCCCACAGCCCCTGTATATATGTTTGTACAGATTGATTACTCTATTTATTTTACTTGTACATATTTACTACTCTCTTTATTTTATTTTGTTAATAGGTTTTGTTTTGTTGTCTGTGTCCCCCTTCTAGACTGTGAGCCCACTGTTGGGTAGGGACCGTCTCTATATGTTGCCAACTTGTACTTCCCAAGCACTTAGTACAGTGCTCTGCACACAGTAAGCGCTCAATAAATACGATTGAATGAATGAATGAACTCTGGCCTAGAAAGCTACCACTCAGAGTGCCCACTTCACAGTGGGTTCTTACCTCCTTCCCTTCCCCAAAGAACCTGTATATATGTATATATGTTTGTACATATTTATTACTCTATTTATTTTACTTGTAAATATCTGTACTATTTATTTTGTTTTGTTAATATGTTTGGTTTTGTTCTCTGTCTCCCCCTTCTAGACTGTGAGCCCACTGTTGGGTAGGGACTGTCTCTGTGTGTTGCCAACTTGTAATTCCCAAGCACTTAGTACAGTGCTCTCCACACAGTAAGCACTCAATAAATACGATTGATTGATTGATTGGCAAAGAATCCCAGCCCAACTTTTCCCACACTGTCAACGGGCTAATGTGGAAACCCTTCTTGAAGGATGAATATATGAATGAGAGAGTGAGAATGAGGTAACGTAGGGCTTAGGGAAGAGGAGATGGCTGGGGGAGGGAAGGAGGTAAGATTCATTCATTCATTCATCCATTCATTCAATCGTATTGAGCACTTACTGTGTGCAGAGCACTGTACTAAGCGCTTGGGAAGTACAAGTTGGCAACATATAGAGACGGTCCCTACCCAACAGCGGGCTCACAGTCTAGTCAAGCGCTTAGTACAGTGCTCTGCACACAGTAAGCACTCAATAAATACGATTGATTGATAGAAGGGGGAGACAGACAACAAAACAAAACATATTAACAAAATAAAATAAATAGAATAACTATGTACAAATAAAATAAATAGAGTAATAAATACGTACAAAGATATATACGTATACACAGGTGCTGTGGAGAGGGGAAGAAGGTAAGGCGGGGGGGATTCATTCAATCATATTGAGTGCTTACTGTGTGTTGAGCACTGTACTAAGCGCTTAATGGGAATGGGGAGGAGGAGGAGGGGTGGGGAGGGGGAGGAGGGGGAAGATCACAGCACCTTCATCCTCTAGAGCCTGGATAAGGCCTGAAGTAAACTCCACCTCACCTACATAATAACAACAGTAATGGTATTTGTTAAGCACTTACTATGTGCCCAGCACTGAACAGAGCGTTGGGGTGGATACAAGCAAACCGGGTTGGACACAGTCCCTGTCCCATGTGGGGCTCACAGTTGTATAGATGAGGTAACTGAGACGGAGAGAAATGAAGTGTCTTGCCCAAGGTCACACAGCAGACAAGGGATGGAGGCATCCCTTCCTAGCTCCGGATGGTGGAAGCTGGAATTGGAGGGAGGACATTGCGGGGGTAGCGGGGAGCCAGCTCTGTATGCTACCGGAGCAGGACTGAGCGTGAGGGATGCAAGGAATAGGCCCGAGCTGGGTGCGAAGCAGAACCCATTTGATGGCAGAACCCGTTCGATCAGTCCTCACAGCCCGGGGCGCCCCCCGTACTGGCCGCCCACTAGGCCCGCCATCCCTTCTTTCCAGCCGACTGGGCTGGAAGGCAGTGTGGTTGGCTGGGGTGGAATAGTGGGTGGGAGGGGAGCTCTCAAAAGGGTCAGGAGACCTGTCAGCCCCATCGAACAGAAATCAGGCGGCAAGCCTTTCCCCATCTGGGCGTGCAAACCGCTTCTTTCCTCTCCATCCAAACCGCTACACTGCTCGTTCAAGCCCTCATCCTATCCCGTCTGGATTATTGCGTCAGCCTTCTCTCCGATCTCCCATCCTCTTGTCTCTCCCCACTTCAATCCATACTTCACGCCACTGCCCGGATTGTCTTTGTCCAGAAACGTTCTGGGCATGTTACTCCCCTCCTCAAAAATCTCCAGTGGCTACCAATCAACCTACGCATCAGGCAGAAACTCCTCCCCCTGGGCTTCAAGGCTGTCCATCACCTCGCCCCCTCCTACCTCACCTCCCTTCTCTCTTTCTCCAGCCCAGCCCGCACCCTCCGCTCCTCTGCTGCTAATCTCCTCACCATGCCTTATTCTCACCTGTCCCGCTGTCGACCCCCTGCCCAAGTCATCCCCCTGGCCTGGAATACCCTCCCTCCCCACATCCGCCAAGCTAGCTCTCTTCCTCCCTTCAAGGCCCTACTGAGAGCTCACCTCCTCCAGGAGGCTTTCCCACACTGAGCCCCCTCCTCCCTTTCCCCCTCCTCCCCCTCTCCATCCCCCCACCTTACCTCCTTCCCTTCCCCACAGCACCTGTATATATGTATATAGGTTTGTACATATTTATTACTCTATTTATTTTACTTGTACATATGTATTCTATTTATTTTATTTTGTTAATATGTTTGGTTTTGTTCTCTGTCTCCCCCTTCTAGACTGTGAGCCCACTGTTGGGTAGGGACCGTCTTTATATGTTGCCAACTTGTACTTCCCAAGCGCTTAGTACAGTACTCTGCACACAGTAAGCGCTCAATAAATATGATTGATTGATTGATTGTCCAGCACTGAACAGAGCGCTGGGGTGGATACAAGCAAATCTGGTTGGACACAGTCCCTGTCCCATGTGGGGCTCACAGTCGAATAGATGAGGTAACTGAGACGCAGAGAAATGAAGTGTCTTGCCCAAGGTCACACAACAGACAAGGGATGGAGGCATCCCTTCCTAGCCCCGGACGAATGGTGGAAGCTGGAATTGGAGGGAGGACATTGCGGGGGTAGGGGGGAGCCAGCTCCGTATGCTACCGGAGCGGGACTGAGCGTGAGGGATGCAAGGAATAGGCCCGAGCTGGGTGTGAAACAGAACCCGCTCGATCGCAGAACCCGTTCGATCAGTCCTCACAGCCCGTGCGCCCCCCGTATTGGCCGCCCACTAGGCCCGCCATCCTTTCTTTCCAGCCGACTGGGCTGGAAGGCAGTGTGGTTGGGTGGGGTGGAATAGGGGAGCCCTCAAAAGGGTCAGGAGACCTGTCAGCCCCATCGAACAGAAATCAGGCGGCAAGCCTTTCCCCATCCGGGCCTGCAAACCGCTTTTCCTTTAAGAGGGAGCAAGAGGGGCCAGCTGGCTGAGTATCCAGTGCAAACTTGTGAATAATTCATAGGTTTTCCAGCACTCCGAGTAGGAGTGGGGGCCTGGAAGGGTGGTACACACAGGGGATTCTGAGACGTGTCACTAGGAAGAGTGCACACATCACCACAAGAAACGATCATGATGTTGACTAATGGGAAAAAAAGCCCTGTCCCTCCCTCCCTCCCTCTCTCCAAGCTTTCTCTGGTTGGCAGGTGTGTTTTAAAGGTAAATAATGTCTTTAATGGATCATCTGGTCTGGAGATTAAGCCCCCCTGGTACTAGCGTTTCTCCAGGGTATTTTGCCTTGGAAACAAGCCTGGAAACCACACCCGCATTTCAAACCAAGGAAACCTTTGTTCTCTTTTGTTCCTGACTCTACAAAGTCTCCAGGACAGTTTCATCATCATCATCAATCGTATTTATGGAGCGCTTACTGTGTGCAGAGCACTGTACTAAGCGCTTGGGAAGTACAAGTTGGCAACATATAGAGACAGTCCCTACCCAACAGTGGGCTCACAGTCTAAAAGGGGGAGACAGAGAACAAAACCAAACATACTAACAAAATAAAATAAATAGAATAGATATGTACAAGTAAAATAAATAAATAAATAGAGTAACAAATATGTACAAACATATATACATATATACAGGTGCTGTGGGGAAGGGAATGAGGTAAGATGGAGGGTGGAGAGGGGGAAATGCATTTGAACCCAACCATCCCTCCGCAACCTCTTCCAAGACTCTCCTCTGCCCTTCCCTGTTTTGAGGGAATTCCACAATCCTTGAAGGCAAGACCCCCCAAGAAGTAACTTGTCTAATGATGATGATGATGGCGTTTGTAAAGCTCTTACTACTGGCCGAGCATTGTTCTAATCATCTGACTCTAGGCAGGCTGAATGCTTCCAGTCCAAATCTATTTATTGTACTCTCCCAAGCGCTTAGTACAGTGGTCTGAACATAGTAAGTGCTCAATAAGTATCATTGATCGAATTCTTAGGTCTTAAACTTTTCCCCTGGCCACAGATTTCATGTGCTTACCACCTTTTGGGCCAATAAGCCCTGTCTCCCTTTGTTTCTTTTTCCCCCTAGATCTAAAGCTCCTTGAGGGCTGGGATGGTTCCTACCTATTCTATTGCACTGTACTCTCCAAAGTGCTTAGTACAGTCCTCTGTCCCAGCGTGGGGGCATCTCCTCCTCCTCCCCATCATCATAATGATGGCATTTATTAAGCACTTACCATGTGCCAAGCACTGTTTCTAGACTGTGAGCCCGTGGTTGGGTAGGGACTGTCTCCATCTGTTGCCAAATTGTACTTCCCAAGTGCTCAGTCCAGTGCTCTGCACACAGTAAGCGCTCAATAAATGCGATTGAATGAATGAATGAATGTTCTCAGCGCTAGGGTAGATAATTCTATTTATTCTGATGGCACTGTCACCTGTCTACTTGTTTTGTTGTGTTGTCTGTCTCCCCCTTCTAGACTGTTGCCGAATTGTACTTCCCAAGCGCTTAGTACAGTGCTCTGCACACAGTAAGCACTCAAAAAATACGAATGAATGAATCTCCCCCATCACACAGTATAGTACTTGGCACCTCGTAAGCACTTTCCAAGTGCTTAGTACAGTGCTCTGCACACAGTAAGCACTCAATAAATATGATTGAATGAATGAATGAATGTTCTAAGCACTAGGGTAGATAATTCTATTTATTCTAATGGTATTCACACCTGTCTACTTGTTTTGTTGTGTTGTCTGTCTCCCCCTTCTAGACTGTTGCCGAATTGTGCTTCCCAAGCACTGAGTACAGTGCTCTGCACACAGGAAGCACTCAATAAGTACGATTGAATGAATGAATGAATTTTCTAAGCGCTGGGGTAGATAATTCTATCTTAAGCACTTAACAAATACCATAATAATTATAATTATTACTATTATGAAGATGGAGAGCTGGGAACGGGTTACTGGATGGCCTGGCCTCAAGGTCTGGACGGGTCTCATGGGGGTCCTCCTTGGTGTGTATGTGTGTGTGTGGGGGGGTTGCTATCCCACTGGGAAGGCTGGCGGGACAGCCAGACAAATGAGGAAAGCTTGTGGGTAGGAAGGTGGGGCAGCCGGACCTCAAGGTCTGCCCGTCTGTAATGTCCGCTCACGTCGGGGCTGGTACTTCCCAAGCGCTTAGTACAGTGCTCTGCACACAGTAAGCGCTCAATAAATACGATTGAATGAACAATCTCTGGCAGGGAGGGGAAGGACTAGACTCACAGTCTAGACTTCTAGACTGTGAGCCCACTGTTGGGTAGGGGCCGTCTCTATACGTTGCCAACTTGGACTTCCCAAGCGCTTAGTACAGTGCTCCGCACACAGGAAGCGCTCAATAAATACGATTGAGTGAATGAAAGAAAGGAAAGGGCAGGCTGGGGAGAAGCAGTGAAGCATGTCCAAGACTGAACTTCTTGTCTTCCCTCCCAAACCCTGCCCTCTCCCTGACTTTCCCATCTCTGTTGACGGCACTACCATCCTTCCCGTCTCACAAGCCCGCAACCTTGGTGTCATCCTCGACTCCGCTCTCTCATTCACCTCTCACATCCAAGCCGTCACCAAAACATTGCCAAGTTCCGCCCTTTCCCCTCCATCCATACCGCTACCCTGCTCATTTAAGCTCTCATCCTATCCCGTCTGGACTACTGCATCAGCCTTCTCTCTGATCTCCCAACCTCGTGTCTCTCCCCACTTCAATCCATATTTCATGCTGCTGCCCGGATTGTCTTTGTCCAGAAACGCTCTGGGCATGTTACTCCCCACCTCAAAAATCTCCAGTGGCTACCAGTCAATCTGCGCATCAGGCAGAAACTCCTCCCCCTGGGCTTCAAGGCTGTCCATCCCCTCGCCCCCTCCTACCTCACCTCCCTTCTCTCTTTCTACAGTCCAGCCCGCACCCTCCGCTCCTCTGCCGCTAATCTCCTCACCGTGCCTCGTTCTCGCCCATCCTGCCATCGACCCCCGGCCCACGTCATCCCTCGGGCCTGGAATGCCCTCCCTCTGCCCACCCGCCAAGCTAGCTCTCTTCCTCCCTTCAAGGCCCTACTGAGAGCTCACCTACTCCCGGAGGCCTTCCCAGACTGAGCCCCTTCCTTCCTCTCCCCCTCGTCCCCCTCTCCATCCCCTCCATCTTACCTCCTTCCCTTCCCCACAGCACCTGTATATATGTATATATGTTTGTACATATTTGTTACTCTATTTATTTATTTATTTTACTTGTACATATCTATTCTATTTATTTTATTTTGTTAATATGCTTGGTTTTGTTCTCTGTCTCCCCCTTTTAGACTGTGAGCCCACTGTTGGGTAGGGACTGTCTCTATGTGTTGCCAACTTGTACTTCCCAAGCGCTTAGTACAGTGCTCTGCACACAGTAAGTGCTCAATAAATACAATTGATGATGACTGCTTGCCTAAACCTCCTATCGGGCTGTCTGCTGCCTTCATGCTTCATTTGGCATACGTAAACACATACACACACACACACACACACACACACACACACACACACACACACACACACACACACACACACACACACACACACTGAGACTTAGATTGTGAGTCCTCCTGGGGGTCCTGATTATATCTACCCCAGCCTTAGACCATAGTAAGCACTTAACTGATACCACAGTTATTCTTATTATTATCATTATTATTATTGTTATTATCACACACCCACGCAAACATATGGACGCGCACAAGCAATCGCACAATCACGTACACACAGACACATGCCTGCGCACTACCATACACAAACACAAAGACGCACATCCTTGGCCTCTGTCACACAGCTCTGTGAGCCCTTAAGTTGGGAGAGATGGGAGACAGCTAAGGGATCCAGACTGGAGAACTGTAACATCAAGCGCTTAGTATAGTGCTCTGCACACAGTAAGCACTCAATAAATACGATTAAATACGATTGAATGAATCCCTGACAGGAATAGAGCAAAGCTTATAACAAAGGGACAAAAGTCAATCCACCAGGGCTCTCGAAAGCAAACCAAGAAGCAAACATTTTCCTCATCCTCCATCGGGATGGACATGCAACACTGACTTGGGGAGGCGGGCGGGGATGGGCTCTGGAACATCCCTGGGGCTGACAGTCTCAATCCCCATTTTACAGGTGAGGGAATTGAGGCACAGAGAAGTGAAGTGACTTGCTCAAGATCACACAGCAGACAAGTGGCATGACATGACATAATTTTTAGAAGTGTTACCTGCCCAAAGGGAATTTACAGTCTCCCCCTCCCATCCTCTTCTCCCCCTCCCATCCTCTTCTCCCCCTCCCATCCTCTTACTGTGGGGGTTCCCCAAGGTTCAGTGCTTGGTCCCCTTCTGTTCTCAATCTACACTCACTCCCTTGGTGACCTCATTCGCTCCCACGCCTTCAACTATCATCTCTACGCTGATGACACCCAGATCTACATCTCTGCCCCTGCTCTCTCCCCCTCCCTCCAGGCTCGCATCTCCTCCTGCCTTCAGGACATCTCCATCTGGATGTCCGCCCGCCACCTAAAGCTCAACATGTCGAAGACTGAGCTCCTTGTCTTCCCTCCCAAACCTTGTCCTCTCCCTAACTTTCCCATCTCTGTTGACGGCACTACCATCCTTCCCGTCTCACAAGCCCGCAACCTTGGTGTCATCCTCGACTCCGCTCTCTCATTCACCCCTCACATCCAAGCCGTCACCAAAACCTGCCGGTCTCAGCTCCGCAACATTGCCAAGATCCGCCCTTTCCTCTCCATCCAAACCGCTACCCTGCTAATTCAAGCTCTCATCCTATCCCGTCTGGACTACTGCACTAGCCTTCTCTCTGATCTCCCATCCTCGTGTCTCTCTCCACTTCAATCCATACTTCATGCTGCGGCCCGGATTATCTTTGTCCAGAAACGCTCTGGACATATTACTCCCCTCCTCAAAAACCTCCAATGGCTACCGATCAATCTGCGCATCAAGCAGAAACTCCTCACCCTGGGCTTCAAGGCTCTCCATCACCTCGCCCCCTCCTACCTCACCTCCCTTCTCTCCTTCTACTGCCCAGCCCGCACCCTCCGCTCCTCCACCACTAATCTCCTCACTGTACCTCGCTCTCGCCTGTCCCGCCATCGACCCCCGGCCCACGTCATCCCCCGGGCCTGGAATGCCCTCCCTCTGCCCATCCGCCAAGCTAGCTCTCTTCCTCCCTTCAAGGCCCTGCTGAGAGCTCACCTCCTCCAGGAGGCCTTCCCAGACTGAGCCCCTTCTTTCCTCTCCCCTCGTCCCCCTCTCCATCCCCCCGTCTTACCTCCTTCCCTTCCCCACAGCACCTGTATATATGTATATATGGTTGTACATATTTATTACTCTATTTATTTATTTATTTATTTATTTTACTTGTACATTTCTATCCTACTTATTTTATTTTGTTGGTATGTTTGGTTCTGTTCTTTGTCTCCCCCTTTTAGACTGTGAGCCCACTGTTGGGTAGGGACTGTCTCTATGTGATGCCAATTTGTACTTCCCAAGCGCTTAGTACAGTGCTCTGCACATAGTAAGCGCTCAATAAATACGATTGATTGATTGATTGATTGAAGTGGCAGAGTCAGGCACACCCCAAACCCCGCTTTAGCCCTTAATGACAATTTCCTTAAGACTTTCACCAGAGTTTCCCTACGATTTCTTGGGGCGCCTCTCCCCTCTCCCCTCCCTGCTCAGCCCTGCCCAAGAAATGACAGTGGGAAGGAGAAGAGACAACTGGAGAGTCCACAAAGAGCACGGGCTTTGGAGTCAGAGGCTGTGGGTTCGAGTCCCGGCTCTGCCATATGTCTGCTGTGTGACCTTGGGCAAGTCACTTAACTTCTCGGAGCCTCAGTTACCTCATCTGTAAAATGGGGATGATGACTGTAAGCCCCACGCGGGACAACCTGATCACCTTGTATCCCCCCCCAGCGCTTAGAACAGTGCTTTGCACATAGTAAGCGCTTAACAAATGCCATCATTATTATTATTCAGCAGCTCCAAGAACAGTGAGCTGTGAAGGTCATCCTCCTCTTCCTCTTTATCCCCAATCCCTCGTCCCTGACAGTCTCCATTTCCCCAGCAGTTCATTCATTCATTCATTCATTCAATCGTATTTATTGAGCGCTTTCTGTGTGCAGAGCACTGTACTAAGCGCTTGGGAAGTCCAAGTCGGCAACATATAGAGACGGTCCCTACCCAACAACGGGCTCACAGTCTAGAAGGGGGAGACAGACAACAAAACAAAACATGTGGACAGGGGTCAAGTCATCAGAATAAATCGAAGTAAAGCTAGAATTTCATTCATTCATTCAATCGTATTTATTGAGCGCTTACTGTGCGTAGAGCACTGTACTAAGCGCTTGAGCAGTTGTCACTGGTGAAGGGCTTCTGGAGCCCCGGGACACCCTCGCCCCTTTCCTGATACCCCAATGTGTCTCACAACTGGAGGCTTGCATGACACTGAGCCTTTTAGACTGTGAGCCCACTGTTGGGTAGGGACTGTCTCTATATGTTGCCAACTTGTACTTCCCAAGCGCTTAGTACAGTGCTCTGCACACAGTAAGCGCTCAATAAATGGAATTGATTGATTGATTGAGCCGAAGTCCCCATTAGCAGCAGGACTTTTTTTTATCTAAGGCAAAACGATTCGGCAAAGCACACTCCAGGTTGATTTGTGCCCCAGCTCCCGTGGGGACAGAACATGTTTAGAAAGGGCTCTAGAGGTTACCCGGTCCCACACCCCAAAATCCAGACAGGCCTGCTAACAATAACAATATTGGCATTTGTTAAGCACTTACTATGTGTCAAACACTGTTCTAAGAGTTGGGGGAGTTACAGGCTAATCAGATTGGACACTGTCCCTGTCCCATATGAAGCTCACAGTTTTAATCTCCATTTTACAGATGAGGTACCTGAGAATCAATCAATCAATCAATCAATCAATAAATCATATTTATTGAGCGCTTACTGTGTGCAGAGCACTGTACTAAGCGCTTGGGAAGTACAAGTTGGCAACATATAGAGACAGTCCCTACCCAACAGTGGGCTCACAGTCTAGAAGTGAAGTGACTTGCCTGAGGTCGCACAGCAAACAAGTGGAGGAACTGGGATTAGAACCCACAACCTTCTGACCCCCAGGACTGTTCTCTAGCCACTAGGTCACACTCAAAGCCAACATCCTAAATGATAATAATAATATACAATATAATAATATATGATATTATTAAAATATATAATACAATGCAATAACAATATAATATAATCATGCTCCTCCCCCTCCCCATCCCCCCAACCTTACCTCTTTCCCCTCCCCACAGCACCTATATATATGTATATATGTTTGTATGTATTTATTACTCTATTTATTTATTTAATTTGTACATATTTATTCTACTTATTTTATTTTGTTAATATGTTTTGTTTTGTTGTCTGTCTCCCCCTTCTAGAGTGTAAGCCCGCTGTTGGGTAGGGACTGTCTCTATATGTTGCCAACTTGTACTTCCCAAGCACTTAGTACAGTGCTCTGCACACAGTAAGTGCTCAATAAATATGATTGAAATGACGATGGCATTTGTTAAGCGCTTACTATGTGCAAAGCACTGTTCTAAGTGCTGGGGAGGATATAAGGTGATTAAGTTGTCCCACATGGGGCTCACAGTCAATCCCCATTTTACAGATGAGGTAGCTGAGGCTCAGAGAAGTTAAGTGACTTGCCCAAGGTCACACAGCAGACATGTGGTGGAGCCGGGATTCAAACTCCTGACCTCTGATTCCAAAGCCCAGGCTCTTTCCACTGATCCACACTGGTTCTCTAAATACCAACATTATTATCATTATTAACAACAATAATAATAATACTGGCGTTTGTGAAGCGCTTACTATGTGCCAAGCACTTTTCTAAGCGCCTGGATAGATACAAGGTGATCAGATTGTTCCACGTGGGGCTCACAGTCTTCATCCCCATTTTACTGATGAGGGAACTGAGGCACAGAGAAGTTAAGTGACTTGCCCAAAGTCACACAAGTGGCGCATCGGAGTCGGTGCCATCCTGTAAGTCCTCAATAAATATGATTGATTGATTGATTGATCCTGTACTGAATTATCCAGGGAGGGGATTTGGCCACCTCCTCCAGGCACCCAAGCCAATGGCCTGGGATGCGTTGACTGGTCCAGAAAGTCTCGGCCTCTCCCTTTCTGAGCAGGCCAGGAGGTTTTCCTGGAGGAGTGAGCTGAAACCCAGACAGTGGAGAGGCCGGGAATGGGATGAGACCTAGCCAAAGAGAAGCCACAGGCCAATGCTGGAGGTGAACCAAGCTGTCCTCCCCCTGAGACCCTACAAAAAATCATCCTAATGGAATGAGCACGCGCCAGAGAGTCTGAGAAATAGTAGTAATAATAATTGTAGTATTGGTTAAGCGCTTACTATGTGCCAAGCTCTGTACTTATCGCTGGGAAGGTACAAGTTCATCAGGTTGGACATAGTCCCTGTCCCACCTGGGGCTCCCAGCCTGAGTGGGAGGGGCTAGAGATATTGAATTCCCATTTCACAGATGAGGGAAATGAGGCACGGAGAAATCAAGTGACTTGCCCAAAAGGTCACACAGCAGCTTAAGTGGTGGAACTGAAAGTAGTACTCAGGTCCTTTGATTCCCTGGCCTGCGATCTTTCCACTAGGACACACTGCTTCTCCTGAGTTTTAATCCTGGCCCTGCCACGTGCCTGCTGAGTAACCTTGGGCAAGTCACTTCACTTCTCTGTACCTCAGTTTTCTCATCTGCAAAAATGGGTATTAAATGCCTTTTCTCACTCCCCATTGTGGGGCAGAGATTGTGTCTGATCTGCCTGTACTCCAGCCCTTTATACAGTACTTAGTACATAATACGTGTTTAACAAAAATACAATTACTATTATTATTATTGTTTTTCAAGCCGCAGTTACCCCAACCTGGGCCTAAGCATTTCTGAGGCCTTCCTAGGAGACCTGCATTCCTCTCTTCCTCTCATTCATTCATTCAATCACATTTATTGAGCGCTTACTGTGTGCGGAGCATTGAACTAAGCGCTTGGGAAGTACAAGTTGGAAACATATAGAGACGGTCCCTACCCAACAGTGGGCTCCTCTCCTCTCCTGTCCTCATTCACCTAAGAAGGAGACAGAAGTGCCATCAAATCTTCTCCGCCCACCTCGCTCCTCTCCTACTCCGCTTCTCTGGGATGACTATCATTGTTCGAAATTCTTTCATTTGAGACCCTCGGATTCCTCCCCCTTCTTTGAAAACTTTCCCCAGCCCCTTACGCCCCTCAAAGAGCCAGGCAAGGGCCCGGCCATGGCGTACCTTCTGGCCCTCTGCTTCCCAGCTCTCCTTGGCATGGGGAATGGACTATCTGTCCATAGGAAAGGATACTTCCTTCTTTGCTCTTCTCCTGGACGTTCTCCATTCCTGGCAGAGCTGATGCCACACGCCGGAAAAGCTGGGAATAGAGGGAAAACAATGCATGAGAAGCGTTGGAGAACAGCAGCGCCCCGCTCACTCCCCCACAACCCTCTGGAAATGCTTAGCAGCATGACCTAGTCTAAAGAGCACAGGCCTGGGGGTCAGAGGACCTGAACAATAATAATAATAATAATAATAATAGTACTTGTTAAGTATTCACTATGTGCCAAGCACTGTTCTAAGCACTGGGGTAATAGTAATGATGGCATTTATTAAGCGTTTACTATGTGCAAAGCACTGTTCTGAGCGCTGGGGAGGTTACAAGGAGATCAGGTTGTCCCACGGAGGGCTCACAGTCTTAATCCCCATTTTACAGATGAGGTAACTGAGGCCCAGAGAAGTTAAGTGACGTGTCCAAAGTCACACGGCTGACAATTGGCGGAGCCAGGATTTGAACCCATGACCTCTGACTCCAAAGCCCGGTCTCTTTCCACTGAGCCATGCTGCTTCTCAAGTTAATCAGGTTGGACGTAGTCCCTGACCCATACAGGCCTCACACTCTTAGAGTCACAGAGACTAGGAGAAGTTAAGTGACTTCCCCAAGGTCACACAGCAGACAAGTGACAAGTGGGATTAGAACCCAGTTCTTTCTGATTCCCAGGCCCATCCTCTATCCACTAAGCCACGCTGCTTCTAATCCCAGTTCTACCTAATAATAATAATAATAATGGCATTTATTAAGCACTTACTATGTGCAAAGTGCCGTTCTAAGCGCTGGGGAGGTTACAAGGTGATCAGGTTGTCCCACAGGGGGCTCACAGTCTTCATCGCCATTTTACAGATGAGGTCACTGAGGCCCAGAGAAGTGAAGTGACTTGCCCAAAGCCACACAGCTGACAAGTGGTGGAGCCTGGGTTTGAACCCATGACCTCTGACTCCTAAGCCCGTGCTCTTTCCACTGAGCCACGCCACTTCTCGGATTTTCACTTCCCAAGCCCTTAGTACAGTGCTCTGCATACAGTAAGTGCTCAGTAAATATGACTGAATGGATGAACCACTGCATTAGGTGTCCACCAGCCCCAGCAGAGTAAGGGGAGCCCAGGGGGAAGATCAATGGGACTGCACCTTTCTGGGGAGGGAGGAAAAGGCTCAGCAGTGATTTGGGAGATGTCAACGCCTGTCACCCCTTAGCCATGTGGCCTCTCAGCCCAGTAGCCTCTCAGATCTGTCACCCCTCACTCTGGTGGCCCCTCAGCCCTGGTGGCTCTTCAGCCTTGTGGCCTGTTGTGCAGTTTGTAGGAGGTATGGGGGGCTTCTTAGCATCCTGGGGTACAGAAGAGACACGCTGGAGCTATCAGCAAACTCAATCTCTAACCAGTGAGGAACGTGAAGGACACCAACCATGAAGGCTGACCTTTTTGAGAAGCACCTTGGAGCTCCAAATTACATTATGAGCCCCATGAGGGAACGTGGACCGTGTTTGGATCCTACATGTGTGTTTTCTCTCAGCACTTACTTCAATGCTTTGAGCACAGTAAGCCCGCACTAAATACTATGACTACTAAAGGTGCTAGTGGCCAGCAGGTATCTGGCATCCTCGATCAGAGCTTGCTGGTTCCTTAGACGAAAAGCACGGCTTCCTACCTAGGGAATCTCACGCGCAAATCCGAGAATGCTCTCTCGCCTCGTCTACTTTTCAGAGAAATGGAATGACCTCCATATCCTGACATGATTTATTGCTTCAGGAAAAAACGGGTACTAGCGGTTGCAGTGCTGGAAATGAAAAGAGTTTATCTTGGGAACTCTGTTAAGTTATTTGCATAATAATCTGTATGGATTTGAATAAGTTATGTGAGCAGTAGGCACTCTTCTCCTGCCATCAGCCAGAAAAAAATAATTTGGAACTCCTTTCAAAGAAAGAGAAGGAGTCTCATGAGTCTCACTGCCATCTCTGCCTCCCTCTCCCCATATAATATTCAAAGTTTCATTAAATTATTATTATTAATATTATATGTGTTAAATGCTTACTTTGTACCAAGCATGGACTAGGCCTAGGGGTAGACAGAAGAGAAATGAGTCAGGCACTGTCCCTATTCCTAGTTTAAATAGGAGGGAGAACAGGTATCGAATCCCCATTTTACAGATGAGGAAACTGGGCATGGAGAAGTTAATTGACTTGCCCATGGTCACACCTCAGACAAATGGCAGAGCAAGGATTAGGGCCCAGATCCCCTGACTCCAAAGGCCATGCTCTTTCCGCTAGTCTGTTCCAGCTGTTTCTCAACCACTCATTTGCTCCTCCTCGCCTTCAATGAAACGTGGCTTCCTCCAGACTACTATGTCTCCCACACCACGCTCTCGAGGGGGCCTCATCTTCTCCCTCTGCCTAATCTTCACTGGGGAAGCGGGAAGAGTTGACTTCCTTCTTGCCCCCCAAACCAATGCCCCTTTTGTACCATCCCCTCACCCCCATCTCTTTCCTTCCCTTCCTTTGAAATCCACCTCATCCGTCTCTACTACCCACTCTAATGACTTATCACCGTTATTTACCAGTCAATAGTATTTCTTCAGCACTTACTGTATGCAGAGTACTGTGCTAAGTGCTTGGGAGAATACAATGTAACAATAAACAGATACATTCCTTGCCCACAACGAGCTTACAGTCTAGATGGTCACTCATCAGACCCCTCCTCCAACTCTCTGAACTACTTCAACCCCTTTTTCACTTTCCTTCTCTGTTTTTCTTCTCCTCTAAACGAGCCCACTGTTGGGTAGGGACTGTCTCTATATGTTGCCAACTTGTACTTCCCAAGCGCTTAGTACAGTGCTCTGCACACACTAAGTGCTCAATAAATACTATTGATTGATTGATTGATTGATCCTTGGAGACTTCAACATCATGTAAAAGTTCCCAACAATGCTTCCGCCACCCACTTCCTCCCACTCCTCAACTCCGCCGACCTCCGGCTCCACCCCACCTCGCCCATTCACCAATTTGGACCCACACTCGAGCTCTCATCCCTAGTCACTGAAAGTTCTCTTCCCTCACCAACTCGGAAATTCCAATCTCCAACCTCAACCTCCTCACCTGCCTTCTTTCCCGGAAACCCCCTCCCATCAAAACTGTCCTGTTCCCCCTTAGAGATCTCCAATCTCTCGACCGCCTCCTGTTTTCCCGAGTCATCATCCCCCATTTGGTTTCTACACTCAACCTATTTTCTTTTGCCACACAAATCCACTCTCTCAACTCCACCCTCTCCACTGCCTCCTTCATTCCCCAGCCCCTTCCTTTGGTGATCTTATGCCACTGACCCACAGTCCTGGATCACCTCCACAGTTCAAGTCCTCCACTTTTACGCATGAGCCGCGGAACGTTGCTGGTAGAAATTGGGACACAAGACCGACCTTGTCCATCATAAACTCATCCTCACCTGCCCTCTCCTCCACCCAAAAACATTTCTCCATCCTTATTGACTCTCATACCCATTTCTCACACCAGCTGTTTCAGACTTTAAACTCAAATGTCCTGTCCTCCCGCCCCAACGATCTCTTTCCCCTAATGACCTGGTTGTGTATTTCATTGATAAACAGAAACCGTGAGATATGATCTTCCCAAAATCTCCCCTGCATCTCTCCAGTCTCCCCCTCCTCCTGCCCCATCTTTGACCTCTCAGCGGTATTCTCCCGCTTCCTTTCAAAATCCACCCCTCCACCTGTGCCTCTGACCCCATCCTTAGCACCATGTTATAACAGTCGTCCCCTGCCTAATTTCTCCCTGGAAGTCATCTTCAACCTTTGCATTGGATCCTTCCCTGTCGCTTTCAAACAAGCCCATGTATCTACTATCCTAAAAAAAACCCCTCCCTTGGCCTTATTACACCCTCCTATGATGCCCCATCTCCCTCTCTTTCTTTTCCATTCCATTCCTTTCCAAACTCCTTGAGCGAGTCGCGTACACCCCGTCTCCACTTCCCTTCCTCCGATTCTCTCCTTGACACCCTACAATCTGTCGTCCACCCCCTTCACTCCTCTCTGAGGTCACCAATGACTCTGTTGGGTTCCCTTCTCCCCAGTGCTTAGTTCAGTGCTCTGCACACCGTAAATCCTGGATAGATACCATCGAACGATTGATTAGAATTGGTAGCCACGATCGCTGCCTGCAAGCATCTTACAGTCCAGAGGAGAATTATCTTTGCTTGGAAGGGGGTTTGGATGAGACTGGATTTCTTCTGGGCAATCCCAAAAAATTATTATGATTATTATCATGGTATTTGTTAATCACTTACATTTATTCATTCATTCAATCGTTTTTATTGAGCGCTTACTGTGTGCAGAGCATTATACTAAGCACTTGGGAAGTACAAGTCGACAATATATAGAGATGGTTCCTACCCAACAACGGGCTCACAGTCTAAAAATGGTGCTTGATTACATCCTAGGTGGATGCAGGGTATAATTGCCTTATCCTCTTTGTTCAATGTCTATTGAATTTTTAGCTATCTAGAAGGACCATTTTTCAATTGATCTGAGCACTGGAATTCTATCCTTGTCTTCCAAGGTGAAGTGACTGTGCTCATTTCATTGCCATCTTTCTGCAGATGTAGAGCATTCATTCATTCACTGAATCATATTTATTGAGCACTTACTGTGTGCAGAGCACTCAAACCCACCATCCAAGCTGCACTAAAGGTATGGAATCAACCAGGTTCCAGCTCCATCCTGCCAGATTCCACTCTTCAGCTCCTCTAAGGATTTTTTTAAATGTGGTATTTGTTAAGCGCTTACTATATGTCATTCATTCAGTCAATCATATTTATTGAGCTCTTACTGAGCGCTTTGCACTACTTATTGAGTGCTTTGAACTTAGTAAGCTCTTAATAAATGCCATTAGTAAGCTCTTAATAAATGCCATTTTATTATTATTATTATTAATTTACAGTCTAGAGGGGTAGACCAACATTAAGCCCATTGTTGGGTAAGGACCATCTCTATATGTTGCCAACTTGTACTTCCCAAGTGCTTAGTACAGTGCTCTGCACACAGTAAGCACTCAATAAATAGGATTGAATGAATAATAATAATTATCAATCAATCAATCTTATTTATTGAGCACTTACTGTGTGCAGAGCACTGTACTAAGCGCTTGGGAAGTACAAGTCGGCAACAGATAGAGACGGTCCCTACCCAACAATGGGCTCACAGTCTAGAAGGGGGAGACAGACAACAAAAAACAAAACAAGTAGACAGGTGTCAAAACCGTCAAGCACTGTTCATTCATTCATTCAGTCGTATTTATTGAGTGCTTACTGTGTGCAGAGCACTGTACTAAGCGCTTGGGAAGTACTAGTCGGCAACATATAGAGATGGTTCCTACCCAACAACAGGCTCACAGTCTAGAAGGGGGAGACAGACAACAGTGTTCTAATCTCTGGGGTAGATACAAGTCAATTAGGTTGGACACAGTCCCTGTCCCACATGGGGCTCACAGTGTAAGCGGGAGAGAGAACAGAACTGAGGCACCTAGAAGTAAAGCGACTTGCCCAAGGTCACACAGCAAGCAGTAAAGTCGAGAAGCAGTGTGGCTCAGTGGAAAGAGCACGGGCTTTGGAGTCCCGGCTCCGCCAGTTGTCAGCTGTGTGACCTTGGGCAAATCACTTCACTTCTCTGTGCCTCAGTGACCTCATCTGTCAAATGGGGATTAAGACTGTGAGCCCCCCCGTGGGACAACCTGATCACCTTGACAGAGAACCCACAGGTCCACCCAGGCAAATAACTCGCTAGCCCTCCCTTGGGGAATACAGGAGGAAAGAGGTGATGTGGCCGAGCCATTCTGGAGTTTTAAGCAACACAGCAAAGGGCAGGACTACCTCGCACATTTCTGAAAAAGTTTTATCGGGTTCTAGAAGGTCAAATCTCTTTCACATTGAGAAGCAGAACGGCTTAATGGAAAGAGCGCGGGCTCTCATCTGGTTTCGGCCCCTTGCCTGCTGTGTGACTTGTTCTCCCTCTTACTTGGAACATGAACCCTAGGTGGGATGGAGACTGTGTCCAACCTGATTATCCTGATTGAGAAGCAGCATGGCTCTGTGGAAAGAGCGCGGGCCTGGGAGTTGGAGGTCGTGGGTTCCAATCCCGGCTCCGCCAATTGTCAGCTGTGTGACTTTGGGCAAGTCGCTTCACTTCTCTGGGCCTCAGTTCCCTCAGCTTCGAAACGCTTAGTACAGTGCTCTGCACACAGTAAGCGCTCAATAAATACGATTGATTGATTGATTGTAACCTCCCCAGTGCTTAGAATAGTAAGCAGTTAATAAATGCCATCATTAAAGACCAGGTCCTCTGACGTCTAGGCCCGTGCTCTTTCCACTAGGCCATGCTGCTTCTCTTGCCCCTCCGGAACCAGCCGTGAACCATCGTGCCACAGGCAGAACCATTTCTCCCAGCTTGTCAACAAGGCTGCCCTCGGAGAGAGACTGGAAACGTTTATCGGGGCCTAGAGGGATTGCATCTATTACTTCTCCCTTGTCAGTGCGGGCTGTCATTCTGTCTCAGCGGGAGATTGAATCTGTCTGCCACCATTTACAATTCCAAAAAGTCCTTTACGAGTAGCCTGGGTGCTAAGAGGTAGCAACTGGAGGCTTTGGAGGGTTGTTGTTTATTGTTTATGGTATTTGTCAAGGGTTTACTCTGTGCCAGACACTGTTCTAAGCCCTGGGGTATAAATACAAGTTAATCCGGTTGGACACAGTCCTTGTCGCACATGGGGCAGGCAGCCTTAATCCCCATTTTACAGATGAGGTCACTGAGGCACCCAGAAGTGAAGTGACTTGCCCACGGACACGCAGCAGACAAGTGGTCGAGCTGGGATTAGAACCCAGGTCCTTCTGACTCTCAAGCCTGTGCTCTAGCCATTAGGGCATGCTGCTTCTCTGAGCAATGTTGGGGAGGGCTGCCTTGTTTTCTCCAAAAGAAGGGGTCAGTGCTCAGAACATGCATGCACACATGTGTCTGTGTGTTTGTGTGTATAAGGTGGATGGGTCAGAGCATGGGCTTGGGGGTCAGAAGGTCCTGGGTTCAAATCCCGGCTCTGCTGCTTGTCAGCTGTGTGACCTTGGGCAAGTCACTTCACTTCTCTGGGCCTCAGTTCCCTCATTTGTAAAATGGGGATTGAGACTGTGAGCCTCTCGTGGGACAGAGACTGTGTCCAATCCGATTTGCTTGTAACCACACCAGCCCTTAGTACAGTACCTGGCACATAGTAAGCACTTAACAAATGGCATAATTATTATTATGAGAAGCAGCGTGGCTTAGTGGAAAGAGCATGGTCTTGGGAGTCAGAGGTTGTGGGTTCTAATCCTGGCTCCGCCACTTGTCAGCTGTGTGACTTTGGGCAAGTCACTTCACATCTCTGTGCCTCAGTTCCCTCATCTGTAAAATGGGGATGAAGACTGTGAGCCCCACGTGAGATAACCCAATTACCTTGTATCTACCCAGCACTTAGAACAGTGTTTGGCACATAGTAAACGCTTAACAAACACCATCATTATTATTATTATAACAGAAGCAAGATGGGGTGGGGGGCAGGGTGGACTCTTACCTGCTTTACGTTGTATCCTGTTTTCGCGCTAGTCTCGATAAACATGACACTCAGCTCTTTGGCTCTCTGCTCTCCTTCCTCAATTGTTATCTGCCTGGAGACAACCAACAGAAAAGGGCAAAATCCCACATGGCTCTGCCTTGCTCAGGGGAAGGAGAGAGGTGCCATCTCGCTGTTGGTGTGGAGGGGGTGTCAAAGTCGATTTGGGACTGAGATTGGAGTAGGTCCCTTGAGGAATGCCAGGGGTCTCAGGTGCTGGGTGTGTGTGCCGGGCTAAGGAGTCCTTCCCTCTTCTTTGACTTTTACACTCCTGGATTATTCTACTCTGGGGAGAAAAGTCCTGAACCTTCTGTGATTATGCCATCGGGCAGCCTCTTCCCGGCCCAGAGAGTATCATCTATCTATCTATCTATCTATCTATCTATCTATCTATCATCTATCTATCGATCTCTACCTATCATCTATCTAGCTATCTATCTCTATCAATCATCTATCTCTATCTATCTATCTCTACCTATCATCTATCTTTCTATCTATTGAGCTATCGATGTATCTATCTATGCATCTATCTAATCTATTTATCTATCTTTCTACCTATCTATCTCTACCTATCTACCTACCTCATCTATCTATCATCTATCTATATCTATATCTATCTGTATATATCTATCATCTATGTCTATCTATATCTATCTACCTATCTATCCATCTCTACCTATCATCTATCTTTCTATCTATCTGTCTGTCCATCTGTATCTATCTACCTCTCTCTCTATCTATTTCTATCATCTATCTCTATTTACCTATCTCTATCTCTATCTATCTGTCTGTCTGTCTATCTAATCTATCTATCCCTATCTATCTATATCTATATCTATCTATCATCTATCTATCCATCTGTCTGTCTAATCTATCTATCTCTATATCTACATATATAGATATATGTAGCAGCGTGGCTCAGTGGCAAGAGCCCGGGCTTTGGAGTCAGAGGTCATGGGTTTGAATCCCGGCTCCGCCACATGTCTGCTGTGTGACCTCGGGCAAGTCACTTAACTTCTCTTAGCCTCAGTTCCCTCATCTGTAAAATGGGGATTAAGACTGTGAGCCCCACGTGGGACAACCTGATCACTTTGTACCCCCCCAGCGCTTAGAACTGTGCTTTGCACATAGTAAGCGCTTAACAAATGCCAACATTATTATTATTATTATATATCTATATCTGTCTATCATATCTATCTATCATCTATCTATCTATCCATCTCTACCTATCATCTTTCTGTCTTTCTATCTATCATCTATCTATCCGTCTATCTACCTATCTCTATCTATCTATCTCTCTATCTCTATCTCTCTATCTCTAGCTATCTATCATCTACCTATGTATCTATGTCTATCTACCTATCATCTACCTACCTGTCTATCTACCTCCCTCCCTCCCTATCATCTATCTATTTATTTCTGTATATAGAGATAGACATCTGTCTATGTATAGAGCTACATGTATATATCAGTCAATTGTATTTAGTGATTTATCATATTTATCAGCTTACTCTTACTGTATGCAGAGCACTGTACTAAGCGCTTGGAAGAGTACGATATAACAATGAACATACACATTCCCTGCCCACAATGAGCTTACATTCTACGGCTTACAGTCTGATGAATATATTGTGACCGTGGGTGAGTCATTTCACTTCTCTGTACCTCAGTTGCCTCATCTGTAAAATGGGGATTGAGACTGGGAGCCCATGTGGGACAGGGACTGTGTCCAACCTGATTAGCTTGTTTTCACCCCAGCACTTAGTACAGTGCCTGGCACATAGTATGTGCTTAACAAATACCATAATAATATATTCATTCATTCAATCATATTTATTGAGCACTTACTGTGTGCAGAGCACTGTACTAAGCAGTTGGGAAGTACAAGTTGGCAACATATAGAGACGGTCCCTACGCAACAATGGGCTCACATATGCGTATATATGTTTGAATATACATTAATTAAATATAGATGTTTAGAGATGGACCAGTCAAATGACAATGGTTTGGGCATATTACAGTGCTCAGTACAGTGCTCTGCACACAGTAAGTGCTCAATAACTACGACTGAATGAATGAATAGTTCATCTGTAAATACCTTCCCACTGATAATTTTAGAAAGCTCGTCCTCTAGACTGTAAGCTCATTATGGGCCGGGAATGCGTCTGCCAATTCTGTTGCATTGCACTCTCCCAAGTGCTTAGTACAGTGCTCTGCACATAGCAATCACTCGATAAGTACGATTGATTGATCAAGGAAGGCGGCTGTATCTTTCTGTGTTGCTAATTCAGTCTTTAATTGGAGACACCAGGGCTTCGGCTCAATCATTTTAAAAGGGATCTCGTAGAGGCGTAGTTGGCTAAATGGAACCTGTTCTCTGCTCTTACCTTTTATCAGCCAGGTCTGTCTTGTTACCCACCAGCATGATGATGACATCACTTCCTCTTTCTGTCCTCACATCGTCAATCCACTTAGAGGTCTGCTGGAAGGAGTTGAGATCTGGAGGTGGACGGTGAGAAAAAAGCCAGGGAAAGGGATGGGATAAGAGAAATGGGAGAGATTGGGGAGGGGCGAACAGAGAGAGAGAGTGAGAGAAAGAGTGGTAGACAGGCAGAGAGAATGTGGAAGAATAAGAGGCAAGCAGGATAGAAAGCAGGCACTTAATAATAATAAAAATTATGATATTTTTAAGCGCTTACCATGTGTCAAGAAGTGCTCTGAACGCTGGGGTAGATAGAAGGTCATCAGGATAGACACAGTCCCTGTCCCACTTGGGGCTCACAGTCTCAATCCCCATTTTACAGATGAGGTCACTGAGGCCCAGAGAAGTGAAGTGACTTGCGCAAGGTCATACAGCAGACAAGTGGCAGAGCAGGGTTCAGAACCCATAACCTCTGACTCCCAAGCCCAGTCTCTTTCACCCTCTTTTTCCATCTTCCTATCCTCCTACGCTTCCCCTCACTCTCCTTTATTCCAATCCGCCCTCTCTCTCTCTCTCTCTTGTCCTTTCCATCTCCTCCTTCCTTTTCCTGTCTCTATCTCCTCTAGTCCTTGTACTCTCTTCTCTTTCTCTCTTTCTCTCTCTCTCCCCCCTCTTAAAGGGCTAAGGGTTTGTGTATGAGTGATTTAAAAGAGCGAGTGTGTGTATGCATGCATGTATACAGGTGCATGGATAGATAGGCCTATCTCTCCCCATTTCATTTCCTTCCCGATTAACATCAGTGAGGAATTATAATTCTGTGCTAGCGACAACACGAGATGCATACCAAAAAGGTCACAGCCCCAGCGATTGGTGCCGACTGAGAGACCAGCAGCCAAGCCAGCCTCATTTGCTCACATTTTCCCTTTGGATCTCAGCAATGAACACTTTCTCTCTCTCTCTCTCTCACACACAAGCACACCTCATCATCAATCGTATTTATTGAGCGCTTACTGTGTGCAGTGCACACCTCCCCCAACCCCCACCAGGACCAAATCATCGTTGATGTTGACAACTGCAAACTCCAGGCACAGGGAGTTCGATAACTTGCCTTTACCCCAGTGAGCAATATTTATCCTAAAATATATTCTGGGCAACGGAAAATTCTCACGGAACTCGGGTGAATATAAACAAAGCTGTCCCTCTGCTGTTCCCCAGTTCCCTCATCTGTAAAATGGGGATTAAAACTGTGAGTCCTGTGTGGTACAGGGACCATGTCCAACCTGATTATCTTGTATCTACCCCAGCCCTTAGAACAGTGCCTGTCACATACCATAATTTATTTATCTCTATTTATTTATTTATTCTCTATTTATTTATTTTACCTGTACATATTTATTTATTTTATTTTGTTAGTATGTTTGGTTTTGTTCTCTGTCTCCCCCTTTTAGACTGTGAGCCCACTGTTGGGTAGGGACTGTCTCTATATGTTGCCAACTTGTACTTCCCAAGCGCTTAGTACAGTGCTCTGCATACAGTAAGCGCTCAATAAATACGATTGATTGATTGATAATTGTTATTATTCATTCAATCCTATTTGAGTGCTTATTGTGTGCAGAGCACTGTACTAAGCACTTGGGAAGTACAAGTTGGCAACATGTAGAGATGGTCCTTACCCAACAACGGGCTTAATGTTGGTCTACCCCTCTAGACTGTAAATTAATAATGATAATAATAATAGCATTTATTAAGAGCTTACTAAGTGCAAAGCACTGTTCTAAACGCTGAGGAGGTTACAAGGTGATCAGTAACACTGCAAGTGGGGCTTGCAGTCTTAATCCCCATTTTACAGATGAGGTAACTGAGGCCCAGAGAAGTGAAGTGACTTGCCCAAAGTCACACAGCTGACAAATGGCGGAGCTGGAATTTGAACCCATGACTTCTGACTCCAAAGCCCGGGCTCTTTCCACCGAGCCACGCTGCTTCCCCAGTTAATGCACACATGCATCTGCATATGGAGGAAACCTCCTGCACTCTAATCTGTACCCAGCTGAAAACACACATAGGCATATCTATCTACGCACCTGTATACACACATACGCACGCATGCATGCATGCATGCATACACACACACACTCACTCTTATAAATCCACTCATACACAAAACCTTAGCCCTTAAAAAGCTGCTCAATAACTGTATGCACCTGAGGATTCTTGCGAGCAACACCTGTATTTTTCAGCACCTGCTTCTGTAGTTGAGCCTAAAGCACCAAATATGCGAAATGGACTGTGCAATGTGGAAAAGGGTGGGTCTCTCACTGGCATTTAACTGGACTGGTTGGATTCCTGCTAAACCAGGAATCCCCTTTTTGCCATCTAATTAATCTAAACAAATGATAATAATAAAGCAATCATCTATTTATATTACTGCCTGCTTATATCCATAATTTATTTGTGTTGAAGCAGCGTGGCCGAGTGGATAGAGCACGGTCCTGGGTTCTAATCCTGCCTCCTCCTCTTGTCTGCTGTGTGACCTTCACTTCTCTGGGCCCCAGTTCCCTCATCTGTAAAATGGGGATTAAAACTGTGAGTCCTATGTGGGACAGGGACCGTGTCCAACCTGATTATCTTGTATCTACCCCGGCGCTTAGAACAGTGCCTGGCACATACCATAATTATTATTATTCATTCATTCAATCGTATTTATTGAGCGCTTACTGTGTGCAGAGCACTGTACTAAGCACTTGGGAAGTACAAGTTGGCAACATATAGGGAGGGTCCCTACCCAACAACGGGCCTAATGTTGGTCTACCCCTCTAGACTGTAAACTCACTGTGGGTAGGGAATGTATCTGCTAATTCTGTTGTATTATACTCTGTAAGTAGGGAACGTGTCTGCTAATTCTGTTGTATTATACTCTCCCAAGCACTTAGTACAGTGCTCAATAATTGACTGATTGGTTTTAAGAATGATGATGGCATTTATTAAGCGCTTACTATTTGCAGTGCACTGTTCTAAGCGCTGGGGAGGTTACAAGGCAATCAGGTGGTCCCACAGTGGGCTCACAGTCGTAATCCCCATTTTACAGAGGAGGTAACTGAGGCCCAGAGAAGTGAAGTGACTTGCCCAAAGTCACATAGCCGACAAGTGGCAGAGCCGGGATTTGAACCCAGGACCTCGGACTCCAAAGCCCATGCTCTTTCCACTGAGCCACGCCCTGGTGCTGTTTGTGCCACCCCTGTTGGTGTGCCCAGGGGCGCGACTGCCCCGAGGGTCAACGCCTCGTTCCTGGTAGGTTGAGCTCCGGACTCCTCGCACTCACTTGTGATGTCATAGACCACCACAGCCACGGTGGAGTCCCGGATGTAGCTGGGGATCAGGCTTCGGAAGCGCTCCTGGCCGGCCGTATCCCACAGCTGCAATCTCACCTGCCAGAGACACACCGAGGAAGAGGAGGGAGAGGAGAAGCAGGAGGGGAGGAGGCAGAGAAGGTGGAAGAAGGAGAGGACAGGGTCAGAGCTGTGGAATATTTGGCGGTGGGAGGCTAGGTGCAGGCCGCACTGAGCAGGGGAATGGCGGGATCCAGCTGGGATCCGGCCTCTACTGGAGGCAGGACAAGGGGTAGAGTCCCAAGGCCCAAGCCTTCTCATAAGAAAGGCCGCCCTGTCTCGGTTCATTCATTCATTCATTCAATCGTATTTATTGAGCGCTTACTCTGTGCAGAGCACTGTACTAAGCACTTGGGAAGTACAAGTTGGCGGTCCCAACCCAACAGTGGGCTCGCAGTCTAGAAGACCGGGCCTGGTGGCGTGCGGGAAATAGGCCCAGTCACCCCTTCCTTTGTTTTGGGAAGGAAGCCACCCGGATGGCAACCCGTGCTGCCTCAGCACCACTGAGATTTTGTCTCCAGCCCGGGCAGGACTCTGCCTCTACCTCCCCATCCCTCCCCAGCCCTCCAGGGACGGAAACTCCCAGAGGTGGACTGAGTGAAGACCACCAGGTCTGGGTTTCCACGCAGCCTGTGTTCCTCTGCCCATGGCCAGTGGCCCTTCGACAAGGCTTGAATGTGGGACATCGTGGGGACAGTCCTCCCTCCGAGTCGGGGTAGGAGGGGCCTTCCTCCCCTTTCGATCGGGTCCGGCACTCACTGTCCGGTCTTCCAAGTACATGGTCTTCGATAAGAAGTCGATTCCAATCGTGGCCTGGAAGAGAGACCAAAGTTTCAAGGTCAAGAAGGGGCTGAGATGTAGGACAGAAGCACAGTGTCTTTCGAGGGTTTGGGAACCAGCATGGGTCAGCTCGGTCAGATGTTTTCTGCTTCTTATTAATAATAATAATGATGGTATTTGTTAAGCACTTACTATGTGCCAAGCACTGTTCTAAGCGCTGGGGTAGATACAAGGTGATCAGGTTGTCCGACACAGGGTTCACAGTCTTCATCCCCATTTTATAGATGAGGGAACTGAGGCCCAGAGAAGTGAAGTGACTTGCCCAAAGTCACACAGCTGACAAGCGGCGGAGCCGGGATTTGAACCCATGATCTTTGACTCCAAAGCCTGGGCTCTTTCCACTGAGTAATGCTGCATCTCTATTGAAATTCTGTGCTTTTTTATGGTATTTGTTAAGCTCTTACTATGTGCCAGGCACGTAATAAGCACTGGGGTAGATGCAAGGTAATCAGGTTGTCCCACGTGGGGCTCACAGTCTTACTCCCCATAAAGAAGGGGTGTGGCTCAGTGGAAAGAGCATGGGCTTGGGAGTCAGAGGTCATGGGTTCAAATCCCAGCTTCACCACTTGTCAGCTGTGTGACTTTGGGCAAGTCACTTAAATTCTCTGTGCCTCAGTTACCTCGGCTGTAAAATGGGGATTAAGATGGTGAGCCCCACGTGGGACAACCTGATCACCTTGTATCCTCCCCAGTGCTTAGAACAGTGCTTTGCACATAGTAAGCACTTAACAAATGCCACCATTATTTTACAGGTGATGGAACTGAACAGAGAGCAGTGAAGTGACTTGCCCAAGGTCACACAGCAGACAAGTGGCAGAGCTGAGATTAGAACCCAGGTCCTTCCTGACTTCCAGGGCTGTGCTGTATTCACTGCCCTGCTGCTTCTCCGTGCCTTGCCCGGATCCAGCAGATCAAAACCCTCCCAAAATCCCACCTCCTCAATCAATCAATCAATCAATCAATCGTATTTATTGAGCGCTTACTGTGTGCAGAGCACTGTACTAAGTGCTTGGGAAGTACAAGTTGGAAACATATAGAGACAGTCCCTACCCAACAGTGGGCTCACAGTCTAGAAGGGGGAGAATCAAAATTTCCCTGATTGATCTCCCAGCATCTCTGAGCCATATAATTCCATCGGCCAACTCAAGCATTTAGGGACTGATTTAAAACCATCCTCAGCACTGCCCTAGTTGTAAATATTTTTTTATCTCAGTCTCCCCTGTTCAAGTGCATTTTCCTTGTGGCCAGGAAATGTGTAACTTCTTTATTCTGTACAGCCCCGATTCCTAACCCAATCTAGAAGGAGGGAGAATGTGAATTTCACTCCCATTTTCACAAATGAAGAAACTGAAGGACAGAAAAGTTAGCAGACTTGCCCAAGGTCGCAGATCATGGAAGTCGTGGGGCTGGGTTTAGAACCCATGTCTTCTGACTCCCATGGCCCATTCTCCTTCCATTAATAATAATAATAATGATGGTATTTGTTAAGCATTTACTATGTGCAAAGCACTGTTCTAAGTGCTGGGGGGATACAAGGTGATCAGGTTGTCCCACGTGGGGCTCACAGTCTTCATCCCCATTTTACAGATGAGGGAACTGAGGCACAGAGAAGTTAAGTGACTTGCCCAAAGTCTTCTAGACTGTGAACCCACTGTTGGGTAGGGACCGTCTCTGTATGTTGCCAACTTGTACTTCCCAAGCTCTTAGTACAGTGCTCTGCACACAGTAAGCGCTCAATAAATACGATTGAATGAATGACAAGTGGCAGAGCCAGGATTTGAACCCATGACCTCTGACTCCAAAGCCTGGGCTCTTTCCACTGGGCCACTCTGCATTAGCCCACATTATTTCTCTCTAATCATACTTACTAGAGCTAGAAAGGAAGGAGTGGATAGCATCGCTGGAACAGGTGAAACAATAATAATAATAATGATGATAGTGATATTTGTTAAGTTCTTACTTTGTTCCAAGCACTGAACTAATTATTGGGGCAGGTGAAAGTCAATCAGATAAGACACAGTCTCCATCTCAAATTAGGATCACAGGCTAATAATAATAATGATTATTAGGTGCTTACTCCGCTCTAAACACTGGGCTAAGCACTGGGGTAATAATAGTAGTGATAATTGTGGTATTTGTGCCAGGTACTGTGCTAAGCATTGGGGCAAATATAATCGGGTTGGACACAGTCCCTGTCCCATATGGGAGGTCCCGGTCTTAATCCCCATTTTACAGATGAGGAACCTGAGGCACAGAGAAGTGATAATTGTGGTATCTGTGCCAGGTACTGTGTTAAGCATTGGGGTATATATAATCGGGTTGGACACAGTCCCTGTCCCATATGGGGGGGTCCCAGTCTTAATCCCCATTTTACAGATGAGGAACCTGAGGCACAGAGAAGTGAAGTGACTTGTCCAAGGTCACACTGCCGACAAGGGGCAGAGCCAGGATTAGAAGCCAGATCCTTCAGACTCCCAAGCCCATGTTCTATTCACTAGGCCACACTACTTCGATCCAAGCATGGGTTAGATAATAATAATAATAATAATAATAATAATAATGATGATGATGACATTCATTAAGCGCTTACTATGTGCAAAGCACTGTTCTAAACACTGGGGAGGTTACAAGGTGATCAGGTTGTCCCACATGGGGCTCACAGTCTTAATCCCCATTTTACAGATGAGGTAACTGAGGCCCGGAGAAGTGAAGTGACTTTTTTTTTTATAGCATTTATTAAGCGCTTACTATGTGCAAAGCACTGTTCTAAGCGCTAGGGAGGTTACAAGGTGATCAGGTTGCCCCACGGGGGGGCTCACAGTCTTCATCCCCATTTTACAGATGAGGTCACTGAGGCCCGGAGAAGTGAAGTGACTTGCCCAAAGTCACACAGCTGACAAGTGGTGGAGCCGGAATTTGAACCCATGACCTCTGACTCCATAGCCTGTGCTCTTTCCATTGAGCCACGCTGCTTCTCTGTGAATGACTGGCACACATCCGCCAAGCTAGCTCTCTTCCTCCCTTCAAAGCCCTACTGAGAGCTCCCCTCCTCCAGGAGGCCTTCCCACACTCAGCCCCCTTTTTCCTCTCCTCCTCCCCATCCCCCCTGCCCTACCTCCTTCCCCTCCCACAGCACCTGTATATATGTTTGTACAGATGTATTACTCTATTTATTTTACTTGTACATATTTACTATTTCTATTTATTTTGTTAATGATGTGCATTTAGCTTTAATTCTGTTCTGATGACTTGACACCTGTCCACATGTTTTGTTTTGTTGTCTGTCTCCCCCTTCTAGACTGTGAGCCCGTTGTTGGGTAGGGACCGTCTCTAGATGTTGCCAACTTGGACTTCCCAAGCGCTTAGTACAGTGCTCTGCACACAGTAAGCGCTCAATAAGTACGATTTAATGAATGAATGAATGAATGAAGAACCTGGCTCTTCTGATTCCCTGGGCTGGGCCCGTTCCCCCAGGCCTCAGTGGCACCCACATGCAGAGCCAATGTCCCAATTTTGGGTCAGTGGGGATGCCCTGGCCCGGCTGAATCCTGAGACTTGCTGGTTTTTCTCTGTTCCCGCTCTGGCGAATCTCTCCAGGCCTCCTCGCACTCATCATCAATCGTATTTATTGAGCGCTTACTGTGTGCAGAGCACTGTACTAAGCACTTAAATCACTGTTCTAAGCACTGGGGAGGTCACAAGGTGATCAGGTTGTCCCACGGGGGGCTCACAGTCTTAATCCCCATTTTACAGATGAGGGAACTGAGGCACAGAGAAGTGAAGTGACTTGCCCAGAGTCACACAGCTGACAATTGGCGGTGCCAGGATTTGAACCCCTGACCTCTAACTCCAAAGCCCAGGCTCTTCCCACTGAGCCACGCTGCACTCACTTTGAGGTCACCAAAGAAACACTAGCGAACTCCCTTACTAGAGAAGCAACGTGGCCTGGTGGACAGAGCACCAGCTTGGGAGTCAGAAGGACCTGGGTTCTAATCCCCAGCTCTGTCACTTGCCTGCTGTGTGACTTTGGGCAAGTCACACTTACTAGATGCAAAGCACTGTTCTAAGCGCTGGGGAGGTTACAAGGTGATCAGGTTGTCCCACGGGGGGCTCACAGTCTTAATCCCCATTTTATAGCTGAGGGAACTGAGGCCCAGAGAAGTGACTTGCCCAAAGTCACACAGCTGACAATTGTCAAAGCAGGGATTTGAACCCATGACCCCTGACTCCAAAGCCCAGGCTCTTTCCACTGAGCCATGCTGCTTCTCTACTGCTTCTGCTTCTCTATTGACACTTGTCTACTTGTTTTGTTGTCTGTCAAATTGTACTTCCCAAGCGCTTAGTACAGTGCTCTGCACACAGTAAGCGCTCAATAAATACGATTGAATGAATGAATGAATGAACTTCTCTGAGCCTCAGTTACCTCATCTGTAAAATATGAACCCTATTTGGGACAGGGACTGTGTCCAACCCAATGACTTTGTATTCATTGTATTCATTCATTGTATTATTGTATTCATTGTATTCATTGTATCCATGTGGCTCAGTGGATAGAGCCCGGGTTTTGGAGTCAGTGGTCATGTGTTCAAATCCCGGCTCCACCAGTTGTCAGCTGTGTGACTTTGGGTAAGTCACTTCACTTCTCTGGGCCTCAGTTGCCTCATCTGTAAAATGGGGATTGACTGTGAGCCCCCCGTGGGACAACCTGATCACCTTGTAGCTTCCCCAGTGCTTAGAACAGTGCTTTGCACATAGTTAGTGTTTAACAAATGCCATCATTTTTATTATTTATTTATTTTATTTGTACATATTTATTCTACTTATTTTATTTTGTTAATATGATTTGTTTTGTTGTCTGTCTCCCCCCTCTAGACTGTGAGCCCGCTGTTGGGTAGGGACCATCTCTATATGTTGCCAACTTGTACTTCCCAAGCGTTCAGTACAGTGCTCTGCACACAGTAAGTGCTCAATAAATACAATTGATTGAATGAATGAATGAATTCATTCAATCGTATTTATTGAGCGCTTACTGTGTGCAGAACACTGCTGTAATCTATCTCAGTGCTTAGTACAGTGTCTGGCACATAATAAACATTTAACAAATACCCCAGTTATTATTATTACCATCATCATCATCATCACTAAGGTCAAGGAGGCTCTGGTAACCTTTGACCCCTGTGAGACCAGAGCCAATTTTTGATAATCCATGTTTATGGGGAGTGGGCATTGGCAGGGGTGCAAAAATCCTTTGAATATTTAATATTTGTCCCTCCCCCCCCCACCACAGCACTTATATACATATCTTTAAATTATTTATTACAAATTCCTTATTCATATTAATATCTGTCTCCCCTCTAATCTGTAAACTCAACGCGGGTAGAGAACGTGTCTGTTAATTCTATTATATTCTCCCAAACACTTAGTACAGTGATCTGCACATAATAAGTGCTCAATAAATACCATTGATTATTGATTGATTGATTCCAGTCTTGTTGGGCTTCCAAAAGGCTCACCTCATTAGGGAGCCCAGCAAGAAGCCACCCCTCCCCGTCGCCCCGATTCACTCGCTTTGCTCTAATTCCCCTCCAAGCCCCACAGCACTTGTATATATATATATCAATCAATCAATCGTATTTATTCAGCGCTTACTGTGTGCAGAGCACTGTACTAAGCGCTTGGGAAGTACAAGTCGGCAACACATATAGACAGTCCCTACCCAACAATGGGCTCACAGTCTACATATATATATATATATGTACATATCTATAATTTTATTTATTTATATTGATCCCTGGTTACTTGTTTTGATGATGTCTGTCTTCTCCCTTCTAGGCCGTAAGCCCGGTGTGGGCAGGGATTGTCCCTCTTTATTGCTGAATTGTGCTTTCCAAGCTCTTAGTACAGTGTTCTGCACACAAGAAGCGCTCAGTAAATATGAATGAATGAATAAAGGGGAAGAAAGACATACCAAATAATTTTCCAAAAATAAGTTTGCTGTGGGCAGGGAACAAGTTTACTACCTCTGCTATATTGTACTCCCTCAAGTGTCTAGTACAGTGCTCTGTACACAGTAAGTGCTCAGTAAATACTGTTGATTGAGAGAAACAGTGTGGCCTAGGGGGTAGAGCATGGGCCCTGAAGTCAGACAACTTGGGTACGAATGTCAGCTCTGCCACTTTTCTTCTTTGTAACTTTGGGTGAGTCACTTCATTTCTCTGTGCCTCAGTTATCTCATCTGTAAAATGAGGATTAAGACTGGGAGCCCCATGTAGAACATGGAACATGGCCAATATCCAGCCCGATTAACTTGTATCTTCCTCAGTGCTTAATACAGTGCCTGGCACATAGTAATTGCTTAATGAATGCCTCAAAATAATGGAGGCAGTTTGAGAAACAAGGTAAGAGTTTCAATATGCCAAGAAGAAACACCAGCATAAATAATTGAAAGTACTATTGAATATACATATAGAGACGCATGCTGCGGATGGGAATATATGCAGAAATGGAGCGATTGCAGGCTCTTCGGATCTCTGCATCAGGCTGGCTTTAATAATAATAATAATGATGGTATTTGTTAAGCGCTTACTATGTGCAAAGCACTGTTCTAAGCGCTTGGGGGATACAGGGTGATCAGGTTGTCCCACGGGGGGCTCACAGTCAACCCCCATTTTACAGATGAGGTAACTGAGGCCCAGAGAAGTTAAGTGACTTGCCCAAGGTCACACAGCTGACAAGTGGCGGAGCCGGGATTTGAACCCACGACCACTGACTCCAAAGCCTGGGCTCTTTCCACTGAGCCACGCTGCTGCTCTTTCTCTCAGAGCCTTTCCACAGAGGGCTCACAGTTTTAATCCCCATTTTACAGCTGAGGTAACTGAGGCCCAGAGAAGTGAAGTGACTTCCCCAAGGTCACACAGCAGACAAGTGGCAACGTGGGGATTATAACCCAGAGACTCCTAGGCCCAGCCCACAGGTCAGAGCCCTGCCAGACTGCGAGCCCGTTGTTGGGTAGGGACTGTCTCTATATGTTGCTGATTTGTACTTCCCAAGTGCTTAGTACGGTGCTCTGCACACAGTTAGTGCTCAATAAGTACGATTGAATGAATGAATGAATGAATTTAGTCCTCCCCATCTCCTTCTTTTCAGCTTAGTCACTGTCCCCAGGGCTGGAAGGCCTGGTCCTCCAGCCCCTGACCTGGGGATTGTCCCCTGACTGTCCCCAGGGCCGTGCTCTTGGCCCTCCAAACGTGAGCCACACTGGGCCCGCTTCCCTAGCCGGCGAACCCCACGGCCATTTGCCGGCAACCTATCAGCCCAGTCATTCAATCGTATTTATTGAGCGCTTACTGTGCGCAGAGCACTGGACTAAGCGCTTGGGAAGTCCAAGCTGGCAGCATCTAGAGACGGTCCCTACCCAACAGGGGGCTCACAGTCTAGAAGGGGGAGACAGACAACAAAACCAAACATATTAACAAAATAAAATAAATAGAATAAATAGGTACAAATAAAATGAATCAATAAATAGAGTAATAAATACATGCAAACACATATACATATATACAGGTGCTGTGGGGAGGGGAAGGAGGTAAGGGAGGGGGAGGAGGGGGAGAGGAAGGAGGGGGCTCCTGGAGGAGGGACCTCTGTTTCCATAAGAAAAGGCAGAGGTGCAGCTCTTCTTGGCTGGCATAGGAAAGGGAGTTCTTGTGCCGGACTCTGGCTGGGGCCTTGGTAACAAGTTCAATCAATCAATCAATCGTATTTATTGAGCGCTTACTGTGTGCAGGGCACTGTACTAAGCGCTTGGGAAGTACAAGCTGGCAACATATAGAGACAGTCCCTACCCAACAGTGGGCTCACAGTCTAGAAAAGCCCCTATTCATTTTCCATCATCAAAGAGCCCGCATGCCTGAAAAGCCACCAGTGTGCAGGGCTTCCTGCTGAGAGTTACTTGTTGGCTGGACTATGTAGCTGGGGAGTCTGGACTCCTGGGTTTGACCAGGGAGTGTGTAGGGGGGAGCGGAAGGTGAAGCAAGATGGCCTAGAGGCTGGAGCATGGGCCTGGGGGGTAGAATAATAATGATAATAATAATAATTATGGCATTTATTATTATGGCCCTACTGAGAGCTCACCTCCTCCAGGAGGCCTTCCCAGACTGAGCCCCCTCCTTCCTCTCCCCTTCCCCCCCACCTTACCTCCTTCCCCTCCCCACAGCACCTGTATATATGTATATATGTTAGTACATATTTATTACTCTATTTATTTTACTTGTACCTATCTATTCTATTTATTTTATTTTGTTAGTATGTTTGGTTTTGTTCTCTGTCTCCCCCTTTTAGACTGTGAGCCCACTGTTGGGTAAGGACCATTTCTATATGTTGCCAACTTGTACTTCCCAAGTGTTTAGTACAGTGCTCAATAAATACGATTGAATGAATGAATGAATGTATATATGTTTGTACGCATTTATTACTTTATTTATTTATTTATTTTACTTGTACATATTTCTTCTATTTATTTTATTTTGTTAATATGTTTTGTTTTGTTGTCTGTCTCCCCCATCTAGGCTGTGAGCCCGCTGGTGGGTAGGGACTGTCTCTGTATGTTGCCAACTTGTACTTCCCAAGCGCTTAGTACAGTGCTCTGCACACAGTAAGCACTCAATAAATACGGTTGAATGAATGAATGAATGTATATATGTTTGTACGTAGTTATTACTCTATATTTATTTATTTTACTTGTACATATTTATTCTATTTATTTTATTTTGTTAATATGTTTTGTTTTGTTGTCTATCTTCCCCTTCTAGACTGTGAGCCCACTGTTGGGTAGGGACCGTCTCTATATGTTGCCAGCTTGTACTTCCCAAGCCCTTAGTACAGTGCTCTGCACACAGTAAGCACTCAATAAATACGATTGAATGAATGAATTAATGTATATATGTTTGTACGTAGTTATTACTCTATATTTATTTATTTTACTTGTACATATTTATTCTATTTATTTTATTTTGTTAATATGTTTTGTTGTCTGTCTCCCCCTTCTAGACTGTGAGCCCACTGTTGGGTAGGGACTGTCTCTATATGTTGCCAACTTGTACTTCCCAAGTGCTTAGTACAGTGCTCTGCACACAGTAAGTGCTCAATAAATACGATTAAATGAATGAATGAATGAATGTACATATGTTTGTACGTATTTATTACTCTATATTTATTTTACTTGTACATATTTATTCTATTTATTTTATTTTGTTACTATGTTTTGTTTTGTTCTCTGTCACCCCGTTCTAGACTGTGAGCCCGCTGTTGGGTAGGGACCGTCTCTATATGTTGCCAACTTGGACTTCCCAAGCGCTTAGTCCAGTGCTCTGCACACAGTAAGCGCTCAATAGATACGATTGAATGCATTTATTAAGTGCTTACTATGTGCAAAGCATTGTTCTAAGCGCTGGGGAGGTTACAAGGTGATCAGGTTGTCCCATAGTGGGGCTCACAGTCTTAATCCCCATTTTACAGATGAAGTAACTGAGGCACAGAGAAGTGAAGTGACTTGCCCAAAGTCACACAGTTGGCAATTGGCAGAGCACCAAAGCCCGTGCTCTTTCCACTGAGCCACTTTGTTTCTCTAGGACATGGGTTCTAATCCTGGCTCCGCCACTTGTCTGCTGTGTGACGTTGGGCAAGTCACCTCACTTCCCCACGCTTCAGGTTCCTCCTCTGAAAATTGGGGACGAAGACTGTGAGCCCCATGTGGGACATGGACTGTGTCCAACCTGATTAGCTTGTATATATCCCAGCATTTAGTACAGTGCCTGGCACATAGTAAGCTCTGAACAAATACCAAGGGGAAAAAAAAGAATAATAATAATTATGATATTGTGAAGTGCCTACTCTGTGCCAGGCATTGTACTAAGTGATGGGGTGGATATAAGCAAATCGGGTTGGAAACAGTCCCTGTCGCACCAGGGGTTCACAGTCTCAATCCCCATTTTACGGATGAGGTAACAGAGGCCCAGAGAAGTGAAGTGAGTTACCCAAGGTCACACAGCAAACAAGGGGTGGAGCCGGGATTAAAACCCATGACCTTTGGACTCCCAGGCCCTTTATGATTAATAATCGAAGGAACGACCCACGTTTAGACGGCAACTTTCTTTCCCAACTAGTTTTGAACAATTTTCAGGAGATTTTATCCTAGATCCAGCCATTGCTGGGAGGGAAGGATAACATTTTGGTGAGCTGATGGAAGCTGGGTTGAGTTGCTGGCCCGTCTGCGGATTGAAAGAGGGATTCCTGGGTCACTGTGACCTTTAACTCCTTTGAAAATAGCCACTTGCTTGCATCAGGGAATGATGCTCTGTACTGGGCAAGTAGCCAAGGATGTCGATTTTGATCCTTTCCCTTCTCAGATGGGAAGACTAATAAAAAATCACTGTGTAAAGGGGTTCAAACCTACGGCAAGGTTGTACTGTCAGTCAATCAAATGTATTTATTGAGTGCTCACTGTGTACAGAGCACTGTACTAAGCACACGTGAGAGTAAAATGTACCAATATAACTGAGTGGGTAGATACATTGACTGCCCTCATTCCCTAGTTAAAGAAGACGAGAGAAAAGGAATGGAAAGGGGATGACAGTGGTGGTTGTGGATGGGAAGGCCCTACTGAGAGCTCACCTCCTCCAGGAGGCCTTCCCAGACTGACCCCTCTCCTTCCTCTCCCCCCACCCCCTCTCCATCCCTCCCGTCTTACCTCCTTCCCTTCCCCACAGCACCTATATATATGTATATATGTTTGTACATATTTATTACTCTATTTATTTTACTTGTACATATCTATTCTATTTATTTTATTTTGTTAATATGTTTGGTTTTGTTCTCTGTCTCCCCCTTCTAGACTGTGAGCCCACTGTTGGGTAGGGACTGTCTCTATATGTTGCCAACTTGGACTTCCCAAGCACTTAGTCCAGTGCTCTGCACACAGTAAGCACTCAATAAATACGATTGATTGATTGATATTATACTCTCTCAAGCATTCAGTACAGTGCTCTGCACACAGTAAGCGCCCAGTAAATGCGATTGATTGATTGATTGATTGACTGATGTTGGTGATGTTGCCTGTTTATTTGTTGCCTCTTTACTTGTTCTGACGCCTGTCTCCTCCCTTCAAGACTATGAGCCTGTTGTGGTCAGGGATTGTCTCTACTTGTTGCTGAACTGTGCTTTCCAAGTGCTTCGTACAGTGCTCTGCACATAGTAAGCACTCAATAAGTACAACTGAATAATAATGATAGCATTTATTAAGCACTCACTATGTGTAAAGCACTGTTCTAAGCGCTGGGGAGGTTACAAGGTGATGAGGTTGCCCACGTGGGGCTCACAGTCTTAATCCCCATTTTACAGATGAGGGAACTGAGACCCAGAGAAGTTAAGTGACTTGCCCAAAGTCACACAGCTGACAAGTGGCAGAGCTGGAATGAATGAAGGAATGAATAAGTTTGGATAGGGAATCCAGGGGAACAGGCAGGCTCCAGGTCCTTGTTGTAGAAATAACGAATCTGTACTCCTGCATTTTTTTAAGTGGCATATATTAAGCGCTTACTATGTGTTCTAAACTGTTCTAAATGCTGGAGTAGATCAATCAATCAATCGTATTTATTGAGCGCTTACTGTGTGCAGAGCACTGTACTAAGCGCTTGGGAAGTACAAGTCGGCAACACATAGAGACAGTCCCTACCCAACAGCGGGCTCACAGTCTAGAAGGGGGAGACAGAGAACAAAACCAAACATACTGACAAAATAAAATAAATAGAATAGATATGTACAAGATAAATAAATAAATAAATAGAGTAATAAATATGTACAAACATATATACATATATACAGGTGCTGTGGGGAAGGGAAGGAGGTAAGATGGGGGGGATGGAGAGGGGGACGAGGGGGAGAGGAAGGAAGGGGCTCAGTCTGGGAAGGCCTCCTGGAGGAGGTGAGCTCTCAGCAGGGCCTTGAAGGGAGGAAGAGAGCTAGCTTGGTGGATGGGCAGAGGGAGGGCATTCCAGGCCCAGGGGATGACGTGGGCCAGGGGTCGATGGCGGGACAGGCGAGAAATGTGGGACTCCCAATCTTAATGTTTTCCCAGATGAGGTGACTGCGGCACAGAGAAGTGAAATGACTTGCCCAAAGTCACACAGCAGGCAAGTGGCTGAACTGGGACTAGAACCTAGGTCCTTCTGATTCTCAGGCCCGGGTTTTTTCCTCGAGGCCAAGCTGAGGATGTAGCCCAAAAGGCTATTTTAATTTAAGATGTGTAACGTACAAGCAATTTCCCTGAGGACTTGTTGGTCAGGCAGAGTTTCCCCTGCTAGACCAAGTAAACTTCCCTCCCTCTCTCGCTCCCAACAGGCATTAAAGCAAAATTATATCCGTTGGCCGATGTGATCCTGGCTGAGGTTGCAATAAGGAAGATTGTTAAACGTTTCCACGTAAGCTCGTTGTGGGCAGGGAATGTGTCTGCCAATTCTGTTACTGTTCTGAATGTGTCTGCCAAGTGCTTAGCCCAGTGCTCTGCACACAGTTTGTGTTCCATAAATCCCAATGATTGATTGACTGAAGGTGGGCAGCCTTCAGCTCTCCCCTCCCGGAGTCTCTGGAATTTGAACTGAACGGGCTCATTTATTGAGTCAGTAAATCGAAGATGGAGTTCAACCGCCTTCCAACCTCAAGACGGAGTATCTTTTGCTTCCACATTCTTTTTATGGGAGTCCCATATTTCTGCATGGCACCTTTGGGCGGCACACCCTGGCAGGCTACTCGGAGAAAGCGGTTGCTCAATTAAATGGTTATGTGAGAAGCAGCGTGGCCTAGGAGAAAGAGTGGAAAGTGCACGGGCCTAGGAGACAGAGGACCTGGGTTCTTATCCTGACTCTGCCTCGGGAAAATAACTTTGCTTCTCTGTGCCTCAGTTCCCTTATCTGCAAAATGGTGATTTGATACCTAAGTCTCCCTCCCACTTAAACTGTGAGCCCCACAAGGAACCTGATTATCTTGTATAATAATTGCGGTATTTGTTAATCAATCAATCAATCAATTGTATTTATTGAGCACTTACTGTGTGCAGAGCACTGTACTAAGTGCTTGGGAAGTACAAGTTGGCAACATATAGAGACAGTCTCTACCCAACAGTGGGCTCACAAGTGCTGACTATATGCCAGGCGCTGTATTAAGTGCTGGGGTAGATATAAAATAACTGGGTTGGACACAGTCCCTGTCCCACACTGGACTCATAGTCTTAATCCCCACTTTACAGATGAGGTAACTGAGGCACAGAGAAATGAAGCAACTTTCCCGAGGTTTCTTCTAGACTGTGAGCCCACTGTTGGGTAGGGACCGTCTCTATACGTTGCCAACTTGTACTTCCCAAGCGTTTAGTACAGTGCTCTGCACACAGTAAGCGCTCAATAAATACGATTGATGGATTGATTGATTGAGGTCACACAGCAGCAAATGGCGGAGCTGGGATTAGAACCCAGGTCCTTCAACTCCCAGGCCTGTGCGTTATCGTCTAGGCCATGCTGCTTCCCTATCCGAAGCTTAGTACAGTGCTTGACACATAGCAGTGCTTAACAAATAGCACAATGATTTTATTATCATCATTTTGATCATCACAATTATTATTGTCATCAGCCAACTCTAGTACTTGTGAACTGAAGCAGCATTCAGGGCTTTAGCAAGGTGTCAACAGGGAGAGAGATGAGAGGAGGCCCAGTGAGTACGTTGGCATAAGAGAAGAGAAGTGTTTGGACTGGGTTGGGATGATAGAGGGTTGAGGAGAGGCCTGAGGAAGAGAATTGATGGAGTGCTTTAAAGCTATCATGGAGATGGATGGATAAACACTGGAGGTTTTTGAGGAATTGTGTGCAGAACAATTTTTTATAAAAACGATCTGGGCAGCAGTATGAAGTATGGATTGGAGAGGGAAGAGACTGGAGGAGCCTCCTCCTTCCTCTCCTCCTCCCCATCCCCCCCACCCTACTTCCTTCCCCTCCCCACAGCACCTGTAAATATGTTTGTACAGATTTATTACTCGATTTATTTTACTTGTACATATTTACTATTCTATTTATTTTATTTCGTTAATATGTTTTGTTTTGTTGTCTGTCTCCCCCTTCTAGACTGTGAGCCCACTGTTGGGTAGGGACCCTTCCTTCCCCTTTCTTCCTCTCCCCCTCGTCCCCCTCTCCATCCCCCCCCATCTTACCTCCTTCCCTTCCCCACAGCACCTGTATATATGTATATATGTTTCTACATAGTTATTACTCTGTTTATTTATTTATTTATTTTACTTGTACATATCTATTCTATTCATTTTATTTTGTTAGTATGTTTGGTTTTCTTCTTTGTCTCCCCCGTTTAGACTGTGAGCCCACTGTTGCCTGTCCCGCCATCGACCCCCGGCCCACGTCATCCCCCGGGCCTGGAATGCTCTCCCTCTGCCCATCCGCCAAGCTAGCTCTCTTCCTCCCTTCAAGGCCCTACTGAGAGCTCACCTCCTCCAGAAGGCCTTCCCAGACTGAGCCCCTTCCTTCCTCTCCCCCTCGTCTCCCTCTCCATCCCCCCCATCTTACCTCCTTCCCTTCCCCACAGCACCTGTATATATGTATATATGTTTGTACATATTTATTACTCTATTTATTTATTTATTTTACTTGTACATATCTATTCTATTTATTTTATTTTGTTAGTATGTTTGGTTTTGTTCTCTGTCTCCCCCGTTTAGACTGTGAGCCCACCGTTGGGTAGGGACTGTCTCTCTATGTTGCCAATTTGTACTTCCCAAGCGCTTAGTACAGTGCTCTGCACACAGTAAGCGCTCAATAAATATGATCGATTGATTGACTGACCGTCTCTATATGTTGCCAACTTGTATTTTCCAAGCACTTAGTACAGTGCTCTGCACACAGTAAGCGCTCAATAAATATGATTGATGATGATGATGATGATTGAATGAATGAATGAAAGTTGATGCAATAAACAAGATTGGATCTGACAAGTGCCTGCCTCAGAGTAGTAGCAGTTTGGATGCAGAAGATGGGGAAGAATCTACAAATGTTGTGAAGGTAGAACCAACAGAATTTAGCGACTGACTGAATATGCGGGTTGAATGAGAGCGCGGAACAGAGGAGAATGCCAAGGCTGTGTGCTTGTGAGACAGGGAGGATAGTGGTGTTGTCTGCAGTGATGGGATAATTGCAGGGTGGAGAGGATTTGGGTGGGCTGATGAGAAGTCCTGCTTTGGACATACTAGGTGTGAGGTGACTGAGGTTAGCAGAAAGAGCACGAGTTTGGAAGTCAGAGGTCGTGGGTTCTAATCCCGGCTCCACTTATCTGTGTGACTTTGGGCAAGTCACATGACTTCTCTGTGCCTCAGTTACCTAATCTATAAAATGGGGATTAAGACTGTGAACCCTGTGTGGGACAACCTAATTACCTTGTATCTACCCCAGCACTTAGAAAAGTGCCTGGCACATAGTAAGCGCTTGCAAATGCCAACATTATTATAGAGATGTCCTAAAGATGGGCGAAGATGTGAGATGGCAGAGGTGGAGAGAGGTCAGGGCTGGAGAGGTAAAGGAATCATCCTTGTAAAGATGGCAGTCGAAGCCATAAGAGCAACTGCATTCTCCAAGGGAGTGGGTGTAGATGGAGAATAGAAGAGAATAGCCTGTCCTGCCGTCAAACCCCGGCCCACATCCTCCCCCTGGCCCGGAATGCCCTCCCTCTGCCCATCCGCCAAGCTAGCTCTCTTCCTCCCTTCAAAGCCCTACTGAGAGCTCACATCCTCCAGGAGGCCTTCCCAGACTGAGCCCCCTCTTTCCTCTCCTCCTCCCCATCCCCCCCACCCTACCTCCTTCCCGTCCCCTCAGCACCTGTATATATGTTTGTACAGATTTATTACTCTATTTATTTTACTTGTACATATTTACTATTCTATTTATTTTGTTAATGATGCACATCTAGCTTTACTTCTATTTTTTCTGATGACTTGACACCTGTCCACATGTTTTGTTTTGTTGTCTGTCTCCCCCTTCTAGACTGTGAGCCCGTTGTTGGGTAGGGACCGTCTCTAGATGTTGCCAACTTGCACTTCCCAAGCGCTTAGTACAGTGCTTTGCACACAGTAAGTGCTCAATAAATACGACTGAATGAACGAATGAATGAATGAACCCAGAACTGATGTCTGAGGGACTCCCACAGTTAAAGGGTGGGAGGCAGAGGAGGAGTCATCGAAATGCTATTTATTTTATTTTGTTAGTATGTTTGGTTTTGTTCTCTGTCTCCCCCTTCTAGACTGTGAGCCCACTGTGGGGTAGGGACTGTCTCTATACGTTGCCAGCTTGTACTTCCCAAGCGTCTAGTACAGTGCTCTGCACACAGTAAGCGCTCAATAAATACGATTGATTGATTGATTGATCGAAAGAGACTGAGAAGGAGAGGCCAGAGAGTTAGGACGAGAAGCAGGAGAGGACAGTGTCAGTGAGGCCAAGGTTGGATAGTCTTTCTAAGAGAAGCGAGAGGTCCGTAGTGTCAAAGTAGGGGAGGGAGGGTTTTTTTTAGGGAAGGGAGACATGAGCAATTTTGACAGCAGCTGGGAAGGAGCCACTGAAGAGTGGATGATTGAAGATGGAGGGAAGGGAGGGGAGAAGTTGAGGGGAGAGTGTTTTAATGAGGTGTGAAGGGATAGGGTCAGAAGGCAAGTGGAGGGGGGAGATTTTGAAAGGAGGATGGAGAGCTTCTCTTGTCATATGCCTGGGAAGGATGAGAGTCGATGATGGGGCAGGAGGAGGGGGAGACTGGAAAGTTGGCCGGGAGATTATACAGAATTCATGTCTGATGGCTCGTTTTTGGAGCAGGGACTGTGTCTCATCTGAGTGTCTCTACCCCTGCGTTTGTTTCAGTGGGTGGCACGTATTAAGTGCTTAATAAAAGAACACAGCTATTACTATGAATCATTATTTTTGCTACACATTTACCTTGTGATTTGATCATGGATGTTTTATCCATTTTAAAGTATATTTATGTAATTATGGTCCATTTGTTGAATCTTGGGATACCTGGATGCATTTTGTAAGAGTTCCTGTGGGAAAGTAGACATCCCTTAGCATCACTGCTCTTAATGCCTCTGGTTCATGGAATTAACTAAGAATTCTAACTGGGGTATAGCCATATCGTTGTTAATGATGTGCATCTAGCGTCAATTCTATTTGTTCTGACGACTTGACACCTGTCCACATGTTTTGTTTTGTTCTAGACTGTGAGCCTGTTGTTGGGTAGGGACCATCTTTATATGCTGCCAACTTGTACTTCCCAAGTGCTTAGTACAGTGCTCTGCACACAGTAAGCGCTCAATAAATACGATTGAATGAATGAATATCATACTCTCTCAAGGGCTTAGTACAGTGCTGTGCCCAGAGGAGGCACTTACTTGCTCAATCAATGACTGGTATTTATTGAGCACTCCTTCCCCTCCCCACAGCACTTGTATATATTTGTACAGATTTATTACTCTATTTTACTTGTACATATTTACTTTTCTATTTATTTTGTTAATGATGTGCATATAGCTTTAATTCTATTGGTTCTAATGATTTTGACACCTGTCTACATGTTTTGTTTTGTTGTCTGTCTCCCCCTTCTAGTCTGTGAGCCCGTTGTTGGGTAGGGACCATCTCTCATGTTGCCGACTTGTACTTCCCAAGCGCTTAGTCCAGTGCTCTGCACACAGTAAGTGCTCAATAAATACGATTGAATGAATGAATGAATATGCAGAGCACTGTACTTGGGAGAATTCATTCATTCACTCAATCGCATTTATTGAGCGCTTACTGTTTGCAGAGCATTGTACTAAGTGCTGGAGAAAGTACAATGCAGCAGAAAGAGAGTTCAATATAGTAGAATTAGCAGACACGTTTCCTGCCCCTAGTGAACAGCCTAGATGGATGAATCCTATTGGTGATGCCATCTCTCAAGCTCCTTGATCTTCAGTTTCTCCATTTGTAAAATGAACAGGATCATTCTTACATTTGATATGCTTCATGGGGATGCGGGGAGTGATTAGATTAAGTTTTTGCAAATTAGGGGTTTGAGGGAAGGGACTTTATAGAGAAAAGATTAAATCCATCTCCCTCTTACTTAGACTGTAAGCCCCATGTGGGACAGGGACTGTGTCCAGCCTGATTAACTTGGGAGCTTAGGACAGTGCCCTGAGCTTAGGACAGTGCTTGGTATATAGCAAGTGCTTAATAAGTACTTTTATTATTCTGAATTATTATTAGAGAAGCAGCGTGGAAAGAGCCTGGGCTTGGGAGTTAGAGGTCATGGGTTCAAATCCCGGCTCTGCCACTTGTCAGCAGTGTGATTTTGGGCAAGTCACTTCACTTCTCTGGGCCTCAGTTACCTCATCTGTAAAATGGGGATCAAGACTGTGAGTCCCACGTGGGACAACCTGATCACCTTATATCCTCCCCAGCGCTTAGAACAGTACTTTGCACATAGTACACGCTTAACAAATGTTATCATTACTATTATTAGAATTTAATCATTCAAATTTGTCTAGTGCTCTTCCCCTGATGGCCCCTCCCTTGTGCCACCATACTGATGCTTTTATTTATTCTGTTAGCATGCCCCTTCTGCAAAGTACTGAATTCCAATTCAATTAGAGCCTCCACAACCTAACAAGATTTACTTCATCCTTTAATCTCTTCACGCTTCGAAATCGCTCTCCTTATGAAAAATGACAGCCATTCATTTTAACAAAAATGCAGGGATTTTCTTGTTCTGCCCTTTTTTTTGAGCAAGTAAAGGGTATTCCCCTCCCCTCACAGTCACATAGATAGGTAAATCATCCTACATGAATACATTATAAAGAACATATATATGAGGGAGCTATTGTGCCTATCCTCTCTTCATGGAAAGCTTTAATTTACCGAGAAATTCCCCAAGGTGAAAAATCTTTTCTCAAGAAACTCTACAGAAATCTTCTCCGTAATGTGCGTTTATTACAATGAAATACAATTTTCCCTCACCTTCTGACATACGACACTAATAAAGTCTGCAGCGTGAATTTGCACGGCGATTTGCATCTATTTACACTGGATTTTTTTCCTTGTTAGAAGTCGGAGTGAATTGAAATGTGGGTAATTTCCCTCAGCCTGGTCACAGTCCCCGGCAAACAGTCGGCTAGAGGCAGATGGAAGAAGTCCATTTCAATACTGTTTTTTGTTTGTGTTTTTTTGTGCCAACTGCCCAAGGGAAGTATCAGGGACAGGGCCATGAGCAAATTAGGTGGGAAAAACTTAATGTGGTGTCAGATTAGCCAGGGCTGCTGCCGGGTTGGTGCTTTTCAGAGGTTCCACACAGAATGAGTGATCACCGAAGAATGTCCTTCTTGGAGGTTTTAGCACAGAGCTGCTTCTGAGGAAAATCTACAATTGTACAATTGTACAAATCTACAATTAGGGGCTAGATCAATCAATCAATCAATCAATTGTATTTATTGAGCACTTACTGTGTGCAGGGCACTGTACTAAACGCTTGGGAAGTACAAGTTGGCAACATATAGAGACAGTCCCTACCCAACAGTGGGCTCACAGTCTAAAAGGGGGAGACAGAGAACAAAACCAAACATACTAACCAAATAAAATAAATAGAATAGATATGTACAAGTAAAATAAATAAATAAATAAATAGAGTAATAAATATGTACAAACATATATAGATATATACAGGTGCTGTGGGGAAGGGAAGGAGGTAAGATGGGGGGGATGGAGAGGGGGACGAGGGGGAGAGGAAGGAAGGGGCTCAGTCTGGGGGGGTAGTAGTAGAAAGATAAGAGCAGTGTGGCTCAGTGGAAAGGGCCCGGGCTTGCGAGTCAGAGGTCGTGGGTTTGAATTCCAGCTCTGCCACTTGTCAGCTGTGTGACTTTGGACAAGTCACTTAACTTCTCTGGGCCTCAGTTACCTCATCTGGAAAATGGGGAGTAAGAATGTGCACCCCATATGGGACCACCTGATTATCTTGTATCACTCCTCAGCGCTTAGAACACTGCTTGGCACATAGTAAGTGCTCAGTCTGGGGAGGCCTTCCCAGGCTGAGCCCCCTCCTTCCTCTCCCCATCCCCCTGCCTTACCTCCCTCCCCTCCCCACAGCACCTGTATATATGTATATATGTTTGTACGTATTTATTACTCTTTTTATTTATTTATTTTATTTGTACATATTTATTCTATTCATTTTATTTTGTTAATATGTTTTGTTTTGTTGTCTGTCTCCCCCTTCTAGACTGTAAGCCCGCTGTTGGGTAGGGACCGTCTCTATATGTTGCCAACTTGGACTTCCCAAGCGCTTAGTACAGTGCTCTGCACACAGTAAGCGCTCAATAAATACGATTGAATGAATGAATGAACAAATACCATCATTAGTAGTAGTAACAGTATCGATCAATCACTGGCATTAACTGTGTGCAGACTGCTGTACACTTTAATTATGGTACTTGCCAAGCCCTTACTATGAGCCAAACACTGTTCTGAGCGCTGGGGGAGATACAAGTTAAGGTTGCACGCAGTCATTGTTCCACATAGGGCTCACGCTCTAAATCTCCATTTTACAGATGAAGTAACTGAGGCCCAGAAAAGTGAAGTGCACTGGACTCTCTCCCCCTCTAGACTGTAAGCTCATTGTGGGCAGGGAATGTGTCTGTTAATTGTTATATCATACTCTCCCAAGAGCTTAGTACAGTGCCCTGCTCACAGAAAGCGCTCAATAAATATCACTGATTGATTTAAAATATAATGGAGTAGTGGTAGCAGCAATAACAGCATATATTGAGTTCCCACTTGATGTGTCGCACTGTAGTAGGTGCTTGGAAGTTCAGAAAAAGAAAGTGACCTGTTCGCTGCCCACATGGAGTTTCCATTCCATGGTGGGAGTGATGACATAAAATAATTACAAGGGTAATTGGGCCACTTCTCCATCCACCAGGATTCACACCATTGCCCCTTGGAGATTCATGTGTTCATTAGAGGGCTGGGGGTTAGGACACCAGGGTCCTATTTGGGCTCCGTTCAATCAATCAGTCATATTCATTGAGAGCTTTCTGTGTGCAGAGCACTGTACTAAGTGTTTGGGAGGATACAACATAGCAGAATTGGTAGGCACGTTCCCTGCCCACAAAGAGCTTACAGTCTAGAAGGGGAGACAGACATGAATATAAATAAAAAAATCACGGATACATACATAAGTGCTGTGAGGATGAGGGAGGGGTGAATAAAAAGGAGCAAATCCAAGTGCAGGGATAATGTTTCCCCGTGACTTGACTTCTCCCCATTTGAAAGCATCAAAAATAAGCTCTTTTTCCTATTGGCCACAGCAGATCCCTTTCTGTTCTCATGTTTTTGGTGAAAACTAATAATAATGATAATGCTGATGGCATTTGTTAAACGCTTACTATATGCCAAGCACTGTTCTAAGCGCTGGGGTAGATATAAGGTAATCAGGTTGTCCCACGTGGGGCTCACAGGCTTCATCCCCATTTTAGAGATGAGGTAACTGAGGCACAGAGAAGTTAAGTGACTTGCCCAAAGTCACACAGCTGACAAGTGGCAGAGGTGGAATTAGAACCCAGGACCTCTGACTTGCAAGCCCGTACTCTTTCCACTAAGCCACGCTGCTTCAACTAATGAAACGACTAAAACTCAACTAATGAAAACTCAAGTCTGTATTGTTTGAAAAGAAACATTTAGACTTCTTTTGGAGGCAGGGTTAGGTAAGCGCTCAATAAATATGACTGAATGACTGAATGAGGGAAAGAGGAGCCAGAAGTAGGACAATTCTCCTTGAAGCAGCGTGGCTCAGTGGAAAAAGCCCGGGCTTTGGAGTCAGAGGTCATGGGTTCAAATCCCGGCTCTGCCACTTGTCAGCTGTGTGACTTTGGAGTCAGAGGTCGCGGGTTCAAATCCCGGCTCCGCCACTTGTCAGCTGTGTGACGTTGGGCAAGTCACTTCTCTGGGCCTCAGTTCCCTCATCTGTAAAATGGGGATGAAGACTGTGAGCCCCTCGTGGGACAACCTGATTAAGCCCCTCGTGGGACAACTTGATTACCGTGTACCTACCCCAGTGCTTAGAACAGTGCTTTGCACATAGTAAGCGCTTAACAAATACCAACATTATTATTATTATTATTATTATCCTAAAACACCCACGGAAGGTACGGAGCACCAAAACTGCTGACGACTCCTTGCGGGCAGGGGTGGCGTCTACCAACTCTATCGTACCGCACCTTCCTAAGCGCATAGTACAGTGCTCTGTGCACAGGAAGAACTCAATACATAACACTGATTGGAGTAGGAGGTTGCTCCTATCAGAGAAAAGAGGATGGACAGGAGAGCCTACATATCCTATAAATGCCATCATTACTTGTATATATTTGTACAGAGTTACTATTCTATTTATTTTACTTGTCCATATTTCCTATTCTATTTATTTTGTTAATGATGTGCATAGAGCTATAATTCTATTTGTTCTGACGATTTTGACACCTGTCTCCGTGTTTTGTTCTGTTGTCTGTCTCCCCCTTCTAGACTGTGAGCCTGTTGTGGGGTGCTCTGCACACAGTAAGCGCTCAATAAATACGATTGATGATGATGATGGTAGGAACCGTCTTTCTATGTTGCCGACGTGTCCTTCCCAAGCCCTTAGTCCAGTGCTCTGCACACAGTAAGCGCTCAATAAACATGATTGAATGAATGAATGAATGAATGAATGAATCAGTGACCCCAGGGTGATGTTGTTTATCTTTGAAGCAAGAGAACTATTCCTTTGTCTGCCTGTAAGCCATCAAATCATGAAGGAAAGAAAAGTCCCTTTTGTCTTTTGGGGGCCCTGGGAGAATTCATTACCGCCAGACTGGGTTGGTTCAGAGTCTGAGTCAGAGGCCTCACTTTCTAATTATGTCTATCAGCGGGGGAAATCCACTGGGCTGCAGGAAAAATGTCTGGAGAAATCACTCCCATCCACCAGAGTGCTTGCCTAGTTGTTGGTTTTCTTTATGGCATTTGCTAAGTACTTACTATGAGGCAGGAACTGTTCGAAGCGCTAGGGCAGATACAAGGTAATTCATTCATTCATTCAATCGTATTTATTGAGCACTTACTGTGTGTACAGCACTGCTTGGGAGGTACAGTACAATAATAGACACATTCCTTGCCCATAACAACCTTACAGTCTAGAGGGACTGTGAGCCCATCTCTTTATGTTGCTGATTTGTACTTCCCAAGCGCTTAGTACAGTGCTCTGCTCTAAGCACTCAATAAATGATTGAATGAATGAATGCGACAGACATTAATATAAATTATAGATATGTGTATAAGTGCTGTGGGGCTGGGAGGGGGGAAAGAGCGAGTAGCAAGGTGAGGTAGGAGGGATCAACGTGATAGAGTGCTTCAAAGCCCATCGTGAGCAGTTTTTTTTTAATGATGCAGAGATGGCCAACTTGCCAACTTGTATTTCCCAAGCGCTTAGTACAGTGCTCTGCACACAGTAAGCGCTCAATAAATGATTGAATGAATGAATGTGACAGACATTAATATAAATTATAGATATGTGTATAAGTGCTGTGGGGCTAGGAGGGGGGAAAGAGCGAGTAGCAAGGTGAGGTAGGAGGGATCAACGTGATAGAGTGCTTCAAAGCCAATCATGAGCAGTTTTTTTTAATGATGCAGAGATGGCCAACTTGCCAACTTGTATTTCCCAAGTGCTTAGTACAGTGCTCTGCATACAGTAAGCGCTCAATAAATGAGTGAATGAATGAATGTGACAGACATTAATATAAATTATAGACATGTGTATAAGTGCTGTGGGGCTGAGAGGGGGGAAAGAGCGAGTAGTAAGGTGAGGTAGGAGGGATCAACGTGATAGAGTGCTTCAAAACCAATCATGAGCAGTTTTTTTAATGATGCAGAGGTGGCCAACTTGCCAACTTGTATTTCCCAAGCGCTTAGTACAGTGCTCTGCACACAGTAAGCACTCAATAAATACGATTGATTGATTGATTGGATGGGCAAGCACTGGAGTTTTCTGAGTGGGATGATATGTCCTGAATGTTTTCGTAGAAAAATAATCCAGAGAGTCGAGTGATGTATGGACTGGACCGGGAGAGGTAGAAGTCTGAGAGGTCATCAAGGAGGCTGACACAATAATCCAGGTGGCATAGGATGACTGACTGTATTAACACGGTAACAGTTGGGATGGAGAGGAAAAGGCAGATTTTAGCGATGTTCTGAAGGTGGGACCAACAGGATTTAGTGATCAATCAATCAATCAATCAATCAATCGTATTTATTGAGCACTTACTATGTGCAGAGCACTGTACTAAGCGCTTGGGAAGTACAAACTGGCAACACATAGAGACAGTCCCTACCCAACAGTGGGCTCACAGTCTAAAAGGGGGAGACAGAGAACAGAACCAAACATACCAACAAAACAAAATAAATAGGATAGAAATGTACAAGTAAAATAAATAAATAAATAAATAAATAAATAGAGTAATAAATATGTACAACCATATATACATATATACAGGTGCTGTGGGGAAGGGAAGGAGGCAAGATGGGGGGATGGAGAGGGGGACGAGGGGGAGAGGAGGGAAGGGGCTCAGTCTGGGAAGGCCTCCCGGAGGAGGTGAGCTCTCAGCAGGGCCCTGAAGGGAGGAAGAGAGCTAGCTTGGCGGAGGGGCAGAGGGAGGGCATTCCAGGCCTGGGGGATGACGTGGGCCAGGGGTCGACGGCGGGACAGGCGAGAACGAGGTACAGTGAGGAGATTAGCGGTGGAGGAGCGGAGGGTGCGGGCTGGGCTGGAGAAGGAGAGAAGGGAGGTGAGGTAGGAGGGGGCGAGGTGATGCACAGCCTTGAAGCCCAGGGTGAGGAGTTTCTGCCTGATGCGCAGATTGATTGGTAGCCACTGGAGATTTTTGAGGAGGGGAGTGATATGCCCAGAGCGTTTCTGGACAAAGATAATCCGGGCAGCAGCATGAAGTATGGATTGAAGTGGAGAGAGACACGAGGATGGGAGATCAGAGAGAAGGCTAGTGCAGTAGTCCAGACGGGATAGGATGAGAGCTTGAACGAGCAGGGTAGCGGTTGGGATGGAGAGGAAAAGGCGGATCTTGGCAATGTTGCGGAGCTGAGACTGGCAGGTTTTGGTGACAGCTTGGATGTGAGGGGTGAATGAGAGAGCGGAGTCGAGGATGACACCAAGGTTGCGGGCTTGTGAGACGGGAAGGATGGTAGTGCCGTCAACAGAGATGGGAAAGTCAGGGAGAGGACAAGGTTTGGGAGGGAAGACAAGGAGTTCAGTCTTCGACATGTTGAGCTTTAGGTGGGGGGCGGACATCCAGATGGAGATGTCCTGAAGGCAGGAGGAGATGCGAACCTGGAGGGAGGGGGAGAGAGCAGGGGCAGAGATGTAGATCTGGGTGTCATCAGCGTAGAGATGATAGTTGAAGCCGTGGGAGCGAATGAGGTCACCAAGGGAGTGAGTGTAGATTGAGAACAGAAGGGGACCAAGCACTGAACCTTGGGGAACCCCCACAGTAAGGGGATGGGAGGGGGAGGAGGAGCCTGCAAAAGAGACTGAGAAAGAACGACTTTGTATGATGGATTGTATATGTGGGTTGAAAGAGAGAGAGGAGTCAAGGATAAAGCCAAGGTTATGGGAAAGTCAGGGGGAGGACAGAGTTTGGGTAGGAAGATGAGTTCTGTATTGGATATGTTAAACTTGAGGTAACGGGGGAACGGCCAAGTAGCGACGTCTTGAAGGCAAGAGGAAATGTGAGACTGCAGAGAGGGAGAGAGAGCTCAGGGCTGGAGATGGAGATTTGGGAATCATGATGATGATGATGATGGTATTTGTTAAGCGCTTACTATGTGCCAAGCACTGTTCTAAGTGCTGGGGGGCTACAAGGTGATCAGGTTGTCCTACGGGGGGCTCACAATCTTTATCCCCATTTTACAGACGAGGGAACTGAGGCGCAGAGAAGTGAAGTGACTTGCCCAAAGTCACACAGCTGACAATTGGCGGAGCCGGGATTTGAACCCGTGACCTCTGACTCTGAAGCCCAGGTTCTTCCCACTGAGCCACGCTGCTTCTCTAATCATCTGCGTAGTGGGGGTAGTTGAAGCCATGGGAGTGAAAGAGTTCCCCAAGGGAGTGGGTGTAGATGGAGACTTGAATTAGAACAGGATTAAAACTCAGGTCCTTCTGATTTCCAGGCCTGTGCTCTATCCACTAATCTACGCTGCTTCAAAGTTTGTCTTCCCCATCCCGCTTATTCTGCCCTCCTCTTAGAGTCTGTTCCTGGCTCTGCCACTTGCCTGCTGTGTGACTTTGGGCAAGTCACATCGCGTCTCTGTGCCTCAGTTACCTCATTTATAAAATGGGGATTAATCAGTCAGTCAATCATGTTTATTTAGCACTTACTGTGTACAGAGCACTATACCTACAACTTGGGAGAATACAAGATAATAATAATAATAATAATGATATTTGTTAAGCGCTTACTATGTGCAAAGCACTGTTCTAAGCACTGGGGGGGGGATACAAGGTGATCAGGTTGTCCCACATGGGGCTCACAGTCTTAATCCCCATTTTCCAGATGCGGTAACTGAGGCACAGAGAAGTTAAGTGAGTTGCCCAAGGTCACACAGCAGACATGTGGCGGAGCCGGGATTCGAACCCATGACCTCTGACTCCAAAGCCCGGGCTCTTTCCACTGAGCCACGCTGCTTCACTAAAATAATGATGGCATTTATTAAGCGTTTACTCTGTGCAAAGCACTGTTCTAAGCGCTGGGGAGTTTACAAGGTGATTAGGTTGTTCCACTTGGGGCTCACCATCTTAATCCCCATTTTACAGATGAGGGAACTGAGGCACAGGGAAGTGAAGTGACTTGCCCAAAGTCACACAGCTGACAAGTGGCGGAGCCGGGATTTGAACCAATAATAATAATAATAATAATGATGGCATTTGTTAAGCGCTTACTATGTGCAGAGCACTGTTCTAAGGGCTTCAAAGCCCGGGCTCTTTCCACTGAGCCACACTGCTTAACAGACACATTCCCTGCTCACAACGAGCTTACAGTCTACAGGACTGTTTATAATTTAGACGCTTCAAGGGATGGGTCTTCCAGATCCTATATTAAGCCTGTCCCCCTGTCAAAGCTATATGCAGAGGAGGACATTAGCAAAAAGTACTAAGCGCTTAGTACAGTGCTTTGCACATAGTAAGTGCTCAATAAATGGGATTGAATGAATGAGTGTTGCCGTTGGCGACTGTTCACCCAAATTATCTGCAGCACCTAAAGAGGAGAAGGGAGGAGGTAGAGAGAGAGGTGACCTCACCTGGTAAGTGTTGTCGAAGCTGTCATACATGAACCGTGTGATCAGGGATGTCTTCCCAACTGCAAAACGACAAGAAGCAAGGAAATTAGCGCTTGAGGGCATAGTTTCTATCTCCATCTGCCATTAATTTATTCATTCACTTCTAGACTGTGAGCCCTCTGTTGGGTAGGGACTGTCTCTATATGTTGCCAATTTGTACTTCCCAAGCACTCAGTACAGTGCTCTGCACATACTAAGCGCTCAATAAATACGATTGATGATGATGATGATGACTGTCTCTATATATGGCCAACTTGTACTTCCCAAGTGAATAGGCCAGTGCTCTGCACATAGTAAGTGCTCAATAAATACGATTGAATGAATGAACTGTATTTATTGAGCACTTACTGTGTGCAGAACACTGTACTAAGCGCTTGGGAAGTACAATTTGGCAACAGAGACCATTCATTCATTCAATCGTATTTATTGAGCGCTTACTGTGTGCAGCAGAGCACTGTACTAAGCACCTGGAAAGTACAATTCGGCAACAACTAGAGACAGTTCATTCATTCAGTCGTGTTTATTGAGCGCTTACTGTGTGCAGAGCACTGTGCTAAGTGCTTTGAGCCCACTGTTGGGTAGGGACCGTCTCTATATGTTGCCAACTTGTACTTCCCAAGCACTTAGTACAGTGCTCTGCACACAGTAAGCGCTCAATAAATACGATTGATTGATTGATTGATTGATTTGAAAATACGATTTGGCAGCAAATAGAGACAATCCCTACCCAACAACGGGCTGACAGTCTAGAAGGGGGGAGACGGATAACAAAACAAACCAAGTAGACAAGCATCAATAGAATTATAGATATATATACACATCATTAATAAAATAAATGGAATAATAAATAAGTACCCATATGCACAAGTGCTGTGGGGCAGGGAGGGGGGTAGAGCAGAGGGAGGGAGTCGGGGCGATGGGGAGGGGAGGAGGAGCAGAGGAAAAGGGGGGCTCAGTCTGGGAAGGCCTCCTGGAGGAGGTGAGCTTTCTGCCTGGCTGGGCTGGGAGCTCCTTGAGGATAGTGATTGTCCCCTCTAATTCTTGCTCTCTCCCAAGCTCTTAGAATCAATCAATCAATCAATTGTATTTATTGAGCGCTTACTGTGTGCAGAGCACTGTACTAAGCGTTTGGGAAGTACAAGTTGGCAACATATAGAGACAGTCCCTACCCAACAGTGGGCTCACAGTCTAGAAGGGGAAGACAGAGAACAAAACCAAACATATTAACAAAATAAAATAAATAGAATAGATATGTACAAGTAAAATAAATAGAGTAATAAATATGTACGAACATATATACATATATACAGGTGCTGTGGGGAAGGGAAAGAGGTAAGATGGGGGGGATGCAGAGGGGGACGAGGGGGAGAGGAAGGAAGGGGCTCAGTCTGGGAAGGCCTCCTGGAGGAGGTGAGCGCTCAGTAGAACACTGCTTTGCACATAGCGGGCCCTCAATAAATGCTATCGATGATATTGACCAAAGCCATCCAAAGTCAAATTCTCCCCTCATTTCAATTAAAGGAGAGAAAAAAGGAAAGGAAGAGGTTTCAAGTGTGAATGGCAAGTTCCTGGAACATATAATGGATTTAAAGAAAAGGGATTGGGGAAAGATGCTCAAGTTTCCCCAGCCCAGTGCCTGTAACCATAGGGACAGAACAGTGCCTTATTGTGTCCATAACAGACCAATCCACAAGTCCTGAGGTAACTGATGAACTGGTGATGGGGAAGATGGGGAAGGGGGAAATCACTGGCGACTACCCTCTGGGGAAGCTTAGTTTTCCTTTTCTTTTATGGTATTTGTTAAGCACTTTCCATTCAATCGTATTTCTTAATAATAATAATCATTATGGTATTTCTTGAGCACTTTCATTCAATCATTCAATCGTATTTCTTAATAATAATAATAATTATGGTATTTGTTGAGCACTTTCATTCAATCATTCAATCGTATTTCTTAATAATAATAATAATAATTATGGTATTTGTTGAGCACTTTCATTCAATCATTCAATCGTATTTCTTAATAATAATTATGGTATTTGTTAAGCACTTTCATTCAATCATTCAATCGTATTTCTTAATAATAATAATAATAATAATGGTATTTGTTGAGCATTTCATTCAACCATTCAATCATATTCCTTAATAATAATAATAGTTATGGTATTTGTTGAGCACTTTCATTCAATCATTCAATCGTATTTCTTAATAATAATAATAATAATAATAATAATTATGGTATTTGTTGAGCACTTTCATTCAATCATTCAATAGTATTTCTTAATAATAATAATAATTATTATTATGGTATTTGTTGAGCACTTTCATTCAATCATTCAATCGTATTTCTTAATAATAATAATAATAATTATTATTATGGTATTTGTTGAGCACTTTCATTCAATCATTCAATAGTATTTCTTAATAATAATAATGGTATTTGTTGAGCATTTCATTCAACCATTCAATCATATTCCTTAATAATAATAATAATTACGGTATTTGTTGAGCACTTTCATTCAATCATTCAATCGTATTTCTTAATAATAATAATAATAATCATTATGGTATTTGTTGAGCACCTTCATTCAATCATTCAATCGTATAACTTAATAATAATAATAATAATCATTATGGTATTTGTTGAGCACCGTCATTCAATCATTCAATCGTATTTCTTAATAATAATAATAATAATTATGGTATTTGTTGAGCACTTTCATTCAACCATTCAATCGTCTTTCTTAATAATAATAATAATAATTATGGTATTTGTTAAGCACTTTCATTCAATCATTCAATCGTATTTCTTAATAATAATAATAATAATAATTATGGTATTTGTTAAGCACTGTCATTCAATCATTCAATCGCATTTCTTAATAATAATAATAATAATAATAATTATGGTATTTGTTAAACACTTTCATTCAGTCATTCAATCGTATTTCTTAATAATAATAATAATAATAATAATAATAATAATAATTATGGTATTTGTTGAGCACCTTCATTCAATCATTCAATTGTATTTCTTAATAATAATAACAATGGTATTTGTTAAGCAGTTTCATTCAATCATTCAATCGCATTTCTTAATAATAATAATAATAATTATGGTATTTGTTAAGCACTTTCATTCAATCATTCAATCGTATTTCTTAATAATAATAATAATAATTATGGTATTTGTTAAGCACTTTCATTCATTCATTCAATCGTATTTCTTAAAAATAATAATAATAATTATGGTTTTTGTTAAGCACTTTCATTCAATCATTCAATCATATTTCTTAATAATAATCATAATTATGGTATTTGTTAAGCGCTTACTATGTTCCATGTACTATTCTAAGCTCTGGGGTAGATCCAGGGTAATCAGGTTGTCCCATATGGGGTTCATGCTTTTAATCCCCATTTTCCAGATGAGGTAACCGAGGCACAGAGAAGCGAAGAGACTTGCCCAAGGTCACGCAGCAGACAAGTGACGGAGCCGGGATTAGAACCCACATCCTCTGACTCCCAAGCCCGTGCTCTTTCCACAAAGCCATGATACTTCTCTACTGCGTGCTTACGGTGTGCAGAGCACTTACTATGTACCAGGCACTATAATAAGCGCTGGAGTCGAGACGAGTCATCCAGGTGTCCCACAGGGAACTCATGGTCTTACTCCCCATTTTACAGATGAGGTGACTGGGGCACAGAGAAGTGAAGTGACTGGCCCAAGATCACACAGCAAACAAGTGTGAGCCCACTGCTGGGTAGGGACTGTCTCTATATGTTACCAACTTGTACTTCCCAAGCGCTTAGTACAGTGCTCTGCACACAGTAAGCGTTCAATAAATACGATTGATGATGATGATGAAGTGGCAGAGCCGAGATTAGAACCCAGGTCCTTCTCACTCCTTGGCCCTTGCTTTATCCACGAAGCCATGTTTTCCTGGGGGTATTCTTGAAGGAAGAGAGGAAGGGTCGTGATTTGGAGGAACTGAGAGGGGAATAATAATGATAGCATTTTGTAAGCGCTTATTATGCGCAAGCACTGTTCTAAGTGCTGGGGGAGATACAAGGTAATAAATAATAATAATAATGATGGCATTTATTAAGCGCTTACTATGTGCAAAGCACTGTTCTAAGCGCTGGATCAGCTTGTCCCACGTGGGGCTAACAGTCTTAATCCCCATTTTATGGATGAGGTAACTGAGGCCCAGAGAAGTGAAGTGGGGGAGCTGAGGTCCAGAGAGGTTAAGTGACTTGCCCAGAGTCACGCAGCTGACAATTGGCGGGGTAGGGGTTGGAACCCATGACCTCTGACTCCAAAGCCCGGGCTCTTTCCACTGAGCCACGCTGCTTCTCTAATGCCTGTTTTGCCGTCTGTCTCCCCCCTTCTAGACTGTGAGCCCGCTGTGGGCAGGGAGGGTCTCTTTTTGTTGCTGAATTGTCCTTCCCAAGCGCTTAGTACAGTGCTCTGCACACAGTAAGCACTCAATAAATACGATTAAATGAATGAACGATGCCTATTACATGTTTTGCCGTCTGTCTCCCCCCTTCTAGACTGTGAGCCTGCTGTGGGCAGGGATGGTCTCTCTTTGTTGCTGAATTGTCCTTCCCAAGCGCTTAGTACAGTGCTCGGCACACAGTAAGCGCTCAATAATTACGATAAAATGAATGAATGATGCCTGTTACGTGTTTTGCCGTCTGTCTCCCCCCTTCTAGACTGTGAGCCCGTTGTGGGCAGGGATGGTCTCTCTTTGTTGCTGAATTGTCCTTCCCAAGCGCTTAGTACAGTGCTCTGCACACAGTAAGCGCTCAATAATTACAATAGAATGAATGAATGATGCCTGTTACATGTTTTGCTGTCTGTCTCCCCCCTTCTAGACTGTGAGCCCGTTGTGGTCCGGGAGGGTCTCTCTTTGTTGCTGAATTGTCCTTCCCAAGCGCTTAGTCCAGTGCTCTGCACACAGTAAGCGCTCAATAAATACGGTTGAATGAATGAATGATGCCTGTTACATGTTTTGCCGTCTGTCTCCCCCCTTCTAGATTGTGAGCCCGTTGTGGGCAGGGATGGTCTCTCTTTGTTGCTGAATTGTCCTTCTCAAGCGCTTAGTACAGTGCTCTGCACACAGTAAGCACTCAATAAATACGACAGAATGAACGAATGAATGAAGTGACTTGGCCGAAGTCACACAGCTGATGAGTGGCAGAGCCAGGATTAGAACCCACAACCTCTGATTCCCAAGCCCGTGCTATTGCCACTAAACCACGCAACTTCACTGTCCTGGAAGTGCACCCCAGAATCTTTCCAGGCTGAAGACCCCTCACCTCCTCAGGCAATCCTCACCCCAGAGTTACTCATTTTGGTTCCCTTAAAATGCAGACAATTCTAAATCTGGGTTTTTCAAATGATATTTTCATTCATTCATTCATTCATTCATTCATATTTATTGAGCGCTTACTGTGTGCAGAGCACTGTACTACTATGTGCTAAGCACTATTCTAAGTGCTGGGATAGGTACAAGCTAATCAGGTTGGACACAGTCCCTGTCCCACATGGAGTGCCCAGTCTTAACCCCCATTTTACAGACGAGGGAACTGAGGCCCAGCGAATAATAATAATAATAGTGGTATTTGTTAAGCGCTTACTGTGTGCAAACCACTGTTCTAAGCGCTGCGGGGGGGGGTGCTACAAGGTGATCAGGTTGTCCCACTTGGGGCTCACAGTCTTAATCCCCATTTTACAGATGACGTAACTGAGGCACAGAGAAGTTAAGTGGCTTGCCCAAGGTCACACAGCTGACAAGTGGCTGAGGCGGGATTAGAACCCAAGTCCTTCTGTCCCCCAGGCCAGTGCTCTGTCCACTAGGCCATGCTGCTTCTCAAATGGATCTCTGGAGAGTATGATTGTGGAATTTGTTAAGCGCTCACTATGTGTCAAGCACTGGCATAGAAACAAGACAATCCGTCCCTGTCCCACATGGGGCTAACAGCCTGAATGGGAGGGAGAACAGGGATTTTATCCCCATTTCACAGATGAGGAAACTGGGGCATAAAGAAGTCAAGTGACTTCTCCCAGACTGAGCTCCCAAACTGAGCCTCCTCCTTCCTCTCCCCCTCTTCCCCCTCTCCATCCTCCCCTCCTTCCCCTCCCCGCACCACCTGCATATATGTATATATGTTTGTACATATTTATTAATCTATTTTATTTGTACATATTTATTCTATTTATTTTATTTTGTTAATATGTTTTGTTGTCTGTCTCCCCCTTCTAGACTGTGAGCCCACTGTTGGGTAGGGACCGTCTCTATATGCTGCCAACTTGTACTTCCCAAGCGCTTAGTACAGTGCTCTGCACACAGTAAGCGCTCAATAAATATGATTGAATGAATGAAAGTGACTTGTCCAAGGACATAGAGCAGGAATATGGCAGAGTGGATAAAGCGCAGGCCTGGGACTCAGAAGGTCATGGGTTCTAATCCCAGCTCCACCACTTGTCTGCTGGGTGGCCTTGGGCCAGTCACTTCACTTCTCTGTGGCTCAGTTACCTCATCTAGAAAATGGGGATTAAGACTGTGAGCTCTATACAGGACAGGGAGTGTGTCCAGCCCGATTTGCTTGTATCCACCCCAATCAATCAATCAATCAATCGTATTTATTGAGCGCTTACTGTGTGTGCAGAGCACTGTACTAAGTGCTTGGGAAGTACAAGTTGGCAACATATAGAGACAGTTGGTCAAAGCCTGGACTTTGGAGTCTGAGGTCATGGGTTCAAATCCCAGCCCCGCCAACTGTCAGCTGTGTGACTTTGGGCAAGTCACTTCACTTCTCTGTGTCTCAGTTTCCTCATCTCTAAAATGGAGATGAAGACTGTGAGCCCCCCGTGGGACAACCTGATCACCTTGTATCCTCCCCAGCGCTTAGAACAGTGCTTTGCACATAGCACTTAACAAATGCCATTATTATTATTATTATTATATAAATAAATACAATTACAGATCTATACACATTATTATAAAGAAAAAGAATTATAAATATGTACATATATACACATGTGCTGTGGCGGGGTAGAGCGAAGGGAGTGAGTTGGGGAGACGGAGAGGGAAGGAGGAGCAGAGGAGAAGGGAGGCTTAGTCTGGGAAGGCCTCCTGGAGGAGGTGAGCCTTCAGTAGGGCTTTGAAGGGGGGAAGTGTGATTGGCGGACTTGAGGAGGGAGGACGTTGCAGCCCTGAGTTGTACTATACTCTCTCAAGCATTTATTCTCACTTTACTTCACTTGACTTTATGCCCCAGTTTCCTCATCTGTGAAATGGGGATAAAATCCCTATTCTCCCTCCCATTTAGGCTGTTAGCCCTGTGTGGGACGGGGACGGGTCGACTTGTTTCTATGCCAGTGCTTGGCACATAGTAAGCGCTGTTAGTTTAGAGAAGCAGCGTGGCTCAGTGGAAAGAGCTCGGGCTTTGGAGTTGGAGTCAGAGGTCATGGGTTCAAATCCCGGCTCCGCCACTTGTCAGCTGTGTGACTTTGGGCAAGTCACTTCACTTCTCTGGGCCTCAGTTCCCTCATCTGGAAAATGGGGATTAAGTCTGTGAGCCCCACGTGGGACAACTTGATTACCTTGTATCTACCCCAGCGCTTAGAACAGTGCTTTGCACATAGTAAGCGCTTAATAAATGCCATTATTATTATTATTATTATTATTATTATTATTTAGTACTCTCTTAAGCGTTTAGTCTCTGCACATGCTAAATGCTAAACGAAAACCATTGGTTGATGGTGTGTTCAGTTTCCAGGTGCGAGACAATGCAGAGACCGGTGAACCTTGATGCTGGCAGAGAGTTTTTGAAGCCACCTGCAAACCAGCCCTCTAGACTGTAAGCTCATTGTGGGCAGGGGATGTCTGTTTATTGGGAAGCGGCATGGTGTAATGGATAGAGCATGGGCTTGGGAGTTAGAAAGTTATGCCTTGGGCAAATCACTTCACTTCTCTGAGCCTCAGTTACCTCATCTTAGAGAAGCAGCGTGGCTCAGCGGAAAGAGCACGGGCTTGGGAGTCGGAGGTCGTGGGTTCTAATCCCGGCTCCGCCACTTCTCTGCTGTGTGACCTTGGGCAAGCCACTTAACATCTCTGTGCCTCAGCTACCTCATCTGTAAAATGGGGATTAATGTGAGCCCCACGTGGGACAACCTGATTATCTTGTTGCTACCCCAGTGCTTAGAACAGTGCTTGGCACACAGTAAGCACTTAACAAATACCATAATAATAATTATTATTATCTGGAAAATGGGGATTAAGACTGGGGGCCCCATGTGGGACATGGGCTGTGTCCAATCTGATTTGCTTGTATCCACCTCAGCGCTTAGTACAGTGCCTGGCACATAGTAAGTGTTTAACAAATACTATCATTATTACTGTTATATTGTACTCTCCCAAGCGCTTAGTACAATGCTCTGCACACAGGATGTGTGCAATAAATACGATTGGCTGACGACTGAAAACACATGTCCAAGAAACTGCTTATCTCTTCCCCTCGCCTCTCCTCACTCCTTAAAAAAAACCCCTATCATTATCAACATCATCCATCACCATCGTAATTGATCACTGTCATCAATAACAAAAGAAAATTTATTGAATGCCTCCTGCGCATAGAGGGTTCTCCCCATATGAGATCAGAAAAATTAGCTTGCATCCCATTCTGTTTTCCTTCCACTTTTCCCCATCCCATTTTATTTTCCTCCCTCTTTTCCCATCCCATTCTGTTTTCCTCCCTCTTTTCTCCTCACATTGCTTTCCTCCCCTTTTTCCTATCCCATTCAGTTTTTCTCCCCCTTTTCCCATTGCATTCCATTTTCCTCCCTCTTTTCCCATCACATTCTGTTTTCCTCCCTCTTTTCCCATCCCATTTTTCTTTTCTCTTTCCCCTGGCTCCTGCTTTCCCACTCCCAGAGAATGGCTATCAGGCAGTGCTCTTCTGATTTCTGGTTCTTGGATCTTGTGATTCCTTGCCATTCTCTTCATGCTGCTCCATATTTGCGAAGCACTTTATGGACATTGATTGCCCTTCACAATATGCCCGTGACTCGTGATTATGCTATTCAGCCAGGTTATTAATATCCTCATTAAGAATGCAATTTTACAGAACGGGAATGGCGAGATGAGATGATGGGGGTAGGTGGACTGGCAAATGAAGAAGCCAGTTTTCCCCTCCGAAGATTTGGCAGAGTCAGTTAGTCAGTCAGTCGTATGTATTGAGCGCTTACTGTGTGCAGAGCACTGTACTAAGTGCTTAAGGGAGAAATACAAACAGCAATAAAAACACATATTCTCTGCCCACAACAAGCCTACAGTCTAGAGGGGGAGACAGACATTAACATAAATAAATTATAGATATGTACAGAAGTGCTGTGGGGCTGGCTCATGGGGAATAATAATAATAACAATAATAATGGTATTTGTTAAGTTTGAGGAGAGAAGTTGGGAGGGTGGGGGAGAATGAATTTGCAGTGGCTTTTGTCCATTGGTGGAGGCGATGGCTCTGGTCTTGGGCTTGGCATAGGAATCACAAGACTGTAGAGAAGTAATAATAATAATGATAATAATTATGGTATTTGTTAAGCACTTGCTATGTGCCAAGTATTGTTCTAAGCACTGGGATAGATATAAGTTAATCACATCCCACTTGGGGCTCTCACAGTTTAAATAGGAGGGAGAACAGATATTGAATCCCCATTTTGAAGATGAGGTAAATGAGGCATAGAGAAGTCAAGTCACTTGCCCAAGATCACCCAGCAGACAAGTGGCGGATACGGGATTAGTACCCAGATCCCTCTGACTCCCTGCTCTATCCATTAATAATAATAAAAATAATAATAATGGCATGTATTAAGTGCTTACTATATGCAAAGCACTGTTCTAAGCACTGGGGAGGTTACAAGGTGATCAGGTTGTCCCACGGTGGGCTCACAGTCTTAATCCCCATTATCCAAATGAGGGAACTGAGGCCCAGAGAGGTGAAGTGACTTGCCCAGAGTCACATGGTTGACAATTGGCAGAGCCAGGATTTGAACCCATGACCTTTGACTCCAAAGCCCGGGCTCTTTCCACTGAGCCACGCTGCTTCTCTTATCAGGTTGGGCACAGTCCCTATCCCACATATGGCTCACATTCTTAATCCCCCTTTTACAAATGCGGTAAAGGAGACAGAGAAGAGAAGTGACCGGCCCAAGGCCACTAGGCCATGCTCCTTCTCTATCTTATGGACTCTCCCTCCCCCTGACCCCCGGCAGGTGTGAGGATTGAGACTGAACCCACGAGGGTCAGGGTTTGTGTCCGATCTGATTTGCTTGTATCCATTCCAGGACTTAGTACAGTGCCTGCGTACATAGTAAGCACTTCACAAATGCCAGAATTATTATGGGCAGGGAACGTGGCGACTATTTCAGTTGTATTATACTCTCCCAAGCACTTAGTACAGTGCTCTGCACATAGTAAGCACTCCATAAATACTAGTGACTGACTGATTGATGACCCATTGAGAGCTGGGCATTTGTTGAGGGTAAAGAGAGCTCCTGTCAATCAACCAATCAATCAATCAATCAATCGTATTTATTGAGCACTTACTGTGTGCAGAGCACTGTACTAAGAGCTTGGGAAGTACAAGTTGGCAACATATAGAGACAGTCCCTACCCAACAGTGGGCTCACAGTCTAATGGGGACAGCAAAGGGTACGTCTTCATGGGGCTGTTGAAGAATGGGTGCAAACTGATCCTAGTGACTGGATTTGCTGCTTTGTCAGTTGTGTAGGGATCCTGAGATGAGGAAAGTCTTAGATCCCAGAGGAGTCTGTAGACTGTAAGCCCCTTGTGGGCAGGGATTGTCTCTCTTTATTGCTGTAGTGTACTTTCCAAGCTCTTAGTACAGTGCTCTGCATGCAGTAAGTGCTCAATAAATGTGATTGAATGAATGAGGAATCTTGTCTGTGTTTTGCCTCTCAAGCCTCTCCCAATAATAATAATAATAATAATAATGATAATAATAATAATGGCATTGATTAAGCGCTTACTATGTGCAAAGCAATGTTCTAAGTGCTGGGGAGATTACGAGGTGATCAGGTTGTCCCATGAGGGGCTCACAGTCTTAATCCCCATTTTACAGTCGAGGTAACCGAGGCACAGAGAAGTTAAGTGACTTGCCTGAAGTCACACAGCTGACAATTGACATATATACCTTTATATATGTATATATTTGTACGTATTTATTACTCTATTTATTTATTTAATTTGTACATATTCTATTTATTTTATTTTGTTAATATGTTTTGTTTTGTTGTCTGTCTCCCCCTTCTAGACTGTGAGCCCATTGTTGGATAGGGACCGTCTCTATATGTTGCCAACTTGTACTTCCCAAGCGCTTAGTACAGTGCTCTGCACACAGTATGCGCTCAATAAATACGATCCAATGAATGAATTGGCGGAGCCGGAATTTGAACCCATGACCTCTGACTACAAAGCCCGTGCTCTTTCCACTGAGCCACGCTGACATCCCTCCAGTCCAAGGGTGCCGAGAATTCTCCCAACCCGGGTTCCCGGCTCAGAGCTTTTCCAGAATGAAGAATAAGGGTTATTTCTTAATCAAAGAAAAGGAGCCGTGGCTTCTTGGAACAGTGGAGCAAAAATGTGGAAAAGAGGGGCTGTTCTTTCGTCTTGGGGACACTACGAGTTCTATCGGTTAATGGTCCGATTCCAGTTCTGGGGAAAGTGGAAGGGATAGGGTACAGTAAGGGTCTGGGGTCTGGATCCTGTTTGTTTTCCCATCCTCTCCCTCCCGCCTCAGACCAAATGTGGAGGCTTCCTCAGTCACTTCCCTGAAGGTCCTTAATCAATCAATCAATCAATCGTATTTATTGAGCGCTTACTGTGTGCAGAGCACTGGACTAAGCACTTGGGAAGTACAAGTCAGCTACACATAGAGACAGTCCCTACCCAACAGCGGGCTCACGGTCTAGAAGGGGGAGACAGAGAACAAAACCAAACATACTAACGAAATAAAATAAATAGAATAGATATGTACAAGTAAGATAAATAAATAAATGGAGTAATAAATATGTACAAACATATATACATATATACAGGGTGCGTATACCTTAATGGTGCACCAGATTAAGCCTCAAGTCTGAGAAGCAGCATGGCCTAGTGGGAAGAGCACAGGCCTGGGACTCAGGGGACCTGTGTCCGTGGAGTGGCTTAGTGGCAAGAACCCGGGCTTGGTCGTCAGAGGATGTGGGTTCTAATCTCGGCTCCGCCACTTGTCTGCTGTGTGCTCTGCTTGTCTTCTCTGTGCCTCAGTTACCTCATCTGTAAAATGGGGATTAAGAATGTGAGCACCATGTGGGACAACCTGATTAACTTGTATCTACCCCAGCGCCTAGAGCAGTGCTTGACACATAGTAAGTGCTTAACAAATGCCATCATTATTATTACTATTATTATTATCCATCACTTGTCTGCTGGATGACCTGAGCAAGCCACTTAATAATAATGATGATAATAACTGTGGTATTTGGTAAGCACTTATACATGCCTGGCACTGTAATAATAATAGTAATAATAATGATGGCATTTGTTAAGCGCTTACTATGCGCCAAGCACCATTCTAAGCGCTGGAGGGATACAGGGTAATCAGGTTGTCCCACCTGGGGCTCACAGTCTTCATCCCCATTTTACAGATGAGAGAACTGAGGCCCAGAGAAGTGAAGTGACTTGCCCAAAGTCACACAGCAGACAGGTGGCGGAGCGGGATTTGAACCCATGACCTCTGACTCTTAAGGCCGGGCTCTTGCCACTGAGCCACGCTGCTTCTCTGTACTAAGCAGTGGGGTAGATAGAAACTTACCAGGTTAGACACAGTCTCTGTCCCACATGAATCTCACACTCTTAATCTCCATTTTTACAGATAAGGGAATTGAGGCATAGAAACGTGAAGTGAGTTGCCCAAGGTCACACAGCTGATAAGTGGCGGAGCTGGGATTAGAACTCTGTGCCTTCTCACTCTCAGACCCGTGATCTATTCACTAGGTAACACTGCTTCTGGATTGTCTCCAACCAGTAAGTGCTTAATAAATCCATTAAAAAAACAAAAACCAAAAAAAAACCCAGCTTGTAATGCTGGAGACACAGGCTCCCTGGAATGCCGTGAAAGGGAAAACCTGAAAGAGTTTACTCTGAGGATACTGCAGAGGCTCTCCCTTTCCCTGCTGCAGACAATACTAATATATTAATAATAAAAACATTAATGATAACAATAATATTTGTTAAATACCTATTATGCGCCAAGCCCCGTACTAAGCACTGGGGTAGATACAAGGTAATCAGTTCAGACACCATGCCTGGCCCACTTGGGGCTCCCATTCTAAGGGGACAAGGACAAGAGGTCTTTCATCCTTATTTTATAAATGAGGAAACTGAGGCCCAGAGACGTTAGGTGACTTGCTTAAGGCCACACACAGCTGGCAAATGTCAGAGGTGGGATGAGAGCCCGTGTTCTTCTGGCCCTTGCTCCTTGGCTACTAGCCCCACTCCGTGCCCATCCCAGGAGTCTCCGCTTTGGAATTCCTTATTTGATTCCTTTATTCACAAAACTGTATCTTTGTGAGCTTGAAACTCAGTCCTAATAAAATCTGCAACTGCCCCCAAATTGAATTTTTTTTTCCAAGTGCAAAAACTCAGCAATAATAATAATGTTGGCATTTGTTAAGTGCTTACTATGTGCAAAGCACTGTTCTAAGCTCTGGGAGGGATACAAAGTGATCAGGTTGTCCCACGTGGGGCTCACAGTCTTAAACCCCATTTTACAGATGAGGCAAGTGAGGCTCAGAGAAGTTAAGTGACTTGCCCAAGGTCACACAGCAGACATGTGGAGGAGCTGGGATTCGAACCCATGACCTCTGGCTCCCAAGCCCAGGCTCTTTCCACTGAGCCATGCTGCTCAGGCAGGTTTTATTAAAGACTGGGTGGCAAAAGGGGCCTCTCTCTCTCCCTCCCTACAGTGCTCTGCACACAGTAAGCGCTCAATAAATACGATTGATTGATTCCCATCCTCTTTCCCTCCCTGTCTCCTATTTCTCATCCTCCTTGTTTTTATTGGAAGCCTCTGGTGGTCTCGTCTCATACACCGTAGAGATTTATTTATTTATTTTACTTGTACATATCTATTTTATTTATTTTATTTTGTTTGTTTGGTTTTGTTCTCTGTCTCCCCTTTTTAGACTGTGAGCCCACTGTTGGGTAGGGACTGTCTCTATATGTTGCCAATTTGTACTTCCCGAGCGCTTAGTACAGTGCTCTGCACATAGTAAGCGCTCAATAAATACGATTGATGATGATTAATAGATCATGCTACAAGCAGGAGTCTTCAGGTGTTTTAATTCATGCCCTTTTGAGGTAGGGGGGCTTCTCCCCACAATTTGACAGGGGGGTGGACAGGAAGCAGCACTTAGAACAGTGGTTGGCACATGGCAAGCGCTAAACAAATACCGTAATTGTAATAATTATTATTAAACAGTTAATAACAACAGGCACATTCGAATAATACTAATAATGATGGTATTTGTGAAGCGCTTACTATGTGTCAGGCACTGTTCTAAGCACTGGGTTAGATGCAAGGTCATCAGGTTGTCCCACTTGGGGCTCACAGTCTTGCTCTCCATTTTACAGATGAGGTAGCTGAGGCACAGAGGAGTGACGTGACTTACCCAAAGTCTCACAGCTGACATGTGGCGGAGTCAGGATTATTAATTAATTAATTAATTCATTCATTCAATCGTATTAATTGAGCACTTACTGTGTGCAGAACACTGTACTAAGCGCTTGGGAAGTACAAGTTGGCAACATATAGAGACGGGCTGTACCCAACAGAGGATTAGAACCCACGACCGCTGACTCCCAAGGCCAGTGCTTAGTACTGTCTACAGTACTTAGTACAGTGCTAAGCTACTGGCGCTTAGTACAGTGCTCTGCACACAGTAAGCGCTCAATAAATATGATTGATTGAAGGCCAGGCTCATTCCACTAAGCCACACTGCTTTTCTAACGAAGCTAGACTGTGAGCCTGCTGTTGGGTAGGGACCGTCTCTATACGTTGCCAACTTGTACTTCCCAAGCGCTTAGTACAGTGCTCTGCGCACAGTAAGCGCTCAATAAATACGATTGAATGAATGAATAACGAATGATTGTCCAGATGAGGCTAGGACTTCCTTGTTACCAGAAGAAACACAAGAATTTGGGGGGGCTTTGGGCAGATCCCCCCTCTAAGCAGAGAGCCCCAGCTGCCTCTGACCCCTGGCATCTTCATCCTGCTGGGACGGTGATGGGACAGTAAGCGCTCAATAAATACTAATGACTGACTGACTGCCTTCAGTCACACAAGAGCAGGGCAAAGTGGGAATACCGTTCCGTTCCATCATTCATTCAATCATTTATTGAGCGCTTACTGTGTGCAGAGCACTGTACTAAGCGCTTGGGAAGTACAAGTTGGCAACACATAGAGACAGTCCCTACCCAACAACGGGCTCATAGTCTAGAAGGGGGAGACAGACAACTAAACAAAGCAAGTAGCGTAGCTCAGTGGAAACAGCACGGGCTTTGGAGCTAGGGGTCATGGGTTCGAATCCCGGCTCCGCCACTTGTCAGCTGTGTGACTTTGGGTATGTCACTTAACTTCTCTGGGCCTCAGTTACCTCATCTGTAAAATGGGGATTAAGACTGTGAGCCCCCTGTGGGACAATCTGATTGCCTTGTAATAATAATAATAATAATAATAATAATAATAATAATAATGGCATTTACTAAGCGCTTACTATGTGCAAAGCACTGTTCTAAGCGCTGGGGAGGTTACAAGGTGATCAGGTTGTTTCACGGGGGGCGCATAGTTTTAATCCCCATTTTCCAGACGAGGGAACTGAGGCCTAGAGAAGTGAAGTAACTTAATCTCCCCAGCACTTAGAACAGTGCTTTGCACATAGTAAGCACTTAATAAATGCTATCATTATTATTATTATTATTAAGTAGACAATTGTCAATACCATCAGAATAGAGTTATAGGTATGTACACCTCATTAATAAAATAAATCCAGCAGACACCTGAAGAGCGGGCTCCTATCAACCCAAGAGCAGCATGGCCTAGTGGCTAGAGCCTGGGCTTGGGAATCAAGAGGACCCGGGTTCTAATCCCGGCTCTGCCGCTTGTCTGCTGAGTGACCTTGAGCGAGTCACTTCACTTCTCTGTGCCTCAGTTACCTCACTGTAAAATGGGGATTGAGATTGTGAGCCCCATTTGGGACTGTGTCCGACCTGATTAGCTTGTATCTATCCCAGTGCTTAGTACAGTGTCTGGCGCGTCGTAAGCACTTAACGAATGCCATGTATTACTCTGGCACATATTCATTTATTTATCTGCATCCTTTCTCGGCACTTATGAACAAACATAGCATGGCTCGGTGGAAGGAGCCCGGGCTTTGGAGTCAGAGGTTATGGGTTCAAATCCTGGCTCCGCCACTTGTCAGCTGGGTGACTTTGGGCAAGTCACTTCACTTCTCTGGGCCTCAGTTACCTCATCTGGAAAATGGAGATGAAGACTGTGAGCCCCACGTGGGACAACCTGATCACCTTGTAACCTCCCCAGTGCTTAGAACAGTGCTTTGCACGTCAGCTGTGTGACTTTGGGCAAGTCACTTAACTTCTCTGGGCCTCAGTGGCCTCATCTGTAAAATGGGGATTAAGACTGTGAGCCCCCGTGGGACAATTTGATCACCTTGTAACCTCCCCCGCGCTTAGAACAGTGCTTTGCACATAGTAAGCGCTTAATAAATGCCATCATCATTATTATTATTATTATAGTAAGCACTTAATAAATGCCATTATTAAACATAGGCGGCGTAGCCTAGTGACAGAAGTACAGGCCTGGGAATCAGAAGACCTGGGTTCTAATCCTTGTTCGTCTATTTGCCTGCTTGTGTGACCTTGGGCAAGTCACTTAAAAATAACAATTTTGGTATTTGCTCTGGGTTTCCGTTTCCTCATCTGTATCATGGAGATAAAAGACCTGTTCTCCCCAGCTCTTAGACCGTACAGATAATTTATTCCAATTATCCCATTTGTGTATATTTTTAGGTCTTTCTCCACCATCAGAGCGTAAGCTCTCTGTGAGCAGGGAACATGGCATGCTGCTTAGCATTTAGCACAGTGTTTCACATCTCTTGCTGCCATGGCAACTACTCTAGCCAGGCTGGTTTAAGATAATAATAATAATAATAATAATAATAATAATAATGACATTTATTAAGCGCTTACTATGTGCAAAGCTCTGTTCTAAGTGCTGGGGTAGATGTAAGATATGGCTCAGAATGCCAGAAAATTAAAGTGCTTAATGAATACCATAATTATTATTATATACATGTAATAATAATAATAATAATAATAATGGCATTTGTTAAGTGCTTACAATGTGCAAAGCACTGTTCTAAACACTGGGGAGGTTACAAGGTGATCAGGTTGTCCCACGGGGGGCTCACAGTCTTAATCCCCATTTTACAGATGAGGTAACTGAGGCACAGAGAAATTAAGTGACCTCTGTTCTAAGTGCTGAGATATAAGATATGGCTCAGAATGCTGGAAAATTAAAGTGCTTAATGAATACCATAATTATTATTATATACATGTAATAATAATAATAATAATAATGGCATTTGTTAAGCGCTTACTATGTGCAAATCACTGTTCTAAACGGTGGGGAGGTTACAAGGTGATCAGGTTGTCCCACGGGGGGCTCACAGTCTTAATCCCCATTTTACAGATGAGGTAACTGAGGCACAGAGAAGTTAAGTGACTTACCCAAAGTCACCCAGCTGCTACTAGGATCCAGATCGAGAGCCAGCAGGGAGAGTACGGGTCAGTGTCTGACCCCTGGGCCTGGACCTCAGACTTCATAAGCCCTACCATAGTCTGATGGTATTCTGGATTCATAAGCCCTGCTGATATTCTAGATCCTGTTATTATTATTATTATTATTAATGGCAATAATAATAATGATGATGGTATTTGTTAAGTGCTTACAATGTGTGAGGCACTGCACTAAACTCTGGGGTCATTACAAGCAGCTTGGGTTGAACAGAGTCCATGTCCCACATGGGGCTCACGGTCTCAATCCCCATTTTACAGAGGCCAAGAGAACTGAAGTGACTTGTCCAAGGTCACACAGCGGACAATGGCGGAGCCAGAATTATATATGTTTGTACGGATTTATTACTCTATTTATTTATTTTATTTGTACATATTTATTCTATTTATCTTATTTTGTTAATATGTTTTGTTTTGTTGTCTGTCTCCCCCTTCTAGACCGTGAGCCCGCTGTTGGGTAGGGACCGTCTCTATACGTTGCCAACTTGTACTTCCCAAGCGCTTAGTACAGTGCTCTGCACACAGTAAGCGCTCAATAAATACGATTGAATGAGTGAATAACTTAGGGTGTTGTGAATTAATCAATGAAACCTTCTTGGAGACGCAGAATTTTAGGAGGGCTGTGAGGATTGGAGAGCTGGGGTCTGGCTGATTTGTAGGGGAGAGAGTTTGAGGCCAGAGAAACAGTGTAAGCAAAGGACTAAAAGGAGGAGAGTCATTAAAATTAATTCTGTTTGTTCTGACCACTTTGACACCTGTCCACATGTTTGGTTTTGTTGTCTGTCTCCCCCTTCTAGACTGTGAGCCCGTTGTGGGGTAGGGACCATCTCTATAAGTTGCCAACTTGTGCTTCCCAAGCGCTTAGTACAGTGCTCTGCACACAGTAAGTGCTCAATAAATACGATTGAATGAATGAATGAATTGGAACCCATTACCTCCTGACTCTCAGGCCTGTGGTTAGGCCGGCCCACGAGCTGTGGGCATGGTCAAGAGGTGAAAGCAGTCAAACAATCAATCCTATTTACTGAGCGCTTTCGGTGTGCCCAGCGCTGTGCTAAGCACTTGGAAGAGTCAATTACCTCATCTGTAAAATGGGGATTAAGACTCTGAGCCCCATGTGGGACAACCTGATTACCTTGTATTCCCCCCCGCCCCCCGACCCGCAGCACTTTCCTTCAGTCAGTCAGTCATGTTTATTGAGCGCTTACTGTGTGCAGAGCACTGTACTAAGCCCTTGGGAAGTACAAGTTGGCAACATAAGCACTTAGAACAGTGCTTAGCACATAGTAAGTGCTTAACAAATGCCATAATAATAATTATCATTATTTTTAAAGCATGGGCCCAGGAATCAGAAGGACATGTATCCTAATAGCTCCACCAGCTTGTCTGCTGGGTGACCTTGGGTAAGTCACTTCACTTCTCTGGGCCTCAGTTACCTCATCTGTAAAATGGGGATCATAATCATCATCATCAATTGTATTTATTGAGTGCTTACTATGTGCAGAGCACTGTACTAAGCGCTTGGGAAGTACAAATTGGCAACATATAGAGACAGTCCCTACCCAACAGTGGGCTCACAGTCTAAAAGGGAGTCCAGTGTCGGTCAGTCCAATCTGATTTGCTTGTATCCACCCCAGCACTTAGTAGTAGTGCCTGGCACATAGTAAGAGCTTAACAAAAAAGAAAATAATTACCATCAGTGCAGGTTTGTATCTACCCCAGTGCTTAGTACAGTTCTTTGCAGATAGTGAGTGCTTAACAAATACCGCCAACCACCCCCCAAAAAGCAACACTGTGGCCATTAACAGGGAGTAGAAGGCACAGATCCTGAAGGAGATTTTATTTTCTCTTTACTTGGGTTGATTTTATTCTCTGGCAATCACTTTGGACTTAAACAAGACTGTTTTTCATCCAGAGTTCGGGAAACTCTAGAGATTTGATGCGTCCTAGACGATGCGCCTATGAAAGGTGAATTTCCACCCTGCATAAATGCATTCGCAAACCTGAACCTTGGACATTGAAAAAAAAAGTCCAACTAGGAGAACCTTCCATGTTACCAATAGAATATGAGCTTTCCGAAACCTATCCTCCTCTTTTGCTTTATTCAAGCAGTCTACAGGCTAAGTACTACTCAGGTAACATTAATTAGAGTTCAGTTCAACTCCTCTGGGGCCCAACTATAAAGTGGCTTATTCTAGAGAGGAGGGTTTGATGGAAGTCAGTGAGTCGGTCATATTTATTGAGCGCTTTCTGGGGGCAGAGCACTGTGCTAAGTGCTTGGGAGCATACAATGCAACAATAAACAGATACATTCCCTGCCCACAACAAGCTTATAATTAGGGGGGAGACAGACATCAACATAATAATAATGATGATGGCATTTGTTAAGCGCTTACTATGTGCCAAGCACTGTTCTAAGAGCTGGGGGGATACAAGGTGATCAGGTTGTCCCACATGGGGCTCACAGTCTTAATCCTCATTTTACAGATGAGGTAACTGAGGCTCAGAGAAGTGAAGTGACTTGCCCAAGGTTACACAGCAGACATGTGGCAGAGCCAGGATTAGAACCCATGACCTCCGACTCTCAAGCCCGTGCTCTTTCTACTGAGCCACGCTGCTTCTTTTAAATAAATTACAGATATGAAAGGTAGGTTTGCAGTATTCAATAACCAATCAGTAGTATTTATTGAGCACTTACTGTGTGCAGAGTACTCAGCTCTGGGGAGAGTATCAATCCATCAGTTAATTAATGGCATTTATTGAGAGCTTACTGTGTGCAGCGCACTGTACTAAGCGCTTAGACCCTTAGTTTCAAGCAGTCTCTAGGCTCTTTCCCCACTGGGTGTCTTCACGTAGCATCAAGCCCATTCTGGCATGCTCATTTAAACAACAAATGCCTTATTTATTTATATGATTTCCTAACTATGGAGAAGTTCTGAACTTGGAGAAGCAGCGTGGCTCAGTGGAAAGAACCCGGGCTTTGGAGTCAGAGTTCATGGGTTCAAATCCCGGCTCCGCCAATTGTCAGCTGTGTGACTTCGGGCAAGTCACTTCACTTCTCTGGGCCTCAGTTGCCTCAACTGTAAAATGGGGATGAAGACTGTGAGCCCTCTGTGGGACAACCTGATCACCTTGTAACCTCCCCAGTGCTTAGAACAGTGCTTTGCCCATAGTAAGCGCTTAATAAATGTCATCATTATTATTTATTATTATTAACTACAACCCAGCCCGCACATTGCATTCCCCTAAAACCAACGCACTCACAGTACTTCAATCTCGTCTGTCTCACTGTCGACCCCTCGCCCAAGTTCATTCAATCGTAGTTATTGAGCGCTTACTGTGTGGAAAGCACTGTACTAAGCGCTTGGGAGAGTACAATAGAACAACAAACAGACACATTCCTGCCCACAACGAGCTCACAGTATAGAGGGGGAGACAGACATTCATACAGATAAAAAAATAGGTAAATAAATTACAGATATGTAGACGGATATATACATATGTGGGGTTGGGAGAGAGGACGAATGTAAGAGCAGCACAGAAGAGAGTGGGAGAAGAGGAGCGGAGGGCTTAATCAGGGAAGGCTTCTTGGAGGAGTTTTTAATAGCATTTATTAAGCGCTTACTATGTGCAAAGCACTGTTCTAAGTGCTGGGGAGGTTACAAGGTGATCAGGTTGTCCCACGGGGGGCTCACAGTCTTCATCCCCATTTTACAGATGAGGGAACTGAGGCACAGAGAAGTGAAGTGACTTGCCCAAAGTCACACAGCTGACAATTGACAGCTGTGGCTCAGTGGCTCGGTGGAAAGAGCACGGGCTTTGGAGTCTGGCGTCATGGGTTCAAATCCCCACTTATCAGCTATGTAGCTTTGGGCAAGTCACTTAACTTCTCTGGGCTGCAGTCACCTCATCTGTAAAATGGGGATTAAGACTGTGAGCCCCTCACTTAACTTCTCTGGGCCTCAGTTACCTCATCTGTAAAATGGGGATTAAGACTGTGAGCCCCCCTGTGGGACAATAAGCCTTCAGTAAGGAGTTGTGCCCTTCAATAAGGCTTTTAAGGGGGGGAGAGCAATTATCTATCTGATATGAGGGGGGAGGGCTTTCCAGGCCAGAGGTAGGATGTGGGCGAGAGGTCGGCAGTGAGACAGATGAGCTGGAGGGTCTTCTCCAGCAGCGTGGCTCAGTGGAAAGAGCATGGGCTTTGGAGTCAAGAGGTCATGGGTTCAAATCCTGGCTCCGCCACTTGTCAGCTGGGTGACTTTGGGCAAGTCACTTAACTTCTCTGGGCCTCAGTTCCCTCATCTGTAAAATGGGGATGAAGACTGTGAGCCCCACGTGGGACAACCTGATTACCTTGTATCTACCCCAGTGCTTAGAACAGTGCTTTGCACATAGTAAGTGCTTAACAAATACCAACATTATTATTATTATTATTCTCCTAGCCTAGTACTCCCTTCCCCTCCTCATGTGACAGACCGCCGCTCTCCCAACTTCAGAGCCTTACTAAAATCACATCACTTCCAGGAGGCCTTCCCTGACTAAACTCTCATTTCCCCTACTCCCCTTCCTTTGGGGGGTCACCTATGCACTTGCATCTGGCTCCGTTAAGCACTTGATATTTAGCCCATCCTCAGCCCCCCCATCAGTTATGCACATAGCTGTAATCTATTTTAATATTTGTCTCCCCCTCCCGACTTTTAGACTGTGAGCCCACTGTTGGGTAGGGACTGTCTCTATATGTTGCCAATTTGTACTTCCCAAGCGCTTAGTACAGTGCTCTGCACATAGTAAGTGCTCAATAAATACGATTGATGATGATGATGATGACTGTAAGCTCCTTGTGGGCAGGGAATATGTCTACCAATTCTATTGTACTGCACTCTCCAAATGCTTAGTACAGTGCTCTGCACACAGTAAGCGCTCGATAAATACGACTGAATGAATGAATATGTCCCACAGTTTGGTCTTCATTTAACTTAACGGCAAATTAAAAGGCGAAAACCCATCAATTGATGATATTGATGCGGAGCACTGTATGCAGGGCACTGTACTAACACTAGGGAGACAGCAGAGTAAGTAGACACAGTCTCTAGGAGGAGACAGATTGTGGTGTCTGTCCCTCTCTGCTCCCTGATTTTCTGAGCACGGGAGCAAAGCTCTTGGTGGAACACTGGACTAAGCGCTTGGGAAGTACAAGTTGGCAACATATAGAGACTGTCCCTACCCAACAGTGGGCTCACAGTCTAGAAGGGGGAGACAGACAAGAAGAACAAACATATTTACAAAATATGTTAATATATTAACAACAACAAAAAAGTAGTGGTGGTGGTAGTAGTAGTAATAGTACTGCCTGTAGTACAATGGCAGTTGTACTAGTTGTATAATAGTGGTATTATAGTGATAGTAGTGCTAGTAGAATAACAGTGGCAGTAATACTAGTAGCAATAGTAGTAGTATCAATCAATCAATCGTATTTATTGAGCGCTTACTGTGTGCAGAGCACTGTATTAAGTGCTTACTATTATCATTATTATTATTATTTATGCGCCCCTCAATTCCAAAAAGCTTCATTGGTTCCCAGAACAGGATTGCTGGAACCTCCCTGAACCAGTGATTCTAAACCTTTCCTCTAAATTGTGCTCAATCCTGAGGGCCCACAAGGGTATAAAGCCCAGCGAGAGAGAGGGAGAAAAAAAGAAACATGTGGGGGCCCAATTCTCTATTAATCTCTATTCATAATGCTGTTTTTTTTTTGGCGGGGGGGTGGAGGGGAGGTGCTACCTGCCAAATACCGTTCCAAAAGCCAATGCAATCTCCTGTGAGCCCACTGTTGGGTAGGGACTGTCTCTATATGTTGCCAACTTGGACTTCCCAAGCGCTTAGTACAGGGCTCTGCACACAGTAAGCGCTCAATAAATACGATTGATTGATTGATTGGAAAACTCACATTCATTCTTCATATTATCTAGAGAAGCAGCATGGCTCAGAGGAAAGAGCCCGGGCTGGGGAGCCAGAGGTCGTGGGTTCTAATCTCAGCTCTGCCACTTGTCAGCTGTGTGACCTTGGGCAAGTGACTTCACTTCTCTGGGCCTCAGTTCCCTCATCTGTAAAATGGGGATGAAGACTGTGAGCCCCACGTGGGATAATCTGATTACCTTGTATCTACCCCAGTGCTTTGAATAGTTCTTGGCACATAGTAAGCGCTTAACTATTTCCCCCTCCTCCCCCTCCCCATCCCCCCTCCTTACCTCCTTCCCCTCCCCACAGCACCTGTATATATGTTTGTACAGATTTATTACTCTATTTATTTTACTTGTACATATTTATTCTATTTATTTTATTTTGTTAATATGTTTTGTTGTCTGTCTCCCCCTTCTAGACTGTGAGCCCGCTGTTGGGTAGGGACCATCTCTATATGTTGCCAACTTGTACTTCCCAAGCGCTTAGTCCAGTGCTCTGCACACAGTAAGCGCTCAATAAATATGGTTGAATGAATGAAATGACAAATTAACATTAGGTGAGAGGTACAATCTTTATTCTTCCTGTGCCTGGGAGTTTTCTGGGGTTATGGCGTGGGGTGGGATGGGGCTGAGTGACCTTGCTGTCATGTTCTCAGCAATAATACATTTTTTATGATATTTGTTAAGTGCTTACTATGTGTCAAACACTGTTCTAAGCACTCATGTAAGTATGAAGTTAGAAGCAGCGTGGCTCGGTGGAAAGAGCCTGGGCTTGGGAATCAGAGGTCATGGGTTCTAATCCTGGCTCCACCACTTGTCAGCTGTGTGACCTTGGGCAAGTCACTTGACTTCTCTGTGCCTCAGTTCCCTCATCTGTCAAATGGGGATGAAGTCTGCGAGCCCCACGTGGGACAGCCTGATGATCTTGCATCCTCCCCAGTGCTTAGAACACTGCTTTGCACATAGTAAGTACTTAATAAATGCCATCATTATTATTATTTCATTATGAGAAGCAGCGTGGCTCAGTGGCAAGAGCCCGGGCTTGGGAGTTTAATCCCGGCTCTGCCACTTGTCAGCTGTGTGACTTTGGGCAAGTCACTTAACTTCTCTGAGCCTCAGTTCCCTCATCTGTAAAATGAGGATTTAGACTGTGAGCCCCACGGGGGACAACCTTGATTACCTTGTATCCCCCCCGCCCCCAGCGCTTAGAACAGTCCTTGGCACATAGTAAGTGCTTAACAAATACCAACATTATTATTATTATTATTATTATTATGAGTCAATCAGGCCAGATACATTCCCTTTCCCTCATTGGGCTCACAGTCGAAGAGGAAGATCAGGTATCTAATCCACATTTTTACAGATGAGGAGACTGAGGCATAGAGAAGTTAAGTGACTTACTCAAGGTCGCACAGCACTCGGCAGAGTCGGGATTGGAACCCAGGACCTCTGACTTCCAAGCCTGAGCTCTTTCCACTAGGCCACGCTGCTTCTCAATACGGGTGGCTGATGTATTTGTACCTTAAATCCTACTTTAGAGCATCATCATCATCATCATCAATCGTATTTATTGAGCGCTTACTATGTGCAGAGCACTGTACTAAGCGCTTGGGAAGTACAAATTGGCAACATATAGAGACAGTCCCTACCCAACAGTGGGCTCACAGTCTAAAAGGGGGAGACAGAGAACAAAAGCAAACATACTAACAAAATAAAATAAATAGAGCAGGGCCCCACAAGCCGGATGAGCTCTCAAGAAATATTAATTATGATCTTTGGACAAAGAAAAATGTCCTGCATGGAGGAACTATTAAACCCTGGAGGCTGTGAAATCTTCTTTCCTGAGTGCTTTAAAAATAATAGCTCTTCATCTATCTGTCTCAAAGGCTCCTCATCACCTTCTGACATTCTACCTTCCCCCTCCTCATTTTACTCTGATTTCCTGCTGTTTCCGAAGAGATTTCCCACCCTCCCCTCTAAATCCACCCCTCTCCCTGCGTCTCTGGTCCTGAAGCCCCCCGTTTCCCCTCTCCTCCCCTCCGTCACTGCCGTCTTCAATCTTTCAGTCTCTGATGGATTCTTCCCTTCAGCCTTCAAACAGGCTTCAAAAGAAATCCCCTCTCAATTTCCCCAGTCCCCCTCTTCCCCATTATCTATAATAATAATAATAATAATGATGATGGCATTTATTAAGCGCTTACTATGTGCAAAGCACCGTTCTGAGCACTGGGGAGGTCCCAAGGTGATCAGGTTGTCCCACGTGGGGCTCACAGTCTTAACCCCCATTTTACAGATGAGGGAACTGAGGCACAGAGAAGTGAAGTGACTTGCCCAAAGTCACACAGCTAAGTGGTGGAGCCGGGATTTGAACCCATGACCTCTGACTCTCAAGCCCGGGCTCTTTCCACTGAGCCACCATTTCCCTGGGCCTGGGAATCAGAAGGTCATGCGTTCTAATTCCGGCTCTTGCCTGCCGTGTGAACTTAGGCAAGTCACTTCACTTCTCTGTGCCTCAGTTCCCTCACCTGTTAAATGGGGCTTAAGACTGTGAACCCCACCTGGGACAGGGACTGTGTCCCACCCGCTTTGCTCCTACCCACCCCAGTGCTTAGCACAGTGCCTGGCACCAAATAAGTGCTTAACAAATACCACAATGATTATTATTACAGAGACTGCACTCTCCAAGGTCACCAATGACGTCCTTGGAACCGAATCCAATGTTCTCCACTCTGTTCATTCATTCAATCGCATTTATTGAGCGCTCCGCTGCCTTTGACACTGTGGACTGCTCCCTCTTCCTTGATCCGTGTGCCTCGGCTGTGGTACTGACATGTGGTAGTGACTGCTTCTTTCCAATTTTGTTTACTAGTTCCCCTCCAACCTCTCAACCCTTAACTTTGTGTATCTCACAAGGCTGTGGTTTCTGTTGGCTACCACTTCTCCGTGTTTGACTCCCAAATCTACCTCTCTAGTTGAAGAAAAAGTAGTAGTAGTAATAGTAACGTATCTCTTATTTATCTTATTTATTTATTTTAATGTCTGTCTCCCCCTCTAGACTGTACGCTCAATAGGGTGAGGGACTGTGTCTGCTAATACATTCATTCAATCATATTTATTGAGCGCTTACTGTGTGGAGAGCACTGTACTAAGCACTTGGGAAGTACAAGCTGGCAACATATAGAGACGGTCCCTACCCAACAGTGGGCTCACAGTCTAGAAGGGGGAGACAGAGAACAAAACAAAGCATATTAACAAAATAAAATAAATAGAATAAATATGTACAAATAAAATAGAGTAATAAATACATACAAACATATATACATATAATTGCTACGTTGTTCTCCCCCTAACGCTTAATACAGTGCTCTGCCCACAACAAGCACTCAATAAATATGACTGAATAAGTGAATGAATGATAGTTTTTATTAACAGCTTATTATGTGCAGAGCACTGTGCTAAGCAATGGGACAGAAGACACAAGTGGGAATTAGACATGGTCCCTGTTGCTTGTGGGGCTCAGAATCTAAAAGTTTAGTTCTGATCTCTCAACTCACTTGAGTTCTTGCCTGCCGAACATCTCATGGGCACCTAATAATAAGAATAATAATTGTGGTATTTGTTAATAATAATAATTATGGTATTTATTAAGCTCGTACTATATGCTAGGCACTGTGTGATAGATACAAGTTAGTCGGGTTGGACACATTCCCTGTCCCACATGGGCCCCATAGTCTCAATTTCCTCTTTACAGATGAGGTAACTGAAGCCCAGATAATAATAATAATAATGATAATAATGATGGTACTTATCATCATCATCATCATCATCAATTGTATTTATTGAGTGCTTACTGTGTGCAGAGCACTGTACTAAGCGCTTGGGAAGTACAAGTTGGCAACATATAGAGACAGTCCCTACCCAACAGTGGGCTCACAGTCTAAAAGGGGGAGACAGAGAACAAAACCAAACATACTAACAAAATAAAATAAATAGAATAGATATGGACAAGTAAAATAAAGTGCTTACTATGTGCAAAGCACTGTTCTAAGCGCTGGGGAGGTTACAAGGTGATCACGTTGTCCCACAGGGGGCTTACAGTCTTAATCCCCATTTGACAGATGAGGTAACTGAGGCCCAGAGAAGTTAAGTGACTTGGCCAAAGTCACCCAGCTGACAATTGGCAGAGCTGGGGTTTGAACCCCTGATCTTTGACTCCAAAGCGCGTGCTCTTTCCACTGAGCCACGCTGCTTCTCTTGAACTACTCATCTTCCCTCTTACATCTCAATCAATCAATCCAATTTATTGAGCACGAGGTGTGTGCAGAACACTGTACTAAGCGCTTGGGAGAGTACACGTATAACAATATAACAGACTCATTCCCTGCCCACAATGAAATCTCCTCTGCCGCCTAACTTTCTTATCTCAGTCTACAACCCCACTACCTTCTCTTTCTTCAAATCCCTCAACATTGCTGTCATTCATTCAACTGTATTTATTGAGCGCTTACTGTGTGCAAAGCACTTGGGAGAGTAATATATCTCTTCATGGCTCTTAAACCCTCACACTTTGTTTACCGCTAAACCCTGCCGATTCTTCGCCCCCGATCTCTCCCAGATTCATTTCATCCTCTCCGGCCCATCAGCTGGCATTGGGGTTCCAACTTTAGTCACACTGCAAGATGAGAAGAACATAGAAGCAGCGTGGCTCAGTGGAAAGAGCCCGGGTTCGAATTCCGGCTCCACCACATGTCTGCTGTGTGACCTTGGGCAAGTCACTTCACTTCTCTGAGCCTCAACTACCTCATCTGTAAAATGGAGATGAAGACTGTGAGCCCCATGTGGGACAACCTGATCACCTTGTATCTCACCCAGCGCTTAGAACAGTGCTTTGCACATAGTAAGTGCTTAACAAATGCCATCATTATTATAATTATTATTATTTGGAGTCAGAGGTCATGGGTTCAAACCCCAGCTCCGCCAATTGTCAGCTGTGTGACTTTGGGCAAGTCACTTCACTTCTCCGGGCCTCAGTTACCTCATCTGGAAAATGGGGATTAAGACTGTGAGCCTCCTAAGGGACAACCTGATCACCTTGTATCCTCCCCAGCACTTAGAACAGTGCTTTGCACATAGTAAGTGCTTAATAAATGCCATTATAATTATTATTGTTATTCTCTGGGCCTCAGTTCCCTCATCTGTAAAAATGGGGATGAAGACTGTGAGCCCCCTGTGGGACAACCTGATCACCTTGTAACCTCCCCAGTGCTTAGAACAGTGCTTTGCACATAGTAAGCGCTTAATAAATGCCATTATTATTATTATAATGAGAAGCAGTGTAGCTTAGTAGATTGATCACAGACCTGATTTTAATCTCAGCTCCACCACTTGTCTGCTGGGTGACCTTGGGCAAATCACTTAACTTTTCTGTGCCTCAGTTACCTCATCTATAAAATGGGGATTAAGAGTGTGAGCCCCATATGGGACAGGGACTGTGTCCAGCCTGATTAGCTTGTATCTACCCCAGTGCTTAGTACAGTGCCAGGCGTATTGTCTTGTCTTATGTTGTCGAGTCATCTCTGACCCATAGTGACGCCATGGACACATGGAGGTCATGGGTTCAAACCCCGACTCCACCGCTTGTCAGCTGTGTGACTTTGGGCAAATCACTTCTCTGTGCCTCAGTTACCTCATCTGGAAAATGGGGATTAAGACTGTGAGCCCCTGTGGGACAACCTGATCACCTTGTAACTTCCCCAGCACTTAGAACAGTGCTTTGCACATAGTAAGCGCTTAATAAATGCCATCATCATCATCATCATCATAGAGTTTTCTTGCTCAAAATACAAGTCGTATTTTACTGTCACGCAGTAAACTTGAGTCCCTGCCCTCGACTCTCGCCCATGCCACTGTTGCCTGGCACGGGTGAGTTTTGTTGCCTTCCACTCACTAGCCACTGCCCAAGTTAGGAATGGAATAGATATGGCCAGACATATAGTAAGCGCTTAATAAATACCATGACAAAACACCACGGCTAGGCTATTGTATCAGCCTCCTCTGGGGTCTCCCAGCCTCTAGACTCTCCCCTCTCACATCGACACTGCCCGCTGATGTTCAAATTGTCTTCTGGAATCAATCAGTGCTATTTATTGATTGCTTACTGTGGGCAGAGCACTGTATTAAGCACTAAGTTGAGTACAATATAAACAGAGTTGGTAGACACATCCCACAGTGAGCTAATATCGCTCAGCCCACATCTCTCTGCTCCTCCTAACCATCCCTTGGCTTCCTCTGTCCTTCTATTTTAAGCAGAAGCTCGTCATTATTGGTTTCAAAGCACTTCATCATCTCTTCTAGACTGTGAGCCCGTTAGTGGGTAGGGACCGTCTCTATATGTTGCCACTTGTACTTCCCAAGCGCTTAGTACAGTGCTCTGCACACAGTAAGTGCTCAATAAATACGATTGAATGAATCTCTCCCCAGCTACCCAATTATTCATTCATTCAATCATATTTATTGAGTGCTTACTGTGTGCAGAGCACTGTACTAAACACTTGGGAGAGTACAATACAACAAAAAACAGACTCATTTCCTGCCCACAACAGGCTTACAGTCTAAAGTGCTTACTAGATGCAGAGCACTGCATTAAGTGTTTGGGAAAGTATAACAGAGTTGGTAGACGTGATTCCTGCCTAGAAGGAGCTTGCGTCTACAGAGGGTCTATAATTATTATAAAATTATAAAATTTCAAAATTACAGACATTAAACTACATGATGGATAGTAGGATATAAGGATACTTATTCATAATAATAATGATAATCATAATAATGATATTTGCTAGGTGCTTACTATCAGGCACCGTTCTAAGCACTGGGGTAGAATGCCTAGTGGGTAGAGCAAGGACCTGAGAGTGAGAAAGACATGGGTTCTAATCCAGCTCCACCACTTGTCTGCTGTGTGACCTTGGACAAGTCACTTCTCTTTTAGGTGCCTCAGTTACCTCACCTGTAAAATGGGGATTTGAGACTGTGAGCCCCACATGGGACAACTCAATTTGCTTGTATCCTCCCCAGCGCTTAGTATGGGGCTTGGCACATAATGGTAGCATTTATTAAGTGCTTACTATGTGCAAAGCACTGTTCTAAGTGCTGGGGAGGTTACAAGGTGATGAGGTTGTCCCATGTGGGGCTCACAGTCTTAATCCCCATTTTACAGATGAGGGAACTGAGGCCCAGAGAAGTGAAGTAACTTGCCCAAAGTCACACAGCTGACAGGTGGCAGAGCCGGGATTCAAACCTATGACCTCTGACTCCAAAGCCCGTGCTCTTTCCACTGAGCCACACTGCTTCTCTAAGCGCTTAACAAATACCATCATCATCATCATTATTATTATTACAACCTAATCAGGTCAGACACAGTTCCTGTCCTATAAGGAGCTCCCAGTCTAAGAAGGAGGGAGAACAGGTATTTCACCCCCGTTTTACAGTTAAGGGAATTGAGGCCCAGAAAAGCCCAGCACAATAAGCAAGTGGCAGACCCAGGATTAGAACCCAGGTCCTCTGACGCCCAGGCCTGTGCCGTAGGTCATGTTGCTTTAAATAAACACTCTTCAGGCTACTCTCTTCATTCCTCTTACTGTCTCATACTGTGTATCCTCCCTCCCCCTTTTCACCCTGGGCTTGGAACTCCCTCTTTCCTCCCAGCAGGATGTAGCTTTCTCCCTAATTAACGCCTTTCTGAAATTTCACCTCCTCTAACGAGGCACACTTTCCCCTTTAATTCCCAGCATCCCAAGTTAGACCCACCCTTCAGCCACCTCTAAGAATCCTGTTTTTATTTTATTTTATTTTATTATTCATTCATTCATTCATTCAATCGTATTTATTGAGCACTTACTGTGTGCAGAGCACTGTACTAAGCGCTTGGAAAGTACAAATCAGTTATGGCATTTATTAAGCGCTTACTATGTGCAAAGCACTGTTCTAAGCGCTGGGGAGGTTACAAGGTGATCAGGTTGTCCCACGGGGGCTCACAGTCTTAATCCCCATTTTACAAATGAGGTAAATGAGGCCCAGAGAAGTGTAGTGACTTGCCCAAAGTCACACAGCTGACAATTGGCGGATCGGTATTTGAACCCACGACCTCTGACTCCAAAGCCCGTGCTCTTTCCACTGAGCCACGCTGCTTCTCTAACCCATCCTCAATACTTCTGAGTAAATGTGTTTATTCCATTATTTACTTTGTTTACTCCATCTGTGAATAGTCTCATGTCCATCTGGCCCATTAGATTATAAACTCCTTGTGGGCAGGGAACGTGTCACTTTGTTTTGCCCTTCTTGGGTTTTTCATATAGCGTCCGGTGTTACAAGCGCCACTGCTGCTCCTGTCTCTTAATGGAGGCAGGGGACACAGCACCTATATATATGTATATATGTTTGTACATATTTATTACTCTATTTATTTATTTATTTATGTATTTATTTTACTTGTCCATATCTATTCTATTTATTATATTTTGTTAGTATGTTTGGTTTTGTTCTCTGTCTCCGCCTTTTAGACTGTGAGCCCACTGTTGGGTAGGGACTGTCTCTAGATGTTGCCAACTTGTACTTCCCCAGCGCTTAGTACAGTGCTCTGCACACAGTAAGCGCTCAATAAATACGATTGATTGATTGATTGATTGATTAGATGACCTCCAGAGGCCTCCAGCCACCTTAGGAGTTGACGATAAAGCAGGGAGAGGGAAGCAGAGTGGCTAGAAGGAAAGGCTTTTAGGCAGACATATCTTCAACCCCGCTCCATCTTAGCACACGAAGCCACGGTTTTCTCATAAACGTCCTTGCGTTTCCCTCCCTCGGCTTTCTCTCTCTCTCTTCCTTTTGTGCATTCTCAACCAGAAGTGGAATCTCTGCAGGTCGGCAGAAGCAGCCCCGTCTCCCGAGTGGAAATAGCATCTTGAAAGCCCAGCGCTTCAGGGAGCGGTTGCTGCCGCTCTGAGGAACGTGAGAGGCCATTTCAGCGAAGCGATTCAGTGGTTCCGCTCTCTGGGCCCGGCCTTTCCACCCCTGGGCCAAAGCCGAACCAAGAGGGAGATGGTTTTGTGGGTTTCCCCGGGGACGCTGACTCCCCCCTGGCCCTCACCCTAATTCTCTTCCTTTCTCCGTGAATGACTTTCCTCGTCCTGCTTCTCCTACTACGGCTCAGGGATTTCACAGAATCAAAATGTCCCCCTGCAAATCCTCTCCGGCTGCTCTGGCTTTCTCAGAAATTGTGGGGCTCATAGATTTATGTGGACACACACCGATGCACACATACACATTCATTCATTCAGTCGTATTTATTGAGCGCGTACTGTGTGCAAAGCACTACACTAAGCGCTTGGGAGAGTTTAATATAATAATAAAAACAATATCATCATCATCAATCGTATTTATTGAGCGCTTACTGTGTGCAAAGCACTGGACTAAGCGCTTGGGAAGTACAAGTTGGCAACATATAGAGACAGTCCCTACCCAATAGTGGGCTCACAGTCCAAAAGGGGGAGACAGAGAACAAAACCAAACATACTAACAAAATAAAATAAATAGAATAGATATGCACAAGTAAAATAAATAAATAGAGTAATAAATATGTACAAACATAGACACATTTCCTGCCCTTTAAAAGTTTATATACTCACAACATTTAGTACACCCACATAAACACCAATTCATACCCCCTGACCATGCACATCATCATCATCACCAATCGTATTTATTGAGCGCTTACTATGTGCAGAGCACTGTACTAAGCGCTTGGGAAGTACAAATTGGCAACATATAGAGACAGTCCCTACCCAACAGTGGGCTCACAGTCTAAAAGGGGGAGACAGAGAACAAAACCAAAAATACTAACAAAATAAAATAGAATAGATATGTACAAATAAATTAAATAAATAAATAGAGTAAAAAAATATGTACAAACATATATACATATAGGCATCCCATGGACACCTCCTTCCTTGTCCACCCCAGGGAGTGAGAAGTAAATGTGCTGGAACCCTGGGGATGGAAGGAAGGGCCTGGTGGAAATCATCTAGACTGTGAGCCCACTGTTGGGTAGGGACTGTCTCTATATGTTGCCAACTTGTACTTCCCAAGCGCTTAGTACAGTGCTCTGCACACAGTAAGTGCTCAATAAATACGATTGAATGAATGAATGAATGAATCTAATCCATCCCCCTGGCTCCATACACATCAGAGACTAAGCCCTCATTTCCTTTTCTCCCACTCCCTTTGGCGTTGCCCCGATTTGCTCCCTTCATTCATCCCTCCTGCCCCCCAAGCCCACAGCACTTAATAATAATAATGGCATTTATTAAGCACTTACTATGTGCAAAGCACTGTTCTAAGCTCTGGGGAGGTTACAAGGTGATCAGGTTGTCCCACATGGGGTTCACAGTCTTCATTCCCATTTTACAGATGAGGTAACTGAGGCCCAGAGAAGTTAAATGACTTGCCCAAAGTCACATAGGTGACAAGTGGCAGAGCTGTGATTTGAACCCATGACCTCTAACTCCGAAGCCTATGCTCATTCCACTGAGCCATGCTGCTTCTCTACATTCATATCTACACTTACATTCATATCCATAATTAATTTATACCTATTAATGCTGTTTCCCCCTCTAGAATGTAAAGTTGTTGTGGGCAGGGACAGTGTCTGTTATATTATATTCTCCCAAGTGCTTAGTACAGTGCTCTGCACACAGTAAGTGCTCAATAAATATGATTGATTGATTAATCCAAATAGAGTCAGTTCATCTTATTTATTGAGTGCTTGCTGTGTGCAGAGCACTGTACTACTACTACTATCTACCCCAGTGCTTAGAACAGTGCTTGGCACATAGTAAGTGCTTAACAAAAACATTATTATTACTACTACTACTACTAATACTAATTTATTAGTCCCCTACACTCCACAGAAACTGCCCTCTCAAAGGTCACCAATGATCTCCTTCTTGCCAAATCCACCGGCTCTACTCCATCCTAATCCTCCTCGACCGCTCAGCTGCCTTTGATACTGTAGACCACCCACTTTTCCTGGATTAATAATAATAATAATAATGATAATGACATTTATTAAGCACTTACTATATGCAAAGCACTGTTCTAAGCACTGGGGAGGTTACAAGGTGATCAGGTTGTCCCACAGGGGGCTCACAGTCAATCTCCATTTTACAGATGAGGCAACTGAGGCACAGAGAAGTGAAGTGACTTGCCCAAAGTCACACAGCTGACAATTGGCAGAGCTGGGATTTGAACCCATGACCTCTGACTCCAAAGCCCGTGCTCTTTCCACTAAGCCACACTGCTTCTCATATATTAATGATAATGATATGCTAATGTTAATGATAATGATAATGTTGATGATATGATGATGCTATGTTAATCTACTTTGGCTTCACTGACTTTGTCCTCTCTTGGTTCTCCTCTTACCTCTCCGGCTATTCATTCTCAGTCTCCTTCATGGGCTCCTCCTCTGCCTCCCAACCCCTAACTGCAGGGTTCCCTCAAGGTTCAGTTCTCATTCTCCTTCTATTCTCCATCTCCACTCATTCCCTTGGAGAACTTATTCACACCCATGGCTTCAACTAACATCTCTATTCAGATGCTACCCAAATCTACAGCTCCTCTCCTGATCTCTCTCCCTCTCTCCAGGCTCGCATCTCCTCCTGCCATCAAGACATTTCTACTTGGATGTCCTCCCATCACCTCAAACTTAACAGGTCCAAAACAGAGCTCCTTATCTTCCCGTCTAAATCCTGCCCGCTTCCTGACTTTCCCATCACTGTAAATGGCACCACCATCCTTCCTGTCTTACAAGCCATCTGTAGATAGACCACAGCAGGGGCTGGCAGGGCAATCATTGGCAAAGATGGGATAACCTTGGTGTTATCCTTGACTCCGCTCTCTCATTCAACCCACATATTCAATCCATCACTAAATCCGGTCGGTCCAACCTTCACAACATCGCTAAAATCCATCCTTTCATCTCCATCCAAACTGCTACCACGTTAACACAATCACCCTTTCCGGCCTAGCTAACTGCATCAGCCTCCTTGCTGACCTCCTGCCTCTCCCTTCTCCAGTCCATACTTCACTCTGCCGCCCGAATCATTTTCTACAGAAACGTTCAGGACATGTCAACCCCCTCCTCAAAATCTCCAGCTGTTGCCAATCCAACTCCATATATAAAAAAACACTCCTCATTCATTCATTTATTGTCATATTTATTGAGAGCTTACTGTGTGCAGAGCACTGTACTAAGTGGTTAACATTGGCTTCACCTTGCCCCCTCCTACCTCACCTCACTCCTCTCCTTCTAAAACCCAGCCCTCACACTTCACTCCTCTGGTGCGAACCTTCTCACTGTGCCTTCATCTCACCTCCCTTGATGCCAACCCCTGGCCCACATCCTGTCTCTGGCCTAGAATCCCTCCTCAAATCTGCCAAATAATTATTCTCCACCCTTTCAAAGGCTTATTGAAGGCACAAAAGTAACTCCCACTCCCTTCTGCTCACACCTGACTTGCTCCCTTTGCTCTCCCCTCATCTAATTCATCATCTAATCCATCCCCCTGACTCCATACACAGCTGGTCTTCTGGGACAGAGGATTTTACACGGCACATATATATCTGTAATTTTGTTTATGTATACTGGATGTCTGTTTATTTGTATCGATGTCTGTCTCCCTCCCTCAAGACTGTACGCTGGTTGTAGGCAGGGATTGGTCACTGTTTATTGTTGTATTGTACTTTCCCAAGTGCTTAGTACAGTGCTTTATACACACTATGCACTTAGTAAATATGACTGACTGACTGAATGAATTTAGTACACTGCTTTGTTCACATTCAGCACTCAATAAATACCACTGATTCTGATTGATCGATTGATTATTGAGTGCTTACCATGAGCCAAGCTCTGGAATACATTACAAGATAATCAGGTTGGACGCAGTCTGTCCCACATAAGACTCACAGTCTAAGTAGGAGGGAGGACAGATATTGAACCCCCATTTTACAGATGAGGGAACTGAGGTCCAGAGAAGTGAAGTGACTTGCCCAAAATCACACAGCAGAAAAGTGGCGGAGTCAGGATTAGAACCTAGGACCTCTGACTCTCAGGCCTGTTTTTTGCTGATTCTGGAGAGCCCCTCCATTGCCCACTTTCCCCCCCAACCCCCATCTTTCTGCACAACCCATCCTTGCCAATGATTGCCCTGCCAGCCCCTGTTGTGGTCTATCTACAGATGGCCAGGATGGCTGTTTTGACTCTGTGGCCATGGGCCACCTCACCTCCCCACCCTGATAACCGACCGGAACAGTTGGCTTCTCACCCAATTTCACTCCACAGAAACGTCAAATCAAAATACCTCTGAAGCTGACCTGCTTCTAAGAAGTAATAGCAGTAGCAGTAGTAATAGTATAATTATGGTATCTGTTAAGTGCTTACTATGTGCCAAGCACTGTTCTAAGCGCTGGGGTAGATACAAGGTAATCAGGTTGTCCCACATGGAGCTCACAGACTTGATCCTCATTTTACAGATGAGATAACTGAAGCACAGAGAAGTGAAGTGGCTTGCCCAAAGTCACACAGCAGACAAGTGGCAGACCCAGGATTAGAACTCACATCCTCTGACTCCCAAGCCTGTGCTCTTTCCACTAAGCCATGCTGCTTCTCTAGTATTCAAGGGCTAACTGTGTGTCAGACACTGTTCTAAGTGCTGGGGTAGATACAAGCTAATCAGGTTGGACATAGTCTATGTCCCACATGGGGCTCACAATCTTAATCCCCATTTTACAGATGAGGCAACTGAGGCCTAGAGAGACCTCGAGGATTCCAGCTCCCTGACCCAGACTTAAAGAGAAGCTTCTGTGTCTGCCTTCCTCGACTCCCCCTTCCCTTTGAGTCCTTAGAGTCCGCGATTATGAGGGGTCAGGGATGGTGTCAGAATCTCCCCAGCCCATAATCCTGGGCTTCGTGTTGTGTCTGCATTTCACCAATCCACTGATTGAAATATAGATGTGCATCTCTCCAGTTTCTTAGCAGTGCCCCCTTCCCTGCTTGACTCTTCCTGAGCGGTGCGTCTTACTCTAACAGGGAAGGGTTAAACATCTCTCTTATCCACCCCTGTAGACAGAGATGGTAATTAAGAAAGGATGTCAAGCTAGTCAGCCGGTCCTTTAATTAAATATGTTAATTCCCTCTGTGGCTGCTGTGCTCCGCCACTTCTGGTGGAGAAAAGTAGACTGGACCAAACGGTCTCCGGTGAGGAATGACGGAGTGTTAGTGAAGCCAGATGGTTAAGGGGACGGTGAGGCCGAGGAAGGTGGCCCAGTCGGGAAACCATAGCCTGACTCCTCTCTGACCCGGAACCAGACTTCTTCATTGAGCTCGGAAACAAGGAATGGCCTACCACCCACTCCTCCTAATTGGTTCTTTACTTTCTGAGCACCCCACGACTCTATATCCTACTATTCTTCTGGCATGGGCCAGGGACTCAGAAAGTTCATATCCCAGCTCTGCCACCTGTCTGCTATGTGACCTTAGGCAAGTCACTTCACTTTGCTTAGACCAGTGCTTGGTACATACTAAGCCCTTAACAAATACCAGCATCATTATTATTATTATTCTTGGTTCCTCAGTTATCTCCTTTTAGGGGATAAAAGTTATCCCCTTTTAGACTGTGAGCCCACTGTTGGGTAGGGACTGTCTCCATATGTTGCCAACTTGTACTTCCCAAGTGCTAAGTACAGTGCTCTGCACACAGTAAGCGCTCAATAAATACGATTGATGATGATGATGATGATGATCTCATCTGTACAATGGGGATTGAGACTACGAGCTCCATATGGGACAGGGACTGTTTCCAATTTAATTTACTTGTATCCATCCCAATGCTTACTACAGTGTGGCACACAGTAAGCCCTGAACAAATACCATTATTATTATTATTATTATTATTATTGTTGTTGTTATTATTATTATTATTATTATTACCTCCCAGGCTTCACCCCTCCTTTAAAAGCCCACCTCTCCCAGGAAGCCTTCCCTATTCTATACTCCACTCTTTAAGCACTTGTTTTTCCACTCCAGTCCCTGTTCCATCACTTGTTGGCTGTGTGACTTTGGGCAAATCAGTTTGATTACTGTATCAAGAAGCAGCGTGGCTCAGTGGAAAGAGCACAGGCTTTGGAGTCAGAGGTCATGGGTTCAAATCCTTGCTCCACCAATTGTCAGCTGTATGACTTTGTACTTCCCAAGTGCTTAGTACAGTGCTCTGCACATAGTAAGCGCTCAATAAATACGATTGATGATTGATAATGACTTTGGGCAAGTCACTTAACTTCTCTGTGCTTCAGTTCCCTCATCTGTAAAATGGGGATTAAGACTGTGAGCCCCCCATGGGACAACCTGATCCCCTCGTAACCTCCCCAGCACTTAGAACAGTGCTTTGTACATAGTTAGCGCTTAATAAATGGCATTATTATTATTATTATTGTTACCTTAGTTTCCTCAGTCAGTCAGTTGAGGGTTCTAATCCTGGCTCTGCCACTTATTGGCTGTGTGACTTTGGGCAAATCACTTAACTTCTCTATGCCTCAGTCACCTCATCTGTAAAATGTGGATTAAGACTGTGAGCCCTACGTGGGATAACCTGATTACCTTATATGATGATGATGGTATTTGTTAAGTGCTTACTATGTGCCAAGCACTGTTCTAAGAGCTGGAGTAAATACAAGGTAATCAGTTTGTCCCACGTGGAGCTCACAATCTCAATCCCGGTTTTACAGATGCGTGCTTGGCACATAGTAAGCGCTTAACGAAAATGATTATTATTACAAAGTACTATCCTAAGCTCCTGGGACAGTACAACAATAGAAAGAGTCCTTGCCCATAATGAGCTCACGGTCTAGAGGAGAAGGAGAGGTCTTGAGAAGCAGCGTGGCTCAGTGGAAAGAGTCAGTTAGAGTCAGAGGCTTTGGAGTCAGAGATCATGGGTTCGAATCCCGGCTCTGCCACATGTCTGCTGTGTGACCTTGGGCAAGTCACTTAACTTCTCGGACCCTCAGTTACCTCATCTGTAAAATGGGGGTGAAGACTGTGAGCCCCACGTGGGACAGCTTGATCACCTTGTTTCCCCCCGCCCCCACCCCCCGGAGCTTAGAACAGTGCTTTGCACATAGTAAGTGCTTAACAAATGCCATTATTATTATTATTAGGTGTGAAGTCACAGATGAGGTCACTGAGGAACAAAGAAGTGAGAAGGTTTGCCCAAGGTCACACAGCAGACATGTGGTGGAGTGGGGAATTAGAACCCAGGTCCTTCTGACTCTCACGCCAATGCTCTGTCCACTAAGCCACGCTGACTGCAAAGCAGGGCAGATGGTGATCAGGAGGCCAGTTCTCCTATGTCCAGCCTCCTTTTGGACACCCCTGGGCTCAGGTCACCTCTCCTTCCTGAGGTGGGTGAGGGAGGGGTGAATAAAGGGCTCAGATTTGAAGAGTCTAATTAAGAGATTCTTCAGGCCTCTCTTCTCCAGGCAAGTACTAAATTTATTAGGGCGGTGGGTTGAAGGGGTAACTACATGGAGAGGAATCCCTCTAGCCTGCCAAGCCCGGCATGGAGAGAATTCCTGGGCAAAATGTAAAAACTGGAGGAGGGGAGTTTGGAGGTAGCAGGGAGATGGGTGAGAAGCCGGAAACCACAGAAGGAACTCCAGAGAGCCATGCAGCTGATAATAATAATAATGGCATTTATTAAGCACTTACTATGCACAAAGCACTGTTCTAAGTGCTGGGAAGTTACAAGGTGATCAAGTTGTCCCACGGGGGGCTCCCAGTCAATCCCCATTTTACAGATGAGGTAACTGAGGCACAGAGAACTCAAGTGACTTGCCCAAAGTCACACAGCATGTTTATTCTAATTATTTTATTTTGTTAATATGTTTTGCTTTGTTCTCTGTCTCCTCTTCTCTCTTTTCTAGACTGTGAGCCCACTGTTGGATAGGGACCGTCTCTATATGTTGCCAACTTGTACTTCCCAAGCACTTAGTACAGTGCTCTGCACACAGTAAGCGCTCAATACAATCGAATGAAAGCTGACAATTGGCGGAGCCTGGATTTGAACCCGAGACCTCTGACTCCAAAGCCCGGGCTCTTTCCACTGAGCCACGCTGCTTCTCTGGGAATGGGTTTGGAAACAGCCAATTTGGAATAATAATCATCATCATAATAACAGTATTTGTTAAGTGCTTACTATGTGCCAGGCGCTCTACTGAGCACTGGGGCAGATACAAGATAATTTGGCAGAATACAGTCCCTACCCCACATAGGGCTCCCATTCTTAATCCCCATTTTACGGTTGAGGTAACTGAGGCACAGAAAAGTTAAACAACTTGCCCAGGGTCACACAGCAGGGAAGTGGAGTTGGGGTTAGAACCCAGGTCCTTCTGACTTTCAGGCCCACGTTCTATCCGTTAGACCATAATAATAATAATAATGGCATTTATTAAGCGCTTACTATGTGCAAAGCACTGTTCTAATTGCTGGGGAGTTTACAAGGTGATCAGGTTGTCCCACGGGGGGCTCACAGTCTTAATCCCCATTTTACAGATGAGCGAACTGAGGCACAGAGAAGTGAAGTGACTTGCCCAAAGTCCCACAGCTGACAATTGGCGGAGCTGGGATTTGAACCCATGACCTCTGACTCCAAAGCCTGGGCTCTTTCCACTGAGCCACGCTGCCAGGAGTAGTAGGTGGGGCAGAGCAGAGACAGAAAGAGGATGTTGGTACTAAATGGGGCCAGGAGACCCAGAAATTCCAAGGATGTATTCTATTTATTTTATTTTGTTAGTATGTTTGGTTTTGTTCTCTGTCTCCCCCTTTTAGACTGTGAGCCCATTGTTGGGTAGGGACTGTCTCTATATGTTGCCAACTTGGACTTCCCAAGCGCTTAGTACAGTGCTCTGCACACAGTAAGCGCTCAATAAATACAATTGATGATGACGATGATTGATCTATGGGTTAGGGTGGTTGGGTGGGAGTTAGACGACCTGACTGAAACCCCAGCTCTGCGCCGGGTTAGCCGGGTGACTTTGGGCCTATCATTTAACCTTCCCAAGGCTCAGTTGTCCTCCTAGCCCATGTGAGAAATGGGCATCATGTATCTTGCCCCAATTGTCAGGAAACAAAATATGTGATATAAATCTGTTCCCAATAGTGGGGACTGGGGATAACTCCTCCTACAGAAGGTTCATGGAGGTGGAGATGGTGCAACGTTATTAAAGTTGTATTTTGATTCCAACTCCTTAATAATTGCCTTGGTAATTATTGCATCATTTCCCTGGCTTTCTTCCAAAGGGGCCAAGGGCATAAGATGAAATTTTTCAAGGAAACCCTCACCCTGCTCTTGCTACTCATAAAAGCCTCCTTTCAGTTGGCAGAAATGAGAAAGAGAATCAGTGTGACCGAGTGGAAAGAGCACGAGCCTCGGAGTCAGAGGACCTGGGTTCGAATCCTAGCTCGGCCACTTGTCTTCTGTAAGGACTTGGGCAAGGCACATAATACAATAATAATAGTAATTGTGGTATTTTTTAAGTGCTTACTATGTGCCAGGCGCTGTACTAAGAGCTGGGGAAGATAGTCATGGGTTCTAATCCCAGCTCTGCCACTTGTCTGCTGTTTGAGCTTGGGTAAGCGACTTGACTTCTCAGTGCCTCAGTTACCTCATCTGTAAAATGGGACTGTGAGCCCCACGTGGGATAGGGACTGTGTCCAACCCAATTTTCTTGTATCCACCCCAGTGCTAAGTATACTGTCTGGTATATAGTAAGCGCTTAATAAATGCCATTAGTATTATTATTACAAGATAATTGGTTGGACACAGTTCCTGTCCCACATAGGGCTCACAGTCTTAATCCCCATTTTCCAGATGAGGTAACAGAGACCCAGAGGAGTGAAGTGATTTCCCCAAGGTCACACAGTAGACATGAGGCAGAGTCAGGATTAGAACCCAGGTCCTTCTGAATCCCAGGTCCAGGATCTATCCACTAAGCTACACTGCTTCTCTGATATAACTTCTCGGTGCCTCAGTTATGGCATCTGTTAAATGGAAATCAAGACTGTGAAGCCCTCTGTTATCACATGGACTGTGTCCAACCTGATTATCTTTTATCTACCCCAGGGCTTAGAACAGTGCTCTGCACACAGTAAGCGCTCAATAAATACGATTGATGATGATGATGATGATGATGACTGATCTATGGGTTAGGGTGGTTGGGTGGGAGTTAGACGACCTGATTGAAACCCCAGCTCTGTGCTGGGTTAGCCGGGTGACTTTGGGCCTCAGTTCCCTCATCTGCTTAACAAATACCACAAAAAAAAGAAGAAGAAGAGGAGTGGGTTTGAGGAAGGGGGCAGTTCTGGGCCTTCCAACCTCTTTGGGTGGGCGCCTCCCTCCTCTGCTAAGGAAGTCCCTCCTTGCCCACCTCTGCTTTAATCAAGCGTCATCCCGAAGCGTCCTCTCCTGCATGAGAAAGTAGGTTGGCTTCAGACAGAAGGGGAGAGGGAGCTGTCGCTCTCCCTCATTATAGTGCTACAGCAGCGACCGACAAGCTCCGTCAGGGTCAAGAAAAAATGTCACTTGTGACTGGTTCCCGCATAGACGGAGGTTTCTGAGGAGCCCATATCCACTGGTACCCTGGGGTTCTCAGCAGCCAATTGGAATTCACCTCTGCCCTCTAACTGCCTCATGCTGCTCTCCCTTGCTTTCTCTCTCTTTCCCCCCCCTCCCTTCCTATCTCCCTGTTCCCTTTTTTCCTCCCCCTCCCCTTCTTCCTCTCTCTCACCATCTCTCTCTCCCACTCAGCCCCTGTCCTCACCTTTCCCTTCTCCTTCCCCCTCTTTCCCTCTCCTTTCCCCTTCTATCCCTCTCCCTTTCTCTCCATATATATATATAGCATCCCCACTCCACCATCCAACCCCTCCCCTGCCTGCTCTCCTGCCTCGGCTTCTTTTTCTTCTCCTTCAGCTTTCATCTTCCTCCTCCGGGCCTCATCCTTTTTTTCCTCTGCCGTCGCTCTGCGGAGTTCCGGGCAGGACGCCGGACACCACCCAGGAGGAAAAATGAACACGCTTTCTCCAGACGGATGGAGGGGCCGCCACAGGGAGGCAGATGAACAGTAAGACTTTAATGCAGGTTAAAAAGCACTTTAGAAACTCTCCGCCTTTCAGGAGGCAGGCAAAAATTCCGTGCGCCTGACTATTATGTCTAGCCACCCCAGTCCGCACTGGCCTGCCAACCCCTGGCAAGGATTACATCTTTCCCTGGCCCTAGGAGCCAGTTTGTTACACCTTTTTTATGGTATCTGTTAATCAATCAATCAATCAATCAATCAATCATATTTATTGAGCACTTACTCTGCGCAGAGCACTGTACTAAGCGCTTGGGAAGTACATACTAGGTGCCCGGCACTGTACTAACCAGAGAAGTAGAAAAGCAGCGTGGCTTATGGAAAAGAGCACGGGCTTTGGAGTCATAGGTCATGAGTTCAAATCCCAGCTCTGCCAATTATCAGCTGTGTGACTTTGGGCAAGTCACTTAACTTCTCTGGGCCTCAGTACCCTCATCTGTAAAATGGGGATTAAGACTGTGAGCCCCCCGTGGGACAACCTGATCACCTTGTACTCTCCCCAGCACTTAGAACAGTGCTTTGCACATAGTAAGCACTTAATAAATGCATCATTATTATTATTATTATTACTAAGCACTGGAGTAGATACACGGTAATCAGGTTGGACACGGTCCCTGTCCCACATGGGATTCACAGTCTTAATTTTACCGGTAAGGTAACCGCAGCACAGGCAAGTGAAGTGACTAGTCCAAGGTCTCACAGCCGACAAGTGGTGGAGTCAGGATTAGAATCAAGATCCTCTGACTCCTAGTCCTCTGCTTTTTCCTCTAATGATGGCATTTATTAAGCGCTTACTATGTGCAAAGCACTGTTCTAATCACTCTAGGCCATGATGTGCTCTGGCATTTTGCTATGCTCTTTCCTCAGACCTCATTTCCTACCCTGTGCCCAGCAGTTCTTCCTTGAGGCAGGGGATTAGACAAGATGACCTCTTAGAACAGTGCTTTGCACATAGTAAGCGCTTAACAAATGCTATTATTATTATTATTATTATTAGCTGAGGTTCTAGAATTGTGTTAAACTGTGGATTGTTGAGCAGTAAAATAGCAGGCATTCACAGAGGAAGCTTCTCCTCTCAGTCATTCATACATACGTATTGAACAGCTATGGTGTGCAGAGCACTGTTCTAAGCAATTGGGAAAGTTCTCCCTCTTCTCATGTCGGAATGGGGATGCTGGGAGGAGGGAGTGTGTCTACCAGTGGTACTGCATTGTACTTAGGCAAGTCACTTCACTCCTCTGTGCCTCAGTTACCTCATCTGTAAAATGAGAAATAAGACTGTGAGACCTATGTGGGACAGGGACTGTGTCTTCTGTGAGGCCTTGGGCAAGTCACATAATAATAATAATAATAATAATAATAGTAATTGTGGCATTTGTTAAGTGCTTACTATGTGCCAGGTGCTGTACTAAGAGCTGGGGAAGGTAGTCATGGGTTCTAATCCCGGCTCTGCCACTTGTCTGCTGTTTGAGCTCGGACAAGCTCAAACTAGCTGTGTCATATAATAATGATGACATTTGTTAAGCGCTTACTATGTGCCAAGCACTGTTCTAAGAGCTGGGGGAGATACAAGGTAATCAGGTTGTCCCACGCTGGGCTCACAGTCTTAATCCCCATTTTACAGATGAGGTAACTGAGGCCCAGAGAAGGGAAGTGACTTGCCCAAAGTCACACAGCTGACAAGCGGTGGAGCCAGGATTAGAACAGTGCTTTGCACATAGTAAGCGCTTAACAAATGCCATTATTATTATTATTATTATTAGAACCCATGACCTCTGACAACCAAGTCTGTGCTCCTTCCACTGAGCCATGCTGCTTCTCATATCCACCCCAGCTCTTAGAACAGTGCTTGGCACATAATGAGTACATAACAAATACCATAATTATTAAATATTTCACCTACCATTTACTCACTATGCGTCTATTGCAACTTCATGTTCCTCTCCTTGCTCTCCCACGGGGTGTGGATCTCATTCGAATGGTTTGCCTAACTGTTTTTGACTGACAGCACTCTTAAGCCACAGAGCCTGTCTTGCTCCGCAGTTCTACACAAGTAATCATTATTTTGCATTTCTTAGAAAAGAGTGCTAACAGCAGATAACTATATAGACCTCTGAAAAGCTTGAAGATCTAGTCTATCTAGTTGGACTGTATCCAACCTGATTCGTTTGTACCAACCCCAGAGCTTAGTACAGTGCCTAGCATATAGTAAGCGTTTAACAAATACCACAATTATTACTTTCCCCAGGACTTATTACAGTACTCTGTACACAGTAAGTGTTCAATAAATACCATTGGTTGATTGTTTGATGGAGATTAGGTGTTCCTTTTTTTTGTAATGGTATGGTAAACTCTTACAATGTGACAGGCACTGTACTATATACAAAATAATTGTTAGACACAGCCCATGTCCCCCATGGGGCTCACAGCTTTAATCCCCAGTTTCCCGCTGAGGTAACTGAGGTCCAGACAAGTGAAATGACTTGCCCAAGATCACACAGCAGATAAGAAACGGAGCCAGGATTGGAACACAGATCCTCCGACTCCCAGGCCGTACTGTTCCCACTATGCCACGCTGCTGTTCCTACTCTCCGCTTCCAAAATGGAGGCACGGAGATGAATCAGGAAAGACTGGCTATCATCTGCATCTTTCAGGAAGAGACGCAGCATTGATTTTTCTCCCTGGAGTTTCCATGGTTCCCTTTGAAGATCCTGTCTGACACTCGCCGTGTGAGAGCCCAACACTGATTTACGACTCTATCTTCCATTCTGCTCTCTGGTGTAGCGCTAGGAACCTCCGGTGGGTAATTGTGTTTTTGGAGTCTCTCTTGACAGAGTTTCTCTACTGAAACCCCAAACTCGAGCAATTGATCGCCCATATCCTGAGCAGTCATTTTTATTACATATCTATTTCCCCAGATGAGAAAGACAGGCAGCTCCCTGAGAAACGTCTACATCATTCCCCTCTTTTCTTCAGGAAGCAGCGGAAAGCAACGGAGCCCATTAATTCTGACCTGCAGACCTCGACATCTCAGGAGCTAGGCGCTACTTAAACTGGTTTGCAGTCTTCTTTGATATTTTGGGGAAATTAATTGGATTCCTTATCATTCTCTGCATAATTCCTCCACAGCTGACAAACATTAGCGGCGCCACGCTTCTGCAAGCCGATCTTGGTGGAGAGAGGTGAATGAGTAACTGGATAGGGGAGGGGAATAAATCGGGAATTTTCCTCTTCTTGCTAATAAGGACTGAGAGTCGCATCCGTCCCAAACAGTGGAATGAACATAAGGATTCAGGTAAACATTTCTGCCTCGCCAATGAAACCCCAAAATGGGGTATCGAAGTCAGGAAATAAGGAAGTTAGTGCTCTGCCCTATTTGGAGGGACTAAGGCAAGTGGGTGGGAGGACATGGAAAGTAGGAGAAGTGGAGAAGCAGCGTGGCTTAGTGGATAGAGAACAGGCCTGGGAGAGGGAGGGATCCAAGTTCTAATCGTGGCCCCGCCACATGTCTGCTCTGTGACCTTGGGCAAGTCACATCATTTCTTTGTGCCTCAGTTACCTCAAGTGGATAAAATGAGGATTAGAGTTGGAGCGCCATATGGGACAGGGACTGTTTCCAACCTGATTAACTTGTATCTACTCCAGAGCTTAGAACAGTGTTTGGTACCTAGTAAATGCTTAACAAGTACCATCATTATTATTAATGTTACTGACTTGTACTTCCCAAGCGCTTATTACAGTGCTCTGCACACAGTAAGCGCTCAATAAACACGATTAAATAAATGAATTAATTAATTAATGAGAAGCAGCGTGGCTCAGTGGAAAGAGCACGGGCTTTGGAGTCAGAGGTCGTGGGTTCAAACCCTGGCTCCACCAATTGTCAGCTGTGTGACTCTGGGTAAGTCACTTAACTTCTCTGGACCTCAGTTACATCATCTGTAAAATGGAGATTAAGACTGTGAGCCCCCCGTGGGACAACCTGATCACCTTGTAACCTCCCCAGCGTTTAGAACAGGGCTTTGTACATAGTAAGCACTTAATAAATGCAAATATTATTATTATTATTATTATTATTATTAAAGTAGCATCTCTCAACCCAAGCCTGGCCTTGCTACCTGCCAATAGTCCCATCTGTCTATCTAATCTGAATCTTGCCTGAAAATAAGATGCACTGGTCAATTTCTGGGAGAAAAAGAAGGGCATAATAACTAAAGTATTTGTTATGCGCTTACTATCTGCCAAGCATTCTGCCACTTGCCTGCTGTGTGACCTTGGTCAAGTCACTTCACTGCTCTGTGCCTCAGTTATCTCACCTGAAAAATGAGGATTGTCTGTGAGCCCCTTCATGGACTGTGTCCAAGATGATTAGTTTGTATCTATTCCAGTGTCTAGTAGAGTGCCTGGCACTTAACAAATACCATAAAAAAGCACTCTACTAAGCTCTGATGTAGATACGAGATAATCAGATCCCTGACCCTCATGGGGCTCACAGTCTAAAAAGGAGAGAGAACAGGTATTGAATCCTTATTTTACAGATACTATTGTCTGTCTCCCACTCTAGACTGTAAGCTCACTGAGGGCAGATAATATGTCTGCTTATTGTTATATTGTAATAATAATGACATTTGTTAAGCGCTTACTATGTGCAAAGCACTGTTCTAAGCACTGAGTGGATACAAGGTAATCAGGTTGTCCCACGGAGGGCTCACAGTCTTAATCCTCATTTTACAGATGAGGGAACTGAACTCCTTGTCTTCCCTCCCAAACCCTGCCCTCTCCCTGACTTTCCCATCTCTGTTGATGGCACTACCATCCTTCCCGTCTCACAAGCCCGCAAACTTGGTGTCATCCTCGACTTGGCTCTCTCATTCACCCCTCACATCCAAGCCGTCACCAAAACCTGCTGGTCTCAGCTCCGCAACATTGCCAAGATCCGCCCTTTCCTCTCCATCCATACCGCTACCCTGCTTATTCAAGCTCTCATCCTATCCCATCTGGACTACTGCATTAGCCTTCTCTCTGATCTCCCATCCTCGTGTCTCTCCCCACTTCAATCCAGACTTCATGCTGCTGCCCGGATTGTCTTTGTCCAGAAACGCTCTGGGCATGTTACTCCCCTCCTCAAAAATCTCCAGTGGCTACCAATCAATCTGCACATCAGGCAGAAACTCCTCACCCTGAGCTTCAAGGCTGTCCATCACCTCGCCCCCTCTTACCTCACCTCCCTTCTCTCCTTCTACAGTCCAGCCCGCACCCTCCGCTCCTCTGCCGCTAATCTCCTCACCGTACCTCGTTCTTGCCTGTCCTGCCATCGACCCCCGGCCCACATCCTCCCCCTGGCCCGGAATGCCCTCCCTCTGCCCATCCACCAAGCCAGCTCTCTTCCTCCCTTCAAGGCCCTACTGAGAGCTCACCTCCTCCAGGAGGCCTTCCCAGGCTGAGCCCCTTCCTTCCTCTCCCCCTCACCCCCCCCTCCATCCCCCCATCTTACCTCCTTCCCTTCCCCACAGCACCTGTATATATGTATATATGTTTGTACATATTTATTATTCTATTTATTCATTTTACTTGTACATATCTATTCTATTTATTTTATTTTGTTAGTATGTTTGGTTTTGTTCTCTGTCTCCCCCTTTTAGACTGTGAGCCCACTGTTGGGTAGGGACCGTCTCTATATGTTGCCAACTTGTACTTCCCAAGCGCTTAGTACAGTGCTCTGCACACAGTAAGCACTCAATAAATACGATTGATTGATTGATTAAGTGACTTGCCCAAAGTCACACAGCTGACAATTGGCGGAACTAGGATTTGAACCCATGACCTATGACTCCAAAGCCCGTGCTCGTTCCACTGAGCCACGTACTCTCCCAAGCACTTAGTACAGTGCTCTGCATACAGTAAGTGCTCAATAAATATGAATGGCTGACTGACTGAGGAAACTAAGGTACAGATCATCAAACTGATTTGCCCAAAGTCACAGCCATCAAGTGGCAGAACAGGGACTAGAGCCAAGGCCTCCTGGCTGGAAGCCCCAAGCTCTTTCCACTGAGCAACACTATGCATCCCAGTAATCCTAGAATCCTTAATAAAGATGGGATTTGTTAAGCGCTGACTACTGAGAGCTCACCTCCTCCAGGAGGCCTTCCCAGACTGAGCCCCCTTTTTCCTCTCCTCCTCCTCATCCCCCACCCTACCTCTTTCCCCTCCCCACAGCACCTGTATAAATGTTTGTGCAGATTTATTGCTCTATTCATTTTACTTGTACATATTTACTATTCTATTGATTTTGTTAATGATGTGCATCTAGCTTTGTTTGTATTTATTCTGATGACTTGACACCGGTCCACATGTTTTGTTTTGTTGTCTGTCTCCCCCTTCTAGACTGTGAGCCTGTTGCTGGTTAGGGACCGTCTCTATATGTTGCCAACTTGTACTTCCCAAGCGCTTACGACAGTGCGCTGCACACAGTAAGTGCTCAATAAATACGATTGAATGAATGACTGTGTCAAGCACTGTTCTAAGCGCTGGGGTAGATGCAACCCAGAGAAGTAGCGTGGCTCAGTGGAAACAGTATGGGCTTTGGAGTCAGAGGTCATGGGTTCAAATCCCGGTTCCACCACTTGTCAGCTGTGTGACTTTAGGCAAGTCGCTTCACTTCTCTGGGCCTCAGTTCTCTCATCTGTAAAATGGGGATTAAGATTGTGAGCCCCCCGTGGGACAATCTCATCACCTTGTAACCTCCTCAGCGCTTAGAACAGTGCCTTGCACATAGTAAGGCATAGAGAAGCAGCGTGGCTCAGTGGAAAGAGCCCGGGCTTTGGAGTCAGAGGTCATGGGTTCGAATCCCGACTCCGCCACATGTCTGCTGTGTGACCTTGGGCAAGTCACTTAACTTCTCTGAGCCTCGGTTACCTCATCTGTAAAATGGGAATTAAGACTGTGAGCCCCACATAGGACAACCTGATCACCCTGTATTCCCCCACAGCACTTAGAACAGTGCTCTGCACGTAGTAAGTGCTTAACAAAAGTCATTATAATAGTAAGTGCTTAATAAATGCTATTATTATTAGTAGTAGTATTATTATTATCATTATTATTATGCAAGGTATTCGGGTTGAACCCACTTCCTGTCCCAAATGGGGCTCACAGTCTTTATCCCCATTTTACGTATGAGGAAACCGAGGCACAGAGCAGTGACTTGCCCAAGAGCACAGAGCAGACAAGTGGTGGAGCCACTTTTAGACTGTGAGCCCACTGATGGGTAGGGACTGTCTCTATATGTTGCCAATTTGTACTTCCCAAGCGCTTAGTACAGTGCTCTGCACATAGTAAGCGCTCAATAAATACGATTGATGATGATGGAGCCGGGATTAGAACCCAGGTCCTTCTGACTCCTATATCCATGCTCTATCTACTAGGCATGCTGCTTCCCCGGTGGGGTCTTCTGGAGTTTTGACTACTAACCCTCCCCACTAGCCTCCATATTAGGAGGGCACTGAAACCAACTCTAGCAGGCCCAGATTTTCATTCCAAAAATAGACAGAAGCTGAAATTGGACCCCTGCAAGATCTGTAATTTTTTATATTAATGTCTCTCTCCCCTTCTAGACTGTAAGCTCACTGTGGGCAGGGAACGTGTCTATCTTATTGTACTCTCCCAAGCGCTTAGTCCTGTGCTTTGCAGACAGTAAGTTCTCAAGTAATAATATTGATCCATTGAGCGGCACTTAATTAGGGCATGATTTTGCGTCCCTTCCTGACAGAACTTTCCCGGGCGAATGACCGACGGACGGATGTCTCTGCTCATCTCAAAGATCCGGAGGGAAAGATGCTTCACAAACCATTCTCAGAAGCCTGACAATTGCTGATGCAACCGAAACGAGTCCGTGTCCATGGCTGATTATCTCATCTGCATTGGTTTCCCCATTAAAAACAGAAAAGACACTTGCATCCCAGATTTCCCCTGGGGTGGAGGGAGGGGGGTGCTCCCATTTGGAGACCCAGGACTGTCAAATAGATTGATACTTTCTGTTCACTTTTTGGTTAAGTGAGCCTCTGTCCCTTTTCAGTAATTAGCTACCGCGACTCTGCTTTTGCAGGTCCCGCTATTCCCACAGGCAGACATCTGTCTTGGCCTTGGACAGGGCATTTAAAGTCACTGTCAATCAAGCCCTTTCCCCGCGGCAGAAATTGGCTTCCCCATTCCAGATAGATCCATAGAGCTGTTAGGATGGCAGATTCCCCGTGTAGTTTCATAAACAAGGAAAATCTCATCTGGGACTGGGGATTCATCCTCAGAATCCATTAAGTTGGGGTGGGGGTAGGGAAGGGGGGCGCCGAGCCTGAAGACTAATTCCAGGCCTGGGAATTCTCACGTATCAGAAAGGTTTTAGTCCGAACTTTCCATTGCTCGATGGAAAGCAATTTCATGTGTCGCCGGTTCGGGGCTTGGAGAGGTTACGAGAGGGAGGTGTGGGAGGGTGAAATAATAATAATAATGATGGTATTTATTTGCACATAGCGCTTACTATGTGCAAAGCACTGTTCTAAGTGCTGGGGAGAGTACAAGGTGATCAGGTTGTCCCATGGGGGGGCTCACAGTCTTAATCCCCATTTTACAGATGAGGTAACTGAGGCACAGAGAAGTTAAGTGACTTGCCCAAAGTCACACAGCTGACAACTGGCGGAGCCGGGATTTGAACCCATGACCTCTGACTCCAAAACCCAGGCTCTTTCCACAGAGCCACGCTGCCTCATATCTGACAGGCGATTACTCTCCCCTCTTCAAAGCCTTATTGAAGGCCCATCTCCTCCAAGAGGCCTTCCCTGACTAAGCCTTCTTGTCCTCTTCTTCCACTCCCTTCTGTGTCACTCTGACTTGCTCCTTTTATTCATTTCTCCACCCAACCCCATGGCACTTATGTACGTGTCTGTAAATTTCTTTATATTAATTAATTTATTATATTAATATCTGTCTCCGTGTCCCTGTAAGCTCGTTGTGAGCAGGGAAAGTGTCTGTATTGCTATATTATACTCTCCCAAGTACTTAGTACAGTGCTCCGCAGATGGTTAGCTCTTAAGAAATACGACGGACTGATTGATTGACCACTGCAGTGGTATTCAGTCAATCAACCAACCAATGATACTTATTGAGTGCTTACTTTATGCATCTAGCTGCGCTAGAAAGCAGTGTGGCATTGTGACAAGATCCCAGGCTTGGGAGTCAGAGGTCGTGGGTTCTAATCCCGGCTCTGCCACTGATCAGCTGTGTGACTTCGGGAAAGTCACCTCACTTCTCTGTGCCTCAGTTACCTCATCTGTAAAATGGAGATGAAGACCGTGAGCCCCACGTGGGACAACCTGATTACCTTCCATCTACCACAGCGCGTAGAACAGTGCTCAGTACATAGTAAGCGCTTAACAAGCTCTGCCACTGATCAGCTGTGTGACTTCAATCAATCAATCAATCAATCAATCAATCGTATTTATTGAGCGCTTACTATGTGCAGAGCACTGTACTAAGCGCTTGGGAAGTACAAATTGGCATCACATAGAGACAGTCCCTACCCAACAGTGGGCTCACAGTCTAAAAGGGGGAGACAGAGAACAGAACCAAACATACCAACAAAATAAAATAAGTAGGATAGAAATGTACAAGTAAAATAAATAAATAAATAAATAAATAAATAGAGTAATAAATATGTACAACCATATATACATATATACAGGTGCTGTGGGTAAGTGGTGACTTCGGGTAAGTCACTTCACTTCTCTGTGCCTCAGTTGCCTCATCTGTAAAATGGGGATGAAGACTGTGAGCCCCACGTGGGACAACCTGATTACCTTGTATCTACCCCAGCGCTTAGTGCTCAGTACATGGTAAGCACTTAGCAAATGCCATCATTATTATCATTATTATTATTGTTAGAAAGGGGGAAAACATACCATGACCCACGGGACCTTGGTATTCCAAGGAATCGACTGGGTTTTCCATCTAATTTTTGATCTGTTCTTGGCACGTTTACGCAGAAGAGGATGTCCCACCCCTCGCTGAGCTTGCGCCTACAATTCCTCCAAACGTTCAGCCGGGGCCCCCATCACTAGAAACCTCTGTCTCCCTTTATCTTGCCATCCGTCTGTTTACCCAGCACCTTTCAATGCATCTCCCCCTGCTTTGACAGGCTGTTATTTCTAAGCGTGATCCGATGTTTTAATAGTGTGGAGTTTAATTCCTCTCCAGGTTGCATTTCTATTAAAAGTTTCGAGTGTGACAACTTTTTCTTTCCCTTCGAAGAGCCATGGCAGGTTATTGGCTTCCTGCCAATTCCCTATACGTACACACAGACCCCCGCAAAAAAGCAAAGACGCGTTCGCCGATGCCAATTAGCCAGCAGTTTTAGCGCGCGTCTGGTGGTTCTTGCTATTTCCATTCCTGAGGGTATTTAGGTACAGAGCTTGTGGGAGGCAGGGAGATGTGGGGGGAGAGAAGGAGCCAGTCCCCTTCAATGGGGGGCATTAGGTTCTTTGAGATTCATTATGGGGGGCATTAGGTTCATAGCTTTAATTCTATTTGTTCTGACAATTTTGACACCTGTCTACATGTTTTGTTGTCTGTCTCCCCCTTCTAGACTGTGAGCCCGTTGTTGGGTAGGGACTGTCTCTATATGTTGCCAACTTGTACTTCCCAAGGGCTTAGTACAGTGCTCTGCACACAGTAAGCGCTCAATAAATATGAATGAATGAATTAGGCACTACGGTGAGAGGGGGTGGGCTGGAAGGAGGGAGTTAGCATCAGGCACCATTACTACCATTCATTCAATCAATCAATCAATCAATCAATCAATTGTATTTATTGAGCGCTTACTGTGTGCAGAGCACTCTACTAAGCGCTTGGGAAGTACAAGTTGGCAACATCTAGAGACAGTCCCTACCCAACAGTGGGCTCACAGTCTAGAAGGGGGAGACAGAGAACAAAACCAAACATATTAACAAAATAAAATAAATAGATATGTACAAGTAAAATAGAGTAATAAATATGTACAAACATATACATATATACAGGTATATATATACATATATACGGGTGGGAAGAGCCCGGGCTTGGAAGTCGGAGGTCAATCAATCAATCAATCAGTCAATCTGTATTTATTGAGCACTTACTGTGTGCAGAGCACTGTACAAAGCGCTATCACCAATAATAATAATAATAATAATTATGGTATTTGTTAAGCTCTTACTATGTGCCAGACATTAAGCACATTAAACACTCACATTCCCCAGCACTCTGAGCCATATAACCTCTTCAGCCAACTCTAACACTTATCAGTCAATCAATCAACCAATGGCATTTATTGAGCACTTACTGTGTGCAGAGCACTGTATTAACTGCTTGGGAGAGTGCAATGCAACGGAAATCATAGACACGTTCTCTGTCCACAGCAAACATACTCCAATATTACCGCTATTACTGAATTAAGGGGTAGAGTGGTTAAGCCCCATTTTCCCTCATTTCCCATTAATTAATTAATTAATGATGGTATTTGTTAAGCACTTACTATGTGCAAAGCACAGTTCTAAGCGCTGGGAAGTTGTCCCAAGGGGGGCTCACAGTCTTAATCCCCATTTTACAGATGAGGTAACTGGGGCACAGAGAAGTTAAGTGACTTGCCCGAAGTCACACATCTGACAATTGGTGGAGCTGGGATTTGAACCCATGACCTCTGACTCCAAAGCCCAGGCTTTTTCCACTGAACCACGCTGCTTCTCACCATTTCCTTCTGCATCACCCTCATTTGCTCCCTTTGCTCTTCCTCCATCCCCACCCAACAGCACTTATGTACCTATCTGTCATTTTATTTATTTGTATTGATGTTTGTCTCCCCCTCATCTAGACTGTAAGCTCGTGGTGGGCAGACATGTCACTGTTTATCATTATATTGTACTTTTTCAAGCGCTTAGTACAGTGCTCTACACAGAGTAAGTGCTCAATAAATACCATTGAATGAATTAGTATTCTTCTTCATCATCATATTTTGATGTGTATATAGCTATAATTCTATTTATTTATATTAATGCCTTTTTACTTGTTTTGATGTCTGTCTTCCCCCTTCTAGACTGTAAACCCGGTGTGGGCAGGGATTGTCTCTCTTTATTACTGAATTGTACTTTCCAAGTGCTTAGTGCAGTGCTCTGCATACAGTAATTATTCAATGAATACGATTAAATGAACTGAATGAATGAATAAATGAATTAATACCATTCATTCATTCAATCATATTTATTGAGCACTTATTGTGTGCAGAGTACTGTATTAAGCACTTGGGAGAGTACAATACGACAATAAATGGACACATTCCCTGCTCACAATGGGCTTAAAGTCTAGAGGGTGGAGACAGAGATTAATATAAATGAGTAAATTACAGATATATAAATAAATTACAGATATATGTTATATACATAGCTATTCACTTATCAATGTGTTATACATATGTGTATATATATCCTTATATGCATATAGTAATAAAGTATTCATTAAGTACTCAAATTTCCTGGCACTTTGAGCCATATAACCCGTTCAGCCAGCTCTAACACTTATCAATCACTCAATAATATTTACTGAGCTCTTACTGTGTGCAGAGTACTGTACTAAGTGCTTGGGAGAGTACAATACAACAGAATTCGTAGACATTTTCTCTGTCCACAACGAGCTTACTCCATTATTACTGCTACTACCATCACTAGTGCTACTATCATTATTATAACCACCACAGAACAAAAAAGATAGGAATAATTGTGGTATTTTTGAAGCACTCACTATGTTCCAGGCACTATACTAAGTGCTGGGGTTGATACAAAATGATAATAACCATAATTATGGTATTTGTTAAGCATTCATTCATTCAATCGCATTTATTGAGTGCTTACTGTGTGCAGAGCACTGTACTAAGCACTTGGGAAGTACAAGTTGGCAACGTATAGAGATGATCCCTACCCAACAGCGGGCTCACAGTCTAGAAGGGGGAGACAGACAACAAAACAAAACATATTAACAAAATAAAATAAATAGAACAGTAAATATGTACAAGTAAAATAGAGTAATAAATCTGTACAAACATATATACAGGTGCTGTGGGGAGGGGAAGGAGGTAGGGCAGGGGGGATGGGGAGGGGGAGAGGAATGGGGGGCTCAGTGTGGGAAGGCCTCCTGGAGGAGGTGAGCTCTCAGTAGGGCTTTGAAGGGAGGAAGAGAGCGAGCTTGGCGGATGTGTGGAGGGAGGGCATTCCAGGCCAGGGGGAGGACGTGGGCCGGGGGTCGACGGAGGGATGGGCAAGAACGAGGCCCAGTGAGGAGGTGAGCGGTGGCAGAGGAGCGGAGGGTGCGGGCTGGGCTGAAGAAGGAAAGAAGAGAGGTGAGGTAGGAGGGGGCAAGGGGATGGACAGCCTTGAAGCCGAGAGTGAGAAGTTTTTGCCTGATGCGTAGGTTGATTGGTAGCCACTGGAGATTTTTGAGGAGGGGAGTAACATGCCCAGAGCATTTCTGCACAAAGATGATCCAGGCAGCAGCGTGAAGTAGAGATTGAAGTGGGGAGAGACAGGAGGATGGGAGATCTTGTGCCAGGCATACTAAGAAGTGTATACTTCTTAGAGAAGCAGCGGGGCTCAGTAGAAAGAGTACGGGCTCTGGAGTCAGAGGTCATGGGTTCAAATCCCAGCTCCGCCAAATGTCAGCTGTGTGACTTTGGGCAAGTCACTTCACTTCTCTGTGCCTCAGTTCCCTCATCTGTAAAATGGGGATTAAGACTGTGAGCCCCCGTGGGACAACCTGATCATCTTGTAACCTCCCCAGTGCTTAGAACAGTGCTTTACACATAGTAAGGAGTTTAGTAAGTTTAGGAGGCCTTCCCAGACTGAGCTCCCTCCTTCCTCTCCCTCTCCTCCTGCTCCCCATCCCTCCCTCCTTACCTCCTTCCCCTCCCCACAGCACATGTACAGATGTTTGTACATATTTATTACTCTATTTATTTTACTTGTACAAATTTATTCTATTTATTTTGTTAATATGTTTTGTTTTGTTGTCTGTCTCCCCCTTCTAGACTGTGAACCCACTGTTGGGTAGGGACCGTCTCTACATGTCACCAATTTGTACTTCCAAAGCTCTTAGTACAGTGCTCTGCACACAGTGAGTGCACAATAAATATGATTAAATGAACAGTAAACGCTTAATAAATGCCATCACTATTATTATTATACTAAGCGCTGGGATGGATACAAGCAAATGGGGTTGGACACAGTCCCTGTCCCCCATGAGGCTCAGAGTCTCAATCCTCATTTTACAGATGAGGGAACTAAGGCACAGAGAAGTGAAGTGTCTTGCCCGGGTAATAATAATAATAAGGCCACACAGCAGACAAGTGGTGGAGTCAGGATTAGAACCTAGGTCCTTCGGCCTCCCAGGACTAAGGTCTATCTACTAGGCCAAGCTGCTTCTTTGCTACATCTGTTGCTACAACCACTACCACTGTTCCTACCTCCACTTACAGCATTCACTAATATGTCTACTGCTATTGCTACGCAGCACTTGGAACAGTGCTTTGCACATAGTAAGCGCTTAACAAATGCCATCATTATTATCATTATTACTACTGCTATTACCACCACCATTATTGTTGCCTCCTCCACTACATCCACCACTCCTGGTACCTCCACCTCTTCTTCCACTTGAAGCTTCTCAAGGAGAAGCTGGTTTCTGGTCAAGATAAATAACAATAATAATAATAATAATAATAATGGCATTTGTTAAGTGCTTACTATGTGCAAAGCACTGTTCTAAGTGCTGGGGAGGTAACAAGGTGATCAGGTTGTCCCACAGGGGGCTCACAGTCTTAATTCCCATTTTACAGATGAGGGAACTGAGGCACAGAGACGTTAAGTGACTTGCCCAAAGTCACACAGCTGACAATTGGCAGAGCTGGGATTTGAACCCATGACCTCTGACTCCAAAACCCGGGCTCTTTCCGCTGAGCCATGCTGCTTCTCAATGTGATCTGAATGAGCACTTGTGAGGAACTCTTGGAAACAATCCAGATACTTGGAGAAAGGGACAGTGGAGTCTCCTGCCAGGAATGAGGAATGAGCCTCATTCTTGAGACATAATAATAACAAAAGCAATAATAATGACAATAACAATAATAATTATTATAGTATGTATTACAGGCTTGCTATGTGCCAAGCACTATTCCAAACCCTGGGATAGATATCAGATAATCGGGTTGGACACAGTGCCTGGCCCAAATAGGGCTCACAGTCTTAATCCTGTTTTACAGATGAGATAACTGAGGCACAGAGAAGTTAAGTGACTTGCCCAAAGTCACAGAGCCGACAAGTCACAGAGCCGGAATTAGAGGGAGTCAGTCTAAAGAGCACAGGCCCCCAGTCTTAATCCCCATTTTACAGAGGAGTGCTTTAATTTTAAAGTATGTCTCCCCCTCTACACTGTAAACTCGGATAGGAACAAGTTTCCAACTCTATTATATTGTAATAATAATGATGGCATTTATTAAGTGCTTACTGTGTGCAAAGCACTGTTCTAAGCGCTGGGGAGATTAAAAGGTGATCAGGTTGTCCCACAGGGGGCTCACAGTCTTAATCCCCATTTTACAGATGAGGTCACTGAGGCACAGAGAATGATGATGATGATGATGGCATTTATTAAGTGCTTACTATGTGCAAAGCACTGTTCTAAGCGCTGGGGAGGTTACAAGGGGATCAGATTGTCCCACGGGGGGCTCCCAGTCTTAATCCCCATTTTACAGATGAGGTCACTGAGGCCCAGAGAAGTTAAGTGACTTGCCCAAGGTCACACAGCAGAATGTGGTGGAGCCGGGATTCGAACCAAAGCCCGGGCTCTTTCCACTGAGCCACGCTGCTTCTCTATTGTACTATCCCAAGTGTTTAGTACAGGGCTCTGCACACAATAAGTGCTTAATAAATGAGACTGATTGATAAATCGATTGATCTAATGGAAAGAGAACAGAGGACCTGGGTTCTAGTCAGAGTTGTGCCCTGGCCTGCTGTGTCATCTTGGGAAAGTCACTTCACCTCTCTTTGCTTCAGTTTCCTCATCTGTAAAATGGTGAAAATAATAGCTGCCTCACAGGGATAGTGTGAGAATTCAATGAGGCAACTAACATGAAAGTTCTTTGGTAAAATATAAAAGTGCTATCTTTTTAATGGTGTTTGCTAAGTGCTTACTATATGCAACGCCGGGCACAGAGTTAGCTTCACATATAACGTTAAAAAAACATTAAAAAAATCCCCTCAAAACAAAAAATCAACAAATGAATGTCTTTGTGCTCCTTTTCCTTTTGTTCTCCGTCTCCCCCTTTTAGACTGTGAACCCACTGTTGGGTAGGGACTGTCTCTATATGTTGCCAACTTGTACTTCCCAAGCGCTTAGTACAGCGCTCTGCACACAGCAAGCGCTCAATAAATACGATTGATTGATTGATTGATTGATTGATTGATTGATTGATTTAACTGCCTCTTTCCGGCTACTCAGGCCCCTTCTGCCTGAGTGGGGATTCCCACCCAAGCTGAGAGGGGCTCACTTTAATTAATTTGGAGAAATACAGACTTCGGGTGATTTCTAGACCACCTTGAAGCCACTGAAGAGAGAAACAGGGTAAGAGACACTGTGAATTTGTGGGCTGAGGATGAAGAGACACGAACTGTAACCTCAATTTTGGCTTGCTGGGTGGTGTTGGGAAAATTACTTTTTATCCTCAGTTTCCACACGGGTAAAATGGGAATGCCCTCTCAGGGTCGCACTTGGAAAGATTCCAGTCCTCTACCAATCTTGACTACAGGAGAGAGAGTCAAGCAGAGGCCTACCCATTCCATTCCTAGCTTGGCCAGTGGCTAGCGAGTGGAAAGCAATCTGCTACAAGTCAAAACTCACTCATGCCGGGCAGCAGCAGCACGGGAGAGAGTCGAGGGCGGAGACTCAAGTTCACTACATGGAAGGAGGCAACCGTAAACCGCTTCCGGATTTTTATCCAGAAAACTCTATGGATCCACTACCAGAAAGACTGCAGGTGGAGATGGGACATTCTGGGAGAGATGTGTCCGTGGTGTCGCTATGGGTCGGAGATGATGCAACAACATTATGGCAACACAAGAGCAGTGTGGCTCAGTGGAAAGAGCCCGGGCTTTGGAGTCAGACGTCGCGGCTTCAAACCCCAGCTCCGCCAATTGTCAGCTGTGTGACTTGGGGCGAGTCACTTCACTTCTCTGTGCCTCAGTGACCTCATCTGTAAAATGGGGATGAAGACTGTGAACCCCCCGTGGGACAACTTGATCACCTTGTAACCTCCCCAGTGCTTAGAACAGTGCTTTGCACATAGTAAGTGCTTAACAAATGCCATTATTATTACTTGCATATAATAATAATTATGGTATTCATTAAGCACTTTAATTTCCCGGCATTCTGAGCCATGTTAACTCTGACACTTATCAATCAATCAATAATATTTATTGAGTGCTTACTGTGTACAGAACACTGTACTACCACTTAGGAGAGTACAGTACAGCAGTAGAACAGATACATTCCCTGCCCACATCGAGTTTACAGTCTAGAGGGGGAGACAGACATTAATATAAATAAATGTCATTTATGAATTGATTCCTTCCCTCCTCAGAACTCTTAGATATATTTTCTCCCATTTTATTTATTTTCATCACCCTGGTTATAAAGACTCTTACACAGCCTCTCCTGTTAGAGTGTAAGTTTCTTATGGGCAGAGAGTCTTCTACTTTATTATTCATTATTCCCAAGGACCTAGTTCAGCAAATGGGCAATCAATACATAATAATAATAATAATAATGATAATAATAATAATAATAATAATTGTGGTATTTGTTAAGTGCTTACTGTGTGCCAGAGCTGGGATACCAGCAAATCGGGTTGGTTACAGTCCCTGTTCTGCATGGGATTCGCATTCTCAATCCCCATTTTACAGATGAAGTAAGTGTGGCCCAGAGAAGTGAAGTGACATGTCCAAGGTCACACAGCAGACAAGTGGCAGAGCAGGGATTAGAACCCATGGCCTTTTGACTCCTAGGCCTGTGCTCTACTAGTAATACCACTATTACTGCTACTATCATTACTATTACTACAGCGTGGCTTAGTGGAAAGAGCCCAGGCTTGGGAGTCAGAGGTTGTGGGTTCTAATCCCAGCTCCACCACTTATATAACTTGGGGCAAGTCACTTAACTTTTCTGTGCCCAAGTTACCTCATCTGGAAAATGGGGATGGAGACTACAAGCCCAACGTGGGACAACCTGATTACCTTGTATCTAACCCAGTGCTTAGAACAGTGCTTGGCACATAGTAAGCATTTAACAAATACCACCATTATTATTATTACTATCAATCAGTGGTATTTATTGGGTGATTGCCACATGCATAGCACTGTACTAACCATCTGAGAGAGCACAATACAACAAAACTACCAGATACGTTTACGGCTCATAATGAGCTTAAATAATAATAATGATGGCATTTGTTAAGCGCTTACTATGTGCAAAGCACTGTTCTAAGCGCTGGGGGGATATAACATGATCAGGTTGTCCCACGTGGGGCTCACAGTCAATCCCCATTTACAGATGAGGTAACTGAGGTTCAGAGAAGTTAAGTGACTTGCCCAAGGTCACACAGCAGACATGTGGCGGAGGCGGAATTTGAACCCATGACCTCTGACTCCAAAGCCCGGGCTCTTTCCACTGAGCCACGCTGCTTCTCTAACTTCTTTTAGACTGTGAGCCCACTGCTGGGTAGGGACTGTCTCTATATGTTACCAACTTGTACTTCCCAAGCGCTTAGTACAGTGCTCTGCACACAGTAAGCGCTCAATAAATACGATTGATGATGATGATGATGATATTACTTCTATTATGCTTACTTCTATTACCATTAGTAACTGGTGTATTTGTTAAGCACTTACGTGCCAGGCACTATACTGAGCACAGGGATAGATACAAGTCTATCAGAATAGGCACAGTCCCTGTCCCACATGGGGCTTGCAGTCTCCATCCCTATTTTCCAGATGAGGTCATTGAAGCACAGCAGACTAGCCCAAGGTCGCACAGCAGACAAATGGCAGAGCGGGGATTAGAACTCATGACCTTCTGACTCTCACACCCTTGCTCTATTTACTACGTCATGGTGGTCCTCTGCTAACATTACTACTACTTCTAGTTTTGCAACAGTTGAGCCATAGGCCTTAAAACACTCAATCACTTTGTCCCCTCCCTGATTCTCTTCTACAACTGGCCCACAAACCGTGTTTCTCTAATGCCAACCTACTCATTGCACCTAGATCTCGTTTAACACGCCGCCGACCCCTCGCTCTTGTCCTGCCTCTGGCCTTGGAACACTCTCCCCCTTCATATTTGATAGACGATTACTCTCTTCACCTTCAAAGCCTTATTAAAAACACATCTCTTCCAAGAGGCCTTCCCCTAATAAGCCCACATTATTTGATAATAATAATAATAATGATGATGGCATTTGTTAAGCGCTTACTATGTGCAAAGCACTGTTCTAAGCGCCGGGGGGGATACAATGTGATCAAGTTGTCCCACGTGGGGCTCACAGTCTCAATCCCCATTTTTACACATGAGGTAACTGAGGCTCAGAGAAGTTAAGTGACTTGCCCAAGGTCACACAGCAGACTTGTGGTGGAGCCGGGATTCGAACCCCTGACCTCTGACTCCAAAGCTCGGGCTCTTTCCACTGAGCCACGCTGCTTCTCTAATAATAATGATGGTATTTGTTAAGCGCTTACTATGTGCAAAGCACTGTTCTAAGCGCTGGGGGGGGGGGAATACAAGGTGATGAGGTTGTCCCACGTGGGACTCACAGTCTTAATCCCCATTTTACAGATGAGGGAACTGAGGCTCAGAGAAGTTAAGTGACTTGACCAAGATCACACAGCAGACATATGGTGGAGCTGGGATTTGAACCCATGACCTCTCACTCTCTTCACCTTCAAAGCCTTATTAAAAACACATCTCTTCCAAGAGGCCTTCCCCTAATAAGTCCACGTTTCCTCATCTCCCATTCATTCCTTCATATTTATTGAAGGCTTATTGTTTGCACAGCACTGTACTAAGCACTTGGAAGAGTACAATACAACAATAAACCAACATATTCCCTGCCCACAATGAGTTTACAGTTTGGGGTGGGGGAGAGACAGGCATTAATATAAATGAATTACAGATATGCACATAAATGCTGTGCTGTTGGGAGGGGGGAAGAGCAAAGGAAGCAAGTCAGGGTGATGCGGAAGGGAGTGGGAGAAGAGGAAAGAGGGGAAGGCTTAGGGAAGGCTTCCTGGAGGAGGTGTGATTTCTAGACTGTGAGCCCACTGTTGGGTAGGGACCGTCTCTATATGTCGCCAACTTGGACTTCCCAAGCGCTTAGTACAGTGCTCTGCACACAGTAAGTGCTCAATAAATACGATTGAATGAATGATTTCAACAAGGCTTTGAAGGTGGGGAAAGTCATTGTCTGGATGATTTGAGGAGGGAAGGCGTTCCAGGCCAGACACAGGACATGGGTGAAAAGTTGGTGTTGAAATAGGCAAGATCAAAGCACAATGAAAAGGTTAACAATAGAGGAGTGAAATATGTAGACTGGGTTTGTTTTAGGACAGTAACAAGGTGAGGTAGAAGGGGGCAAGTGCTTCAAAGTGTTGGATGGAGTATTTTAAAGCCAATGCTGAGGAGTTTTTGTTTGATGTGGAGGTGGAAGGGCAACCACTGGAGTTTTTTGAGGAGCGGGATGACATGTCCTTAACATTTTTGAGAAAAAGTGATCCAGACAGCAGAATGACGTACGGACTGGAGTGGGGAGAGGCAGAAAGCTGGGAGGTCAGCAAGGAGGCTGAGGCAGTAGTCCAGGTGGGATAGGATGAGTGATTGTATTAACGTGGTAGTAGTATGGATGGAGAGGAAAGGACAGATTTTAGCGATGTTGTGAAGGTGGGTGCCAACTTGTACTTCCCAAGCGCTTAGTACAGTGCTCTGCACACAGTAAGCGCTCAATAAATAGGATTGATTGAATGAATGAATGAATGACAGGATTTAGTGATGGACTTAATATGTCGGTTGAATGACAGAGAGGAGTCAAGGAGTCCATACTTCACACCGCTGCCCGGATTGTCTTTGTCCAGAAACGCTCTGGGCATGTTACTCCCTTCCTCAAAAATCTCCAGTGGCTACCAATCAACCTGCACATCAGGCAAAAATTCCTCACCCTGGGCTTCAAGGCTGTCCATCACCTCGCCCCTCCTACCTCACCTCCCTTCTCTCCTTCTCCAGCCCAGCCCGCACCATCTGCTCCTCTGCCGCTAATCTCCTCACCGTTAGGCCTCGTTCTCACCTGTCCCGCTGTCGACCCCCCGGCCCACGTCATCCCCCGGGCCTGGAATGGCCTCCCTCTGCCCATCCGCCAAGCTCGCTCTCTTCCTCCCTTCAAGGCCCTACTGAGAGCTCACCTCCTCCAGGAGGCCTTCCCAGACTGAGCCCCCTCCTTCCTCTCCCCCTCCTCCTCCTCTCCACCCCCCCGCCTTACCTCCTTCTCTTCCCCACAGCACTTGTATATATGTATATATGTTTGTACGTATTTATTACGCTATTTATTTATTTTACTTGTACATATCTATTCTATTTATTTTATTTTGTTAATATATTTGGTTTTGTTCTCTGTCTCCCCCTTCTAGACTGTGAGCCCACTGTTGGGTAGGGACCATCTCTATACGTTGCCAACTTGTACTTCCCAAGCGCTTAATACAATGCTCTGCACATAGTAAGCACTCAATAAATATGATTGATTGATTGATTGATTACTCCAAGTTTATGTATTTGTGAGACAGGAAGGATGGAGGTGCCATCTAGTGATGGGAAAGTTAGGGGAAGAACATGGTTTGGGTGGGAAGATAACTTCTGTCACCCTTGCAATTTCATTGGACCATTTGTTCACCCCTCCCTCCACCTCACAGCACTTAGGCACATATTCATAATTGATTTATTTATATTAATATCCCTTTCCCTCTCTAGACTGTAAGGTCACTGTGGGCAGGGAACATGTCTACCAAATCTGTTATAAGCACTTAGTGCACACATTAAGCGCTCAATAAATATAATTGACTGTTTGACTCTTCTATTACTACCACTGCTACTACCAGTATTACTACTAAGCATATTCTTTACCAAAAATCCTGGTTATAGCGTTATTCACCAAATTAGAAATGCCATTTCCCCCTGGAAGCATTCCCCAGCCAATCCCCCATCTCTCCAGGTTATCTCATCCCATCAGCCAATAATAATAATAATAATAATGTTAGCATTTGTTAAGCACTTACTATGTGCAAAGCACTGTTCTAAGCGCTGGGGAGGATACAAGGTGATCAGGTCGTCCCACGTGGGGCTCACAGTCTTAATCCCCATTTTACAGATGAGGGAACTGAGGCACAGAGAAGTGAAGTGACTTGCCCAAAGTCATCCAGCTGACAAGTGGTGGAGCAGGGATTAGAACCCATGACCTCTGATTCCCAAGCCCAGGATCTTTCCACTGAGCCACACTGCTTCCACAATAATAACATTGCCAATAGTCACATGTCAAGCAATCAATCAGTCAGTGGTATTTATTGAGCACTTACTGTGTGCAGAGCACCGTACTAAGCGATTGTTGGAGTACAATACAATAGAGTTGGCAGACATAATCCCTGCTCTCAAGGAGCGTGCATTCTAGTGGAGGAGGAAATAAGTTACAAGAGGAAGCAACTAAGCAAACAAATGCTTAATAAAATACCGTGTGCACAGTAAGCATTCAATGAATAGATTGATCGATTGAACAAAGTATAAAGATATGTAGGTAAGTGATCTGAGGGTGGGGGTGGTATCAAAATGCTTAGGTGTTCAGACATGAGTGCGTAGATAATAGTAATGATGGTATTTGTTAAGCGTTTACTATGTGCCAAGCACTGATCTAAGCTCTGGGGAGGTTACAAGGTGATCAGGTTGTTCCATGTGGGGCTCACAGTGTTAATCCCCATTTTACAGATGGGTAACTGAGGCATAGAGAAGTTAAGTGACTTGCCGAAAGTCATAAACCTGACAAGCGGCAGAGACGGTATTAGATCACACGATCTCTGACTCCCAACCCTGTGATCTTTCCACTAAGCCACATTTCTTCTCTCTAAGCCACGCTGCTTCTCTGGCAAAGAAGATGACACTGAAGGGAGGGAGAATAAGGTGGGGAGATGAGTCTGGAGGGGGCTTCTTGGGGGAGATATGATTTTAGTAGAACTTTGAAGATGGGAAATTAATAATAATAATAATAATAATAGTAATAATAATAATAATAATGGTATTTTTAAGTGCTTACTACGTGCCAAGCAGTGTTCTAAGTGCTGGGGTAGATACAAGGGAATCAGGTTGTCCCACGTGGGGCTCACAGTCTTAATTCCCATTTTACAGATGAGGGAACTGAGGCCCGGAGAAGTGAAGTGACTTGCCCAAGGTCACACAGCAGATAAGTGGCAGAGCCGGGGTCAGAACCCACATCCTCTGACTCCCAAGCCTGTGCACTTTCCACTAAACCACGCTGCTTTGCTGCCTTTCAGATAAGAGAGGTGGAGGGAGTTCAGGGTAAGAGAAAGAGTGTGAATGAGGGGTTGATGGAGAAAAAGATGAGAACGAGGTGCAGTAGGAGGGATGGTGTTAATATTTGTTAAGTGCAATGTGCCAAACACTGTACTAATTGCTGGAGTAGATGGAAGATAATCAGTTTCCACATGGGGCTCATATTCTAAGTAGGAGGGAGCACAGGTAGTGAATCCCCATTTTGCAGATGAGGGAACTGAGGTCCAGAAAATAATAATAATAATGATAATATATAATAATATAATATACAATGATATTGTTATTATTATGGTATTTGTTAAGTGCTTACTATGTGCCAAGCACTGTTCTAAGTGCTGGGGTAGATACAAGGTAATCAGGTTGTCCCACATGGGGCTCACAGATTTAATCCCTATTTTACAGATGAGGTAACTGAGGCACAGAGAAGTTAAGTGGCTTGCCCAAGATCACACAGCAGACAAGTGATGGAGCCAAGATTAGAACCCAAATCCTCTGACTTCCAAACCTGAGTTCTTTCCAGTAAGCCACACTGTTTGTCCAAGGTCACACAGCAGGAAAGTGGCGGAGCTGGGATTAGATTGGATCATTCCGGAGCGTGAATTTCTGACATCCCAGAATGGTGGAGGGCATCCATCCTACTCTCTATGCCATGACAGAAGGGGAAAATGTCCAAGTTTCAGATGTCGACCTCATGTGCCTGATAACCTCAGTTGGACTATTTGCCTATGAAGATGGGACATCTATTCTCTTCACAGTTGGGGTCCTTGGTATTTTTGAACCACTGAGGAAATGGGGATGCTGTTCAAGGACCCCCGCACATACACACACAACTCGTACCCCCTAGTCGGTCCTGACTATTGATTCCTTATTTTTTCTGCAGGCTGTGGTGATCCCTTTTGGGGGACAAACTTTCCAGATTTGACACCCAGAGGAACAGTCCAGTGCTTAGAACAGTGCTTCGCACATAGCAAGCACTTAACAAATGCCATCATTATTATTATTATTATTATTAGAACAGTGCTTGGCACATAGCGTTTAACAAATGCCATTGCTATTATCATTACAATGGTAATTTACAGCCATTTCAGGGAAGATTTTCAAGGACTCAGATTTCCCCAATTTTCCTGAACCAGTTCCAATTGAAACAGGCCTGAAATACCCAACGATATTTCTGCCATCATCCTGTGCCTTTTAGCCCCCAGAAAGGCTAATCAATCAATCAGCAAAACTGTCCTGTGCCCAGTGGGGCCTGGGGAGGATTCCGGTGGGAGGGAGAGCCCAATGCCCACCCTTCTCCCGACAATGGCACACCCCTCGAGTTAACAAGTTTCACCCGATAAAATATGCCCGGCTGTTCTCCTTGGGAATGGACAGGTAACCGGTATTTACATAGTATAACAAGAGACCAATTTAGCTTTCCGTTGAGGAAACTGAGGCACAGAGAAGTTAAGTGACTTGCCCTGGGTCATACAGCAGGCAAGTGATGGAGTCAGGATTAGAACTCAAGTCATCTGGCTCTCAGGCCATGCTTTATTCATTAGGCCACACTGCTTCCCAACCTTTCCCTCTAACCACCCAACAGGGACCTCCTGTGCAGGAGAATTGATGTACCAATCCACATGCTGACCCTCTGCCAGGAGAAAAAGCACTTCCTTGATTATATTATATATTTATATTTATGGTTAATTTTTAAGTGCTGCCTCCGTGGCAGGCACCGTACTAAGCACTGGGGTGGATACAAGCAAATTGGGTTGGACACAGTCCCTGTCCCATATAGGACTCACAATCTCCATTTTACAGATGAGGTAACTGAGGCCCAGAGAAGTGAAGTGACTTGCCCAAGATCACCCGGCAGAAGCAGCGTGGCTCAATGGAAGGAGCGAGGGCTTGTGAGTCAGGGGTCATGGGTTCAAATCCTGACTCCGCCAATTGTCAGCTGTGTGACTTTGGGCAAGTCACTTCACTTCTCTGTGCCTCAGTTCCCTCATCTGTAAAATGGGGATGAAGACTGTGAGCCCCACACGGGACAACCTGATCACCTTGTATCCTCCCCAGCGCTTCGCACATAGTAAGCGCTTAACAAATGCCATCATCATTATTATTATTAAGTGACAGGGCTGGGATTAGAACCCAGGTCCTTTTAAATCCCAGGCCCGGGCTCTTTCTGGTATTATATGTATTTACATGGTACCTCAATCATGAAGGTACCATTTTCAAGCTCCAGTAGATGCCCTCTAATCCTGGTGGCATCAGATTTGGAGAGCAATGATTCTGGCTTTGCCCAGGGCTCCCTCTTAAAATTATGACCCTCTCTGCCTTTTCTTAGATGGAAGAGTTCTGTTTCAATCTATCAGTCCATCATTATCCACCCTATCAAGTTCTGACAACCTTCAGGTGAGCTATGAAAAAACTATCAGAACACTTTCCCAGCACTGCCTGATAGGACTCTAATTTCTCCAGGTTTCACTAGAAACTCATATGTGGTGACCTCCCATCTCCTGACTTTTCCCGGCTTGTGGCCATCAGGAATAGCCAAGGCCATTTTTTAGCCGGCCAGTCCTGAAAACCACATCTTAAGCTGAAACCTTTAAAGTCAGATCATGAGAAAGATGTCATAAATAAGGGATTGGTTCCTAAACCAAGGTCAGATACCCTATTTTTACCAAAATTGCCCGGAAGAGCATACTCAATCAATTATAGATGTCTAATATAGCTATGTTGGAGTAATTATATATATTGAGTTAAGAAATGTTCCAAAAGAGGGTGGCTGGCTTTTGGCTTAGGGGACGTAAAATGCCTTCCGCCCTGGTGACTTCAGCTTGTGATCAGGTGACCTTCACCTTCTCCCCAACCAAGTCACTCCCTCTTCACCCTGCCCTGTCACCTGCACTTTCTCCTTGATTCTTCCCCTCTCTGCAGTGTCCTTTCAAAATTGTTTCCCCATTTCTTGTGGATCATTTTTTTCACTGCATTTGTTAAGCGCTTACTATGTGTCAACCACTGTTCTGAGCCCTGGGGTAGATAAAATATAATCAGGCAGGACACAGTCCCTATTCATTCATTCAGTCACATTTATTGACACTTACTGTGTGCAAAGCACTGTACTAACTGCTTTCCCTATCCCACATGGGACTCAACCTAAATCGGAGGGAGGAGGATTTAATCCCCATTTTACAGAAGAGGTAACTGAGGCAACAGAGAAGTTGTGACTTGCCCAAGGTCACACAAAACCTGGGATTAAAACCCAGGTCCTCTGATTCCTAGGCCCAGGCTCCTTCTATTAGGCCAAGCTTTGTTCTGTCCCCATGTCAGTGACCACTGTCACAGAGTTGGTGCCTTAAATGAGGTTTGTGTAATAATGATATTAATAATTGTCTTATGCCGTCGAGTCATTTCCGACCCATAGCGACACCATGTACACATCTCTCCCAGAAAGCCCTGCTCTCCATCTGCAATCATTCTGGTATTGTAGCCAGAGCAGTCAACTTGAGTCTCCGCCCTCCTGACTGGATTACTGCATCAGCCTTCTTACTGCATCAGCCTCCTGTCTGCTCTCCCATCCTCCTGTCTCCCCCCACTTCAATCTATACTTCATGCCACTGCCCAGATCATCTTTGTGCAGAAACGCTCTGGGCATGTTACTCCCCTCCTCAAAAATCTCCAGTGGCTACCAGGCAAAAACTCGTCACCCTTGGCTTCAAGTCTCTCCATCCCCTCACTTCCTCCTACCTCACCTCCCTTCTCTCCTTCTACAGTCCAGCCCACACCCTCTGCTCCTCTACCACTAATCTCCTCACTGGGCCTCGTTCTCGCCTGTCCGGCCGTCAACCCCCGGCCCACGTCATTCCCCTGGCCCGGAATGCCCTCCCTCTGCACATCTGCCAAGCTCGCTCTCTTCCTCCCTTTAAAGCCCTACTGAGAGCTCACCTCCTCAAGGAGGCCTTCCCAGACTAAGCCCCCTCCTTCCTCTCCCCCTCCTCCCACTTCCCATCCCCCCAACCTTACCTCCTTCCCCTCCCCACAGCACCTGTATATATGTATATATGTTTGTACATATTTATTACTCTATTTATTTATTTTACTTGTACATGTTTATTCTATTTATTTTATTTTGTTAATATGTTTTGTTTTGTTGTCTGTCTCCCCCTTCTAGACTGTGAACCCGCCGTTGGGAAGGGACCGTCTCTATAGGTTGCCAACTTGTACTTCCCAAGCGCTTAGTACAGTGCTCTGCACACAGTAAGTGCTCAATAAATACGATTGAATGAATGAACGACTCTCTCCCACGCCACTGTGGCCCAGCACAAATGAGCGTTGACTTGTAGCAGATTGTCTTCGACTTGCCAACCACTGCCCAAGCTAGGAATGGAATGGGTTGGCCTTTGTTTGTCTCTCCCTCCCATTCATTCCCCCTTTTAGACTGTGAGCCCAATGTTGGGTAGGGACTGTCTCTGTATGTTGCCAATTTGTACTTCCCAAGCGCTTAGTACAGTGCTCTGCACATAGTAAGTGCTCAATAAATACGATTGATGATGATGATGATGATTCATTCATTCAATCATATTTATTGAGTGCTTACTGTGTGCAGACCACTGTACTAAGTGCTTGAGCAGAGACTGGTAGAGTACTGGAAACTTTCCAGGTACAACCCTGAGAGGGGAATAATAATTGCTGTGCTAGTTAAATGGTAATTATGTGCCAGACACTGTACTAAGTGCAGGGGTGGATACAGGCAAATTGGTTTGGACATGGTCCCTTTCCCACATGGGGCTCACAGTCCTAATCCTCATTTTACAGATGAGGTAATCTGAGGCCCAGAGAAACGAAGTGAGTTGCCCAAGGTCACAAAGTAGACATGTGGTGGAGCTAGGATTAGGACCCAGGTCCTTTTGACTCCCAGGCCCTACTGTATTCCAGGAACTGTACTGAGCGATGGGATAGAAACAAGCTAAATTGGTTGGACACAGTCTAAGTCCCATGTGGGGACCCCGTTTTGCAGATGAGCTGTGGCACAGAGAAGTAAATGACTTGTCCAAGGTCACACAGCAGACAAATGGAGGAGTCGGGATGAGAATCCAGGTCCTCTGTCTTCCAGGCCCGTGCTCTCTCCACTAGGCCACCCTGCTCTTGACTCTCTCCAACATTGCTCTGAGCTTCGGTAGGTCCCTGTAGAATGGGGCCTGGGACCAGAGCGAGTTCCCCCAGAATCTCAGGAGAGACTGAGGCTCAGAGACTGCCCATAGTTACTTAGTCGGCCAGACAATGGCTCCTTGCACCCACCAGGGGCTGAGAGGGTTAGGATGACTCTCTCTGTCAGGGCTATCCCTCATCCCTTTCCCTTGGATGTAATAACTTCTCTGTTGCCTCAGTTATCTCTTCTGTAAAATGGGGATTAAATCCTCCTCCCTCCGATTTAGGTTGAGTCCCATGTGCGATAGGGAAAGCGCTTAGTACAGTGCTCTGCATACTTCACACTGCTGCCCATACTTCACACCACTGCCCGGATTGTCTTTGTCCAGAAACGCTCTGGGCATGTTACTCCCCTCCTCAAAAATCTCCAGTGGCTACCAATCAACCTACGCATCAGGCAGAAACTCCTCACCCTGGGCTTCAAGGCTGTCCATCCCCTCGCCCCCTCCTACCTCACCTCCCTTCTGTCCTTCTCCAGCCCAGCCCGCACCCTCTGCTCCTCTGCCGCTAATCCTCACCATGCCTCGTTCTTGCCTGTCCCGCCGTCGACCCCCGGCCCACGTCCTCCCCCTGTCCTGGAATGCCCTCCCTCTGCCCATCCACCAAGCTAGCTCTCTTCCTCCCTTCAAGGCCCTACTGAGAGCTCACCTCCTCCAGGAGGCCTTCCCACACTGAGCCTCCTCCTTCCTCTCCCCCTCCTCCCCCTCTCCATCCTCCCTGCCTTACCTCCTTCCCTTCCCCACAGCACCTGTATATATGTTTGTACGTATTTATTACTCTATTTATTTATTTATTTTACTTGTACATATTTATTCTACTTATTTTATTTTGTTAATATGTTTTGTTTTGTTCTCTGTCTCCCCCTTCTAGACTGTGAGCCCACAGTTGGGTAGGGACCGTCTCTATATGTTGCCAACTTGTACTTCCCAAGCACTTAGTACAGTGCTCTGCACACAGTAAGCGCTCAATAAATATGATTGAATGAATGAATGAAGTAAGCACTCAATAAATACGATTGAATGAATGAATAGGGACTGTGCCCTACCTACTTATATTTTATCTACCCCAGGGCTTAGAACAGTGCTTGACACATATTAAGCGCTTAATAAATGCATTGAATAAAAGGATCTACAAGAAATGGGGAAACAATTTTGAAAGCACACTGCAGAGAGGGGAAGAATCAAGGAGAAAGTGCAGGTGACAGTGGACAGCTCATCTTTAACATCTGTCTCCTCCTCTAGACTGTAAGCTTGTTGTGAACAGGAAACGAGTCTGTTATATTGTTGTATTTTACTCTCCCAAGCATTTAGTACAGCGCTCTGCACACAATGTCTACATGTTTTGTTTTGGTGTCTGTCTCCCCCTTCTAAACTGTGAGCCTGTTGTAGGGTAGGGACCGACTCTATATGTTGCCGACTTGTACTTCCCAAGGGCTGTGTACAGTGGTCTGTACACAGTAAGCGCTCAATAAATATGACTGAATGAATGAATGAACAATAAGTGCTCAATAAATACATTTGACTGGCTTACTAAGGAAGGCTATTGCCTCCCACTGGGGGTTGGCCCTTTGTAGTCAAGAATGACCCACCTCAGGTGATACCAGCTGTCTCTGGCTTCCCGTCCTACATAGACAGATGGAGACTGAACCTTCCAGCAGACAAACCCCTCTCTCCCACTGACCTCTCCAACTTTCGGTGGAGAAGGGGTTGTAAGAGAATGGAAGAAAGTATGGGTTTCCCCCGCCCCAGCTCTCTGAGTTAGGAGCTGCCCTTTGACAAGGAGAAGAGGGAGAAGTGGAAAAGTCAAGGGGATTGCGGGTAGCTCCTTCTCACTAGTGAAAGTGGGGAAAATGGGGATCTTTGATCTCAGGGAGATCTGCTTGGCAGAGGTGGGGAGAGCAGAGCTCCGGGATGAGCCAGCCGGCCATTCTGCGATTCTTCCAAGCCCGAGGGCACAGAGCTTGATACAGGGAGGGCTTGGCTGAGGAGTTCTGGGCTTCCCTTCCCCACAATACCAGTGATCACAAGGGACACCATTCTTCACTCCCACCCTTCCCTCTTTCTTCTTCCACTTCTTCCAAAGAGGAAGAGAGGGTCTGTTTCCCTTTGGAGTTAGACATTAGTGCCTTGTCCCTCTAGACTGTAAGCTAATTGTGGGCTGGGAATGTATCTATTTTTGTATTGTATTCATCCAAGCTCTGCATGCAGTAAGCGCTCCATAAATACATTTGACTGACTGACTGGCGGCATCACTATCACCATCATCATCCTCAGTAATTGTTGAGTACCTTTGATAATAATAATAATAATAATGATGGCATTTATCAAGCGCTTACTATGTGCAAAGCACTGTTCTAAGCGCTGGGGGGGATACAAGGTAATCAGGGTTGTCCCACGAGGGGCTCACAGTCTTAATCCCCATTTTACAGATGAGGGAACTGAGGTACAGAGAAGTTAAGTGACTTGCCCGAAGTCACACAGCTGACAATTGGCGGAGCTGGGATGTGCAAAACACCCCGAAAGTGGACAATATATCCCACCCTCAAGGGGCTTACAATCACATGACCTCTGCTTCTGTGTGGTTGGGCGTGCTGATGAGCTCCACGAGGATGAGAATCATGCCTTTCCTTCATTAACCTTGTCTGCTGACCCAGGCCCAGAGAAAGCCAGGCAAAGAGGACACATGATATGCAGAATGAACAAAGGGAACAACAGCTGAACCGAGGTCCTCACATGAAGAAGGAAGCAATATGGCCTAGTGGATAAATCACGAGCCTGGGAGCCAGAGGAACTGGGTTCTAATCCCAGCTGTGCCACTGGCCTGCGGTGTGACCTTAGGCAAGTATCTTGACTTCTGTGTCCCTCAGTTTCCTCAATTGCAGACTGGGGATTCAATACCTGTTCTCCCTCCAACTTAGACAGGGAGCCCCACAAGGGACAGAGTCAGTATAATAATAATGATGATTATGGTACTTTCATTCATTCAGTTCATCCAGTCGTATTTAGTGAGTGCTTACTGCATGCAGAGCACTGTACTAAGTGCTTGGGAAGTACAATTTGGCAACATATAGAGACGGGCCCTACCCAACAGTGGGCTTGCAGTCTAGCAGGGGGAGACAGAGAACAAAACAAAACATATTAACAGAATAAAATGAATAGAATAAATATGTACAAGTAAAATAAATAGAGTAATAAATACGTACACATATACATATATACAGGTGCTGTGGGGAAGGGAAGGAGGTAAGGCGGGGGGATGGAGAGGGGGAGGTGGGGGAGAGGAAGGAGGGGGCTCAGTCTGGGAAGGAACTTGTTAGGTACTTACTATGTGCCAAGCACTGTTCTAAACACTGGGGTAAATACAATTTAGTCCGGTTGGACACGGTCCCTGTCCTATATAGGGCTCACACTCTTAATCTCCATTTTACAGATAACTGAGGCCCAGAGAAGTGAAATGACTTGCCCATTATCACACAGCAGATAAGTGGCGGAGCCGGGGTTAGAACCCATGACCTTCTGACGCCCAGGCCCGTGGTCTATCAACTACGCCACGCTGCTTCTCCAATCTGTATCTAACCTGATTAATTTGCAACTACCCCAGGGCTTAGTACAGTGTCTGGCACCTAGTGAGCGCTTAAGAAAAAACAAAATTAATTAAAGTACAGTTCAAGGATGCAGAGAAGTACCACCGATTTTATCCGGACCCTTCCTTTAGTCGAGGGAAACGCCGGAGGGGCTTTAGGGTCATCGGGTGGAGCTTTCCCAGAGGACAGATCAGGACACCGGCAGGACTGGGTTCCCTTCCACCCAGGGCTCACCACCTCCAGCAGCATCCGGACTTCTCCATGCCCCCACCTTCTTTCTAACGGCTCAGAGACGCGGACCCGCATCCGCTTTCCCAAGCCACTGCAGTCGGCGAGTTTTCTGGACCTGATCGGAGAGCTCTAGCTGTGTCATTTTGCTCTGCCTGAGTCTAGCCGCTTCTCTAAACTGCAGGATGGAGATTAATAAGCCCACTGGGCCTCCCGGGAGATCATTCTGTTGTCTGAGCACAAACTTGCTCAAGGCCACCCCAGCTGAGGCCTGGGGAGATGAAGTGGGGCACAGATCTGCTTGAGCGACAGGCCAGAACTTAGAGCGCCGGCCGAGACAAAGAGCCCCGAAGGAACTTGTGGCTTCGCGGACCAGGCAGCTGGTGGAGGGGAGGGGATTGAGGGGGGCAGGCCTGGACTGTACCCCAAATGATCAGGGATTTTCTCCTCTTAAGGAGGTGGAGAACCAGTGATGAGACATTTGGACCCTTGATATTCACCCCACCCCCAACCCCACAGCACTTATATCCATATCTTTAAATTGTACATTATAAATTACTCATTTTTTCATATTAATGTCTGCCTCTCCCTCTAGACTTTAAGCTCATTAGGGGCAGGGAACGTGCCTGCTAATTTTCATAATGATGATAATAATAGTTCTTGTACTTGTAATAGTACTTGTTAAGCGCTTACTATATGCCAAGCACTGTTCTAAGCGCTGGGGCAGATGCAAGTTAATCAGGTTGGACACAGTCCCTGTCCCATAAGGGGCTCAAACACTTATCCCATTAAACAGATGAGGTAAATGAGGCACAGAGAAGTTAAGTGAAGTCAAGTCCCCACAGCACCTGTATATACATATATATGTTTGTATGTATTTATTACTCTATTTAGTTATTTATTTTACTTGTACATATTTATTCTATTTATTTTATTCTGTTAATATGTTTGGTTTTGTTCTCTGTCTCCCCCTTCTAGACTGTGAGCCCACTGTTGGGTAGGGACTGTCTCTATATGTTAATAATAATAATAATAATAACAATAATAATAATAATAGCATTTGTTAAGCACTTACTACATGCAAAGCACTGTTCTAAGCGCTGGGAAGGTTACAAGGTGATCAGGTTGTCCCTCATGGGGCTCAACTCACAATCTTAATCCCCATTTTACAGATGAGGTAACTGAGGCACAGAGAAGTGATGTGACTTGCCCTGTCACACAGCTGGCAGTTGGAAGAGCTGGGGTATGAACCCATGACCCCAGACTCCAAAGCCCGTGCTCTTTCTTACTGAGCCACGCTGCTTCTCAACTTGCCAACTTGCCAAATATGTTGCTAACTTGTACTTCCCAAGCGCTTAGTACAGTGCTCTGCACACAGTAAGCGCTCAATAAATACGATTGAATGAAAGAAGTGACCTGCCCAAGGTCACAGAACAGATATGTGGTGGAGCCGGGATTAGAACCCATGACCTTTTGACTTGCAGGCCCATTCTCTATCCACTAAGCCCTGATGCTTCTCTTGAATTCTCCTCTCCCAAGCACTCAGAACGCTCGTTGTGGGCAGGGAATGTGTCTGTTAATTTCTATAACGTACTCTCCGAAGGGCTTAGTTCAGTGCATTGCACACAATAAGCACTCAATAAATACAATTGAATGAATGAATGAATAAATGAATTAGAACGTTGCTCAGCACATTGTAAGCGCTCAATAAAGACCATTGATTGGTTGATTGATTGATTCTACTGTGAAATCCATTCCAAAAGAAGTCCTGGAAAGGAAGAGCTTCCACCTCCCCAGGATCGATCGATTGATCGATTGATTGATTGAAGATTTTCCAGTGAACTTCCAATGAACTTCTACCACTTTGGGTCATGTCATCTTACCATTGATGGGTACATAGTTTTCATAGTACTGCTCAGATAAATTAATGTGGAGCAGCAAGGTTTAGTGGATACAGCCTGGGCCTGGAAATCAGAAGGACCCAAGTTCTAATTCCCACTCTGCCATATGTCTGCTGTGTGACCTTGGGTAAGTCACTTAACTTTTCGGTGCCTCAGTTACCTCCTCTGTAAAATGAGGATTAAGAGCCCATGTGGAACAGGGACTGTGTCCAAACTGATCAACTTCTATCTACCCTAGTGCTTAGAACAGTGCTTGGCACATAGTAAGCACTTAACAAGTACCGTAATTATTATTATTATTCTTATTAAATTTTTTTGAGTTACAAGGACAACACCACATTTCAAAATTTACACCTTTCCAGCCTTACCACACCTGGCCTTATTGAGAAACAGCGTGGCCTAGTAGACAGACCATGGGCCCAAGAGTCAGAAGACTTGGGTTCTAATCCCAGTTCTGCCAATTGTTTGCTGTGTGATCTTGGGCAAGTCTTCTAATATCTCTGCGCCTCGGTTTTCCCAGCTGTAAAATGGGGATTCCCCCTCCTACTTAGACTGTGAGCCCCATGTGGGACAGGGACTATGTCTAACTTTAGTAACTTGTATCTACTCTAGTGTTTAGAACAGTGCTTGGCACATAGTAAGCACTTACCAAATACTATAATCATAATGATGATAATTGTTTTCAACCACGCAACTGTAATTCATTACAGTGTCTGTCAATCAATCACTGGTGTTTACTGAGTGCTTCATCTGCGCAGACAACTATACTAAACAGAGAAGCAGCGTGGTTTAGTGGACTTGGGAGTCTAATCCCAGCTCCGCCACTTGTCTGCTGTATGAACTTGGGCAAGTCACTTAACTTCTCTGTGCCTCAGTTACCTCATCTCTAAAATGGGGATTAAAAGTTTGAGCCCCACCTGGGACAATCTGATTACCCTGTATCTACCCCAGCGCTTAGAACAGTGCTTGGTGCATAGTAAACACTTAACAAATACCATAATTACTATTATTATTATTATTATTTAAACACTTGGGAGTATAGCATACGATACATGACATGCTTGAATGGATAGAGCACAGGCCTGGGAGTTGGTAGGACGTGGGTTCTACTCCCAGCTCTGCCATTTGTCTGCTGTGTGATGTTGGGCAAGTCACTTCACTTCTCTGTGCCTCAGTTACCTCATCTGTAAAATGGGAATTAAAATTGTGAGTGCTAAACACTGGGGTGGCTACAAGCAAATCGGGTTAGACACTGTCCATGTTCCTCACAGAGCTCACAATCTTAAACCCCATTTTACAGATGAGGGTACTTCCTTATGTCCCTCTGTGCAACAGGGACTCTGTCCAACCTGATTATCTAACAGTTACATTGTAAGCATTTATCCATTCAACCGTATTTGTTGAGCGCTTACTGTGTGCAGAGCACTGTACTCAGCGCTTGGGAAAGTACAATACAACAATAAACAGTGACATTACCTCCCCACAACGAACTCACAGTCTAGAGTGGGGGAGATGGAAATCAATACAAATAAATAAAATTACAAATATGTACATAAGTGCTTTGGGGCTGGGACGGGGTAAGAGCAAAGAGATCAATAAAATTATAGATATATACATAAGTGCTGTGAGGCTGGGAAGGGGGGAAGAGCAAAGGGAGCAAGTCAGGATGATGAAGAAGGGAGGGGGAGTTGAAGAAAAATGGGGCTTAGTCTAGGAAGGCTTCTTGGAGGAGGTGTGCCTTCAATAAGGCTTTGAAGTTGGGGAGAGTGGTACTGGGGTAGATACACAATAAACAGATCAAACATGGTATATCTAACCCAAGTGGGGCTCACAGTCTAAGAGGTAGAGAGAGCCTGTATTTTATCCCCATTACTCAGATTTAAAAATTGGGGCACCACAGCTTTAGAATCCTTCCCAAAGTTACGTGCCAGGCTGAACTGGGACTAGAACTCAGGCCACTTGATCTCCAACCTCTTTCCATTTCACTATGCCACCTCTCTAGATTGGACTCCCAAGTGTTTATTACAGTGCTTTGCACACAGTAAGCGCTCAATAAATATGATTGAATGAATGAATGACTGAGTATACAATTCTGGGTGATTTTGATTAGACAACAGGGTATCCAAACTTGCCCCATTTTGAAAGCAATTTCTAGGAGGAAATCGGTTTGTTCATTTTGTGGTATTTGTTAAGCGCTTACTAGATGACAAGCACTGTTTTAAGCACTGGTGTAGATACAAGTCAATCAGGGTGGATACAGTCCCTATTCCATACAAAACTCACAGTCTAAGTAGGAGGGACGACAGATATTTCATCCCTATTTTATAGTTGAGAAAACAGGGCACAGAGAAGTGAAATAATTGGTCCAAGGTCATCCAGCAGGCAAGTTGTGGAGCTGGAATTAGATCAGTTCTGTCTTCTCAATAGTTCATCTTAAATTTCCAGGAACCAGTAGCCCTAATGCTAAGAAGGGGCTGGTTAGAGCAGAGCAGATCAATCAATCAATCGTATTTATTGAGCGCTTACTGTGTGCAGAGCACTGTAATAATAATGATGGCATTTGTTAAGCGCTTACTATGTGCAAAGCACTGTTCTAAGCACTGTACTAAGCGCTTGGGAAGTACAAGTACAAGATATCCTCCCTACTCCAAATTCATGGTGTCTTCCCAGCTCCTTTATCCATCCATCAACCAATGGTATTTATTGGGTGCTTATTGTGTACACAGCCCCATACTAAGCACGTGGGAGACCTCACTGCTCTAGAGGAGATAGATATGATCCCTGGCCACAAGGAGTTTAAAGATTAGAGAAGGAACTTGTCTTGTCTTATGCTGTCGAGTTGTCTCCAACCCATAGCAACTCCATGGACCCATGGAGAAGCAGCGTGGCTCAGTGGAAAGAGCACGGGCTTTGGAGTCAGAGGTCACGGGTTCAAATCCCGGCTCCACCAATTGTCAGCTGTGTGACATTGGGCAGTCACTTAACTTCTCTGGGCCTCAGTTACCTCATCTGTAAAATGGGGATTAAGACTGTGAGCCCCCCGTGGGAAAATCTGATTACCCTGTAACTTCCCCAGTGCTTAGAACAGTGCTTTAAACATAGTAAGCGATTAATAAATGCCATTATTATTATTATTATCTCTCCCAGAACGTCCCACCTCCACCTGCAATCATTCTGGTAGTGGATTCATAGAGTGTTCTTTGTCAAAATCCGGGCACGGTTTACCACTGCCTCCTCCCGTGCAGTCAACTTGAGTCTCTGCCCTCAATCAATCAATCAATAGTATTTATTGAGCGCTTACTGTGTGCAGAGCACTGTACTAAGAGCTTGGGAAGTACAAGTTGGCAACATATAGAGACAGTCCCTACCCAACAGTGGGCTCACAGTCTAAAAATGCTGCCACTTCCCAGCACAGTTGAGTTTTGACTTGTAGCAGATTGCCTTTCACTCGCTAGCCACTGCCCAAGCTAGGAATGGAATGGATGGGCCTCTGCTTGAATCTCCCTCCCATAATCAACTGGAAACTCTCCAGGTTCAACCCTGAAAGGGGCTAGAGGGGGAGGCTGTCATTAAAATAAATTACAGATGGGTGTGCGTATAAGTGCCCAGTGTTTGCAAGGTAGTTTGCAAAAGAATTTACAAAGCAGAGCTGACTCTAGGCAGAAAATTCTGGGTTTAATTGGGGCGTTTATGGATTGTATCTAATTATCAGTGGGGATGGAGGACAGGGCAGAGTAATCAATAGATCATCCCAAAGCCTCACTGGGGCCAAATGCATTGTCCTGTTCTCCACCAGATATGACACGTGGCCTTTCCCCTCCACCATGCTCCCTCCCCTAGACCAAGGTCACACAGAAGTCAAGTGCTGGAGCTGAGATTAGAATGCAGATCCTATGACTTTCAGGCCCTTGGTCCTTTCATTACACCACACTGTCTCTCATTATTATTATTTGATCATCTTGTATGTACTCCAGTATTTACTCCAGTAAATACAAGGTAGATGCTTGTCACGTATCAGATGTATCAAACTTATCAAATTAATACCACTATTATTATTACTATTGCTGTTATTTGGGGACTTAATTGAGGTGGCTGCGATCTGGGTTAAAAACATTTTTTCAAGTTAACTAAATCAATAAAAAGAGAGATTTTGAATAAGTTGATTTCCTGATTGGTCTACAGAAAGCTTGGAAAATTACACTGTCCTCACCCACTGGTATGGATGCCTTCCCTTCTCACTCCTCTCCTCAGCTATGTCCCTGACCCCGACCCTCCCCATGATTGCACTCCTTTCTGGAAGGGCAGAGAACAGAAGCATCCATCTGCATCAAACTCTTTTGGGCCTTCCTGAAAAGATGCAGATTTCTGAGACATCAGAATGGAATGAGAAGAGAATTGTGGAGTTTATTCTTTCCCTTCCAGACCTCCTGTCTGATTTCTTTTATGCTCTGGTCACCTGAGGTTGAGTATTAATTTACAGAGGTAATACCTGTTTTCTATTTAATGTGGCCCAGATAAAGAATCTTCACCAGAGCCATTGGGAGGTGCCTCTTTATCTCGGAAAAGTTCAGCATTTACACAGCTCACCTCCACATGTATATACGTATAGTATATTATATATATATACACACACACATTTATATATATATATGCATGTATATACACATTCATATATAGGAACATAAGCTCCACACACCCGATTCCTGAGTTCTTTCTTTCTAATGCTTTCTTTCCTTTTTCTAGATTATATACATCTAAATAAAAGATGGCTTGCTATTTCCCAGCAATCTCCTTTGGGATTCGAGGATGATTGCTTGTCTGAGAAAGCGAATGCTTCTCCTTTGCTGAAATTTTACCGCAGTCCCCAGTACATAGGAAACTTCTCCATTCCAACTGTCAAGAGCCAAAGGGGAGAGGGAGCCTGTCACCTCTGTCTCAGTGCCATGGATTCTCAGAAATGCTCTGGCAGGTTTGAGAGCTCCACTGGAGTCTTTTCGGTTTTCTTTTTTCATCACGTTACTCTGTGCCGTTTGAGTGTGTAGCTTTGAGATAAGAACCGTGGGTTAGTAAGATCTTGCCCTTGTCTCTGAAGGGGGTGGCAGTGAGACTGAGATTTTGGAGACGAGAATACAGGTGGGCTTGGCTAAGTGAGGAAGGGTCTTCAGAAGGAGAGGGGGAGAAGTAAAGACAGAAGAGGAGCATGAGAGAAAGGGAAAAGGAGTGAGGGGCGGGGATGAGAGAACTGAAGAAGGCAAGAGGAAATGAGAAAGGGCGAGAGGAGGTAAGAGGGGTTGAGGCGGGAGAGGGAGGAAGAGGAGGGAAAAGGGGGTGATGAGGGGGGTAATGGAGGAGGAGGCAAGAGGAAAGAAGAGGGGGTGAGATGGAGTTGACATAATGAAAGGGCAAGAGGAAGCGAAGGGGTGAGGGGGGTGAGAGGGGATGAGAGAGAAGAAGGGATAATAAACCAAAATAGGGAAAGAAAAGTACAAGTGTGGGGAAAATAAAGAGCGGAGGTGGAAGAGAAAAAGATGAAAACATTGCCAGGGAGAGATGAAATGAGGAAGAGAGAGATGGAGTGAAAGATGGGCTGAGAGGAAGCAGAGGTGTGTGGCTCAGGTTGTACTCCATGACAAGGCCGACCCCAACCATCAGAGATTGCCTATCTGCTCTGGGGAGGATCGGGCTTGCTGAGGAGTCTAGCCTGAGTCCGCTAGCCAACATTCGGCCTGAACTTGCCTGCACTCAGAGGCATTGCTGGGCTTTGCTTTGCTGGGCTGGCTCAGTCTGCTGCTCGTGTGGTTGGTTTTGTTGCTTGATTTTGTTTGAATTTCCTCTCATTTTAGGCTCGAGAGATCCAGACTGAAGTGGCTGCTGATTTCTCCTAGCGGCAGCAGCAACAGCAGCGGCGATGGGGACACAGTGACACAGCAAGACACCAGATTGGACTCCAGACATCTTTTCCCGGTTCAGGCCTCAGTTTCCTCTGTCTCTGTTCTTGCAGGAGCTGCTGCAGCAGCATGGGGTAGTAGCGTGGCTCAGTGGAAAGAGCCCGGGCTTTGGAGTCAGAGGCCATGGGTTCAAATCCCGGCTCTGCCGACTGTCAGCTGTGTGACTCTGGGCAAGTCACTTAACTTCTCTGGGCCTCAGTTACCTCATCTGTAAAATGGGGAGTAAGACTGTGAGACCCGCGTGGGACAACCTGATCACCTTGTAAGCTCTCGAGTGCTTAGAACAGTACTTGGCACATAGTAAGCATGTAATAAATGCTATTATTATTACCATTATTAGTGGATAGAGCACAGGCCTCAGAGAAGGGAGGTCTTGGGTTCTAATCCTCACAATCAATCAATCAATCAATCGTATTTATTGAGCGCTTACTATGTGCAGAGCACTGTACTAAGCGCTTGGGAAGTACAAATTGGCAACACATAGAGACAGTCCCTACCCAACAGTGGGCTCACAGTCTAAAAGGGGACTGCCACTTGTCTGCTGTATGACCTTGGGCAAGTCACTTCACTTCTCTATGCCTCAATTACTTCATCTGCGAGCCCCACGTGGGACAGGGACTGAGTCCAACCTGATTTGGTTGTATGCACCCCAAAGTTTAGCACAGTGACTGGCACATAGTAAATGCTTAACAAATACCCCAATTATTATTATTATTGTCAATTTTGGACTTGGAGTGGCTGCCTCTGGGGGGTTATTTTGCGTGAATTCAGGGGCAGAGACCCAAGATGTGGATTTCTCCTTGGGGTCCCCATCCTCTCTTGAGGGTCAACTGAGAGCGAATGTCCTGGAGACCATCCACCCCAGCCCCGTCACTGATTGAGTCAGGTAGTAATGTGTGGTATTTATTAGGTGCTTACTATGTTCCAGGCACTGAACTAAGCGCTGGGGTAGACACAAGTAAATTGGGCTGGACACAGTTCCTGTCCCACATGGGTCTTAGAGTCTCAATCTTCATTTACAGATGAGGTAATCAAGTCCCAGAGAAGTGAAGTGACTTCCCCAAGGTCCCACAGCAGACAAGTGGCAGAGCCAGAATTAGAACCCATGACTTTCTGACCCCCAAGCCCGGGCTCTGTCGACTACGCCATGCTGCTCCATGGTGAGGGGAGGGGAGGGGACAGGCGCAGCCCAGTAGCCCCTAAGGGTCCATTTGAGGTGGGTTTTACCCCAAATCACCGAGTCCTCCAGATCTCAGCTTAGGACAGATTGAAGCTTCACTGGGATAGAAAATGTCCAGGATGATATGGCCTGAGAACAAAAAGAGATTCCATACGGGAAATGGGAAAATGAAATAAAATGAATAAAAATAATTATGGTACGTGTTTTACTATGTGACATGCACTGTTCTAAGCACTGGGATAGATAAAGATTAATCAGGTTGGACACAATCCCAGTCCCAGATTGGGCTCACACTCATAATCCCCATTTTTTACAGATGAGGTAAAATATAATCTGTAGATCTGTAAAATGGGGATTAAGACTGTGAGCCCCAAGTGCGACAACCTGATTTCCTTGTAACTCCCCCAGCACTTAGAAAAGCACTTGGCACATAATAAATACTTAACAAATACCATCATCATCATTATTATTATTATATGGACTGTGTCCAACCTGATTAGCTTGTATTTACCCCAGCATTTAGTTCAATGCCTGGTATACATAGTAGGTGCTTAAAAATACCATTAACCCCACCAAAAAACAACCTACTACTTCTAATGAATATGTTGCCAACTTATTGTTCCCAAGTGCTTAGTACAGTGCTCTGCACACAGTAAGTGCTCAATAAATACGATTGAATGAATGAATGAATAATGCTACTACTACTACTTCTGCTAATGCTACCATCACTACTACTACTGAGGCTGCTATTACTACTACTGTACTACTGTCATTATCGCTGCTACTAATACTACTACTAATAATAATGATGGCATTTGTTAAGCGCTTACTATGTGCAAAGCACTGTTCTAAGTGCTGGGGGGGATACAACATGATCAGGTTGCCCCACATGGGGCTCACAGTCTTAATCCTCATTTTACAGATGAGGGAACTGAGGCCCAGAGAAGTGAAGTGACTTGCCCAAAGTCACACAGCTGACAAGCAGGGATTAAAACCCATGACCTCTGACTCCCAAGTCCGTGTTCTTTCCATCGAGCCACACTGCTTCTCTACTGCTACTGCTTCTTTTGCTACTATTACTACTACCTTTGTTGGTGTATTGCTGGTGCTATTAATATTTCTGCTATTGCTACTACTACTAATAGTAATGATGGCATTTGATAAGCGCTTACTATGTGCAAAGCACTGTTCTAAGCGCTGGGGGGATACAAGGTGATCAGGTTGTCCCACGGGGGGCTTACAGTCTTAATCCCCATTTTACAGATGAAGGAACTGAGGCACAGAGAAGTGAAGTGACTTGCCCAAAGTCACACAGCTGACAAGTGGCAGGGCAGGGATTTGAACCCATGACCTCTGACTCCCAAGCCCGGGCTCTTTCCACTGAGCCACGCTGCTTCTCTTCTATTACTACTACTTCTAACACTCTTACTACAACTACTGCTATGACTGCTGCTACCGTCACCACCCCAACCACTGCTGCTGCTGCTAATGCTAATAATAATAATGATGGCATTTGTTAAGCGCTTACTATGTGCCAAGCTCGGTTCTAAGCGCTGGGGGAGATACAAGGTAATCAGGTTGTCCCACGCGGGGCTCACAGTCTTCATCCCCATTTTATAGATGAGGCAACTGAGGCACAGAGAACTGAAGTGATTTGCCCAAAGTGACACAGCTAACAAGTGGTGGGGCTGGGATTAGAACCCACGACCTCTGACTCACAAGCCCGGGCTCTTGCCACTGAGCCACGCTGCTTCTCTGCTTCTCCACTGCTAAAACATTATTCTGTGGGCCGGAGGCCTCCAAAAATCTCACTGTCAGCAGGATGAGAACCCTACCTACCAGCTCTGTTGGACTATGCTCTCCCAAGCGCTTAGTACAGTGTTCTGCACCCATTGAGCGGTCAAGAAATGCCACTGATTGACCCATCTTTGGAGGCGGAGGAGCTCATCTTCCCCTCCCCACAGCACTTGTGTATATTTGTACATAATTATTACTCATCTTCCCCTCCCCACAGCACTTGTGAATATTTGTACATAATTATTACTCTATTTTATTATTGATGTGTATATATCTATAGAGAAACAGCGTGGCTCAGTGGAAAGAGCACGGGCTTGGGAGTCAGGGGTCATGGGTTCTAATCGCGGCTCCGCCAACTGTCAGCTGTGTGACTTTGGGCAGGTCCCTTAACTTCTCTGTGCCTCATTTACCTCATCTGTAAAATGGGGGTTAAGACTGTGAGCCCCCCGTGGGACAGCCTGATCAGCTTGTATCCTCTCCAGCGCTTAGACCAGTGCTTTGCACATAATAAGCGCTTAACAAATGCCATCATTATTATTTATTATTATAAAGAGCACGGGCTTGGGAGTCAGGGGTCGTGGGTTCTAATCCCGGCTCCGCCAACTGTCAGCTGTGTGACTTTGGGCAGGTCCCTTAACTTCTCTGTGCCTCAGTTACCTCATCTGTAAAATGGGGGTTAAGACTGTGAGCCCCCCCGTGGGACAGCCTGATCACCTTGTATCCTCCCCAGAGCTTAGAACAGTGCTTTGCACATAGTAAGTGCTTAACAAATCCCATCATTATTATTATTATTATTATTATAATTCTATTTATCTATTTTGATGGTATTGACACCTGTGCACTTGTTTCGTTTTGTTGTCTGTCTCTCCTTTCTAGACTGCGAGCCCGTTGTTGGGTAGGGACTGTTTCTGTTGCGGAATTGTACTTTCCAAGCGGTTAGTACAGTGCTCTGCTCACAGTAAGCGCTCAATAAGTACGATGGATTGAATGAATGAATGGGGATCTTTCCATTCAGCACCAGGAACCTGGACAGCAGCCGCGGTTAACGGTGGGCAGCGATGGCACTTTCATTCATTCAATCGTATTTATTGAGCGCTTACTGTGTGCACAGCACTGTACTAAGCGCTTGGGAAGCACAAGCTGGCAACATATAGAGACGGTCCCTACTCAACGGTGGGCTCACAGTATATATGTATATATGTTAGTACATATTTATTACTCTATTTATTTTACTCGTACATATCTATTCTATTTATTTTATTTTGTTAGTATGTTTGGTTTTGTTCTCTGTCTCCCCCTTTTAGACTGTGAGCCCACTGTTGGGTAGGGACTGTCTCTATATGTTGCCAATTTGTACTTCCCAAGCGCTTAGTACAGTGCTCTGCACATAGTAAGCGCTCAATAAATACGATTGATGATGATGATAGACTCACTTGGTTCGAGCCTTCGGTTTCAGCTCGTTGTTTGCCTTGACAGTTACTAATCACGTTATAATAATGATAATGATGGCATTTGGGAAGCCCTTACTATGTGCCAAGCACTGTTCTAAGCGCTGGGGTAGATACAGGGTAATCAGGTTGTCCCACGTGGGGCTCACAGTTTTCATCTCCATTTTACGGATGAGGTAACTGAGGCACAGAGAAGTTAAGTGACTTGCCCGAAGCCACACAGCTGATAATTGTCAGAGCCGGGATTAGAACCCATGACCTCTGACTCCCAAGCCCGGTCTCTTTCCACTAAGCCATGTTGCAGGGATAATAATAAGAAGTAGCTCGGCTCCGGAGATGCTAGAGAGATTGTCCTCTAAGTTTTCAGAAGGTTGCTCTCACTGTGAGCTCCATGTGGGGCAGGGACCCAATTTGCTTGCATCCATCCCAGAGCTTAGTACACATCATCATCAATCGTATTTATTGAGCGCTTACTGTGTGAGAGCACTGTACTAAGCGCTTGGGAAGTACAAGTAGTTCAGTGTCTGGCCCAGAGTAAGCACTTAAAAAATACCAGAATTATGATAACTATCATCATATTACTAATATGCAATTATTATTTTATTATTATATGCCATTAGCAATATACAATAATTATTATTTTATCATTATATGTCAATACTATTATTATTAATAATAATACCGTATTATTTACGTATTTATTTATTTTGAATGTTATGTTAAGCTCTTACTATGTGCCGGATACTGTGCTAAGCACTGGGGTAGAGGCTAGTTAATCAGGTTGGACACAGTCCATGTCCCACATGAGGCACACAGTCTTCATCCCCATTTTACAGACGAGGTAACTGAGGCACAGAGAAGTGAAGTGACACGTCCAAGGTCACACGACAGACAGGTGGAGGAGGTGGGATTAGAACCCAGGTCCTCTGACTCCAGGCCCGTGCTCTTTCCATTGAGTCACACTGCTTCTCTTCAACAGGTTTGGATTATTTTGTTTTACAGGATTGTAAGGACTCTGAAGGCAAAGGAACATATCTACTTATTCTACTGTACTCTCTCCCATATACCTAGTAGTGTGGCTTAGTGGAAAGAGCACGGGCTTTGGAGTCAGAGGTCAGGGGTTCAAATCCCGGCTCTGCCACTTAGCTGTGTGACTTTGGGCAAGTCACTTCACTTCTCTGTGCCTCAGTTCCCTCATCTGTAAAATGGGGATTAAGACTCTGAGCTCCCTGTGGGACAACCTGATCATCTTGTAACCTCCCCAGCGCTTAGAACAGTACTTTGCCATAGTAAGCACTTAATAAATGCTATCATTATTATTATTATTAGTGTAGTGTAGTATAGTATAGTATAGTTATTAGTATATTAATTAGTATAATTAGTATTAGTATTAATTGGTACTAATTAGTATATTAGTATATTATTAGTATAGTGTAATATAGTATACAGACCAATGTTCAATAAGTACCATTGATTGATAGATTCTGATTCATCGACTGGATCACCAGCCAGATAATCAAGGGAAAATATGATGGCGATAATCATATTTTGAATTTCTCTAGGGCCTCATTTCCTCGGAGCAATTCCATTTCTCTTGGCTCATTTGTCCTTTTTTTTTAAAAAAAATTGATATTTGTTAAGTGCTTACTAAGCAGCGTGGCTCAGTGGAAAGAGCATGGGTTTTGGAGTCGGAGGTCATGGGTTCAAATCCTGGCTCGGCCACTTGTCAGCTGAGTGACTTTGGGCAAGTCACTTCACTTTTCTGGGCCTCAGTTCCCTCATCTGTAAAATGGGGATTAAGACTGTGAGCCCCCCTTGGGACAACCTGATCACCATGTAACCTCCCCAGTGCTTAGAACAGTGCTTTGCACATAGTAAGCACTTAATAAAAGCTATTATTATTATTATTATTACTATGTGCCAGGCATTGTACTACTACTACTACTACTACTAATAATAATAATGATATTTGTTAAGAGCTTACTATGTGCCAAGCACTGTTCGAAGTGCTGGACGGGATAACAAGGTCATCAGGTTGTCCCACGTGGGGCTCACAGTTTTCATCCCCACTTTACAGATGAGGGAACTGAGGCACAGAGAAGTGAAGTGACTTGTCCAAGGTCACACAGCTGACAAGTGGTGGAGCCGGGATTAGAACCCGTGACCTCTGACTGCCAAGTCCAGGCTCTTTCCACTGAGCCACGCTGCTTCTCTAAAATCTAAATCTGGGGTAGTACAAGCTACTCAGGTTGGACACAGTCCCTGTCCCACATGAGGCTCTTAGTCTTCAGTGAAGTGACCTGCCCAAGTTCACCCAGCAGACAACCGGTGGAGCCGGAATTAGAACCCAGGTCCTTCTGACTCCCAGGACAGTGCTCTAATCCTCTAGGCCATGCTACTTCTCTTAGATATTCCCAAGGCATCTCTCAAATAGTGGGGAAGAGGGCTCTGGGCATGTCACTCCCCTCCTCAAAAAGCTCCAGTGGTTGCCTATCAACCTCTGTATGAAGAAAAAGCTCCTCAGTATTGGCTTCAAAGCTGTCCATCCCCTCGCCCCCTCCTACCTCACCTCCCTTCTCTCCTTCTCCAGCCCAGCCCGCACCCTCCGCTCCTCTCCCGCTAACCTCCTCACTGTATCCCATTCTCACCTGTCCCGCCGTCAACCCCCAGCCCACATCCTTCCCCTGGCCCGGAATCCCCTCCCTCCACACATCCGCCAAGCTAGCTCTCTTCCTCTCTTCAAAGCCCTCCTGAGAGCTCACCTCCTCCAGGAGGCCTTCCCAGACTGAGCCCCCTCTTTTCCTCTGCTCCTTCTCCCCTCTCCATCGCTCCCCTCCCTCCCTCTGCCCTACTTTCTTCTCCTCCCCACAGCACTTGTGTATATTTATACATATTTGCTACTCTATTTTATTAATGATGTGTATATAGCTATAATTCAATTCTATTTACCTATTCTGATTGTATTGACACCTGTCTACTTGTTTTGTTGTCTGTCTCCCCCTTCTAGACTGTGAGCCCTTTTTTCGGTAGGGACTGTCTCTATCTGTTGCCAAATTGTACTCTCCAAGTACGTAGTACAGTGCTCTGCACACAGTAAGCACTCAGTAAATATGATTGAATGAATGTTGTTAATTGTCCTCATTTCACAGATGGAGAGCGCAGAGACCAGAGAGATTGTGACCTGTCCAATTCACCCAGAGCATAAGGCCAGACTTAAAATCCCCGAGTCTGCGGATTCACCTCAGCTTTTCTCTCCAGTTGGCTTTTTTTCCATTGCTTCCCTTGTGGCAGTTTGGTAGATTTTCTACTGGATCATCAGGCCCAAAATAGCCTGTGATTATATACCGGTTACCCAGGCGAGGAGCTCCTTGGAGGATTTCTGAGTTGAGCAAATCCTTAGTCTAGCTCAGCAGGCCAAAAACTCCTTTCTCTAACCCCTTTCAGGGATGGGGATGGGTGAGAGCTGTCGTCTGAGCAGAGGGGAGAGCCTACTTCAATTCCTGGTAGTGATCAAGGTCGAAGAAATTCATTCATTCAATCATACTTTTTGAGCGCTTACTGTGTGCAGAGCACTGTACCAAGCGCTTGGGAAGTACAAGTTGGCAACATATAGAGATGGTCCCCACCCAACAGTGGGCTCACAGTCTAGAAGGGGGAGACAGACAACAAAACAAAGCATGTGGACAGGTGTCAAGTCGACAGAACAAATAGAATTAAAGCTAGATGCACAACATTAACAAAATAAATAGAATAGTGAATGTGTACAAGTAAAATAATTAGAGTAATAATTCTGTACAAACATATATACAGGTGCTGTGGGGAGGGGAAGGAGGTAGGGTGGGCAGGATGGGGAGGAGGAGAGGAAAAAGAGGGCTCAGTCCGGGAAGGCCTCTTGGAGGAGGCGAGCTCTCAGTAGGGCTTTGTAGGGAGGAATCACTATCAGCATCTACTCCCCGCTTCTAGACTGTGAGCCCATTGTTGGGTAAGGATTGTCTCTATCTGTTGCCAAATTGTACTTTCCAAGCGCTTAATATAGTGCACTGCACACAGCAAGCGCTCAATAAATACGATTGAAAAAATGAATGAATGAATACCCCCTCCTCCCAATGTCCCAGCTTGTGAAAAGACGGAGAGACCAAAGCTTTCTCTCTGGCCCAGCTCTCAGTAAAAGAAAGCTTGGATTAGCATGGCCTACTGGGTAGAGCAAGAGCCTGGGAGGCAGAAGGACCTGTATTCTAATTCTGGCTCTGCCACACATCTGCTGTGTGACCTTGGGCAAGCCACTTCACTTCTCTGGGCCTCAGTTACCTTATCTGTCAAATGGGAATTAAGATTGTGAGCCCCCTGTAGGACAGGGGCAATGTCCAATTGATTTGCTTGTTTCACGTCCCGGGCTTAGTATAGTGCCTGGCTCATAGAAGACGCTTAATGAATACCACAATTATTATTATTATTATTTATTAATTTTACCACTTAATATTTTTACTAAGCACCTGGGAAAGTCCAATAAGACAGAGTGGGTAGACACGCTCTCTTCCACCAAGGAACTCTTCCCAACAGAACTTGGCTCTGCCCATCATGCGTAGGCTTTTCACCTGACTGGGCCAGTCACTTCTCTTCTCTGTACCTCAGTTCCCTCACCTGTAAAATGGGGATTAAGACTGTGAGCCCCATGTGGGACAGGGACTGTTTCCAACCTCATTAGCTTGTATCTTCCTCAGCATTTAGAACTAATGCTCTTAACGAATACCATCATAATTATTATTATTATTATTTAGGATTGACTGAGTAGAATCTAAGAGAGTTGGTAGACTCATTTCCAGCCCCTTAAAGAAACCCTTTCTTCTCACTTGTCTTCTTCTCAACAAGCGTCCCACTGTAACAGTTCATTCATTCATTCATTCATTCATATTTATTGAGCAGAGCACTGTACTAAGCTCTTGGAAAATACACTCTGGCAACAGATAGAGGTAATCTCTACCCAACAACGGGCTCACAGTTTAGAAGGGGGAGACAGACAAAACAAGTAGAGAGCTACTGAGAGCTCACCTCCTCCAGGAGGCCTTCCCAGAATGAGCCCCCTCCTTTCTCTCCCCCTCCCCACCCCCCCACCCTACCTCCTTCCCCTCCCCACAGCACCTGTATATATGTTTGTACAAATTTATTACTCTATTTTACTTGCACATATTTACTATTCTATTTATTTTATTTTGTTAATATGTTTGGCTTTGTTGTCTGTCTCCCGCTTCTAGACTGTGAGCCCGCTGTTGGGTAGGGACTATCTCTGTATGTTGCCAACTTGTACTTCCCAAGCGCTGAGTACAGTGCTCTGCACACAGTAACCACTCAATAAATACGAGTGAATGAATGAATGAATGAATGAAAGTAGACAGGCATCAATAGCATCAGTTGACCTGTACCAGCCCCTGAAGGGAGAAGTTGGGGGCGGGTTGGGGGAAGTGGGGGGTGACACAGCAAGTCCCAGTTTACCCAAACGGACTTCACCAGCCAGCACCCCAAGGGGCTGCAGAAACATTTTAGATTGAGCAGCTGAAGTGGAGAGAAGGAGTCAGGGTGCTGGCCTTCCCAGGACATACTTTCCCAATTGAGACTGGAAGCTCCTTGAGGGCAAGGAGCGTGTCTATCAACTCTGAGTAGTATGATAGTACCATACTCTCCCAAGAGCTCAGTAGGGTGCTCTTTTCTATGGTAGGTGTTAAGAGCTTACTATGTGCCAGGCATTGTACTAAGTGCTGAGGTAGAAACAAGATAATCGTTTTGCACACATGGGACCTCACAGCCTTAATCCCCATTTTACAGATGAGGTAACGGAGACCCAGAAAAGTGAAGTGACTTGCCCAAGGTCACACAGCAATCAACTGAAAGAGGTGGGATTAGAACCCAGGTCCTCTGACTCTCAGGCTGGTGCTCTTTCTACTAGGCCACACTGCTGTTAAGTGCTCAATGAATACCATTGATTGATTAGTGGATTGATAATAATGGTATTTGTTAAGCGCTTACTATGTGCCAGGCACTGTACTAAGCGCTGGGGTGGATACAAACAAATCGGGTTGGACAACGTCCCTGTCCCGCATGGGGCTCACTTTTTAAAATCCCCATTTTCCAGATGTGATAACTGAGGCACAGAGGAAGTGAAATGACTTGCCCAAGGTCACACAGCAGACAAGTGGTGGAGTCGGGATTTTGACTCCGAGTCCCGTGCTCTATTCATTACAACGATGGTGCTTCTCTCATCCTAATATCAAGGTGCCATCTGGCAGAGGGGCTGCCAGGGAATATTTGGGTTTAGAGAAACTGGGCAAAACTGCAGCTTGGGGGTATGTGTGTAAAGACTGGATTTTCCCCTCTGCAGGCCTTAGTTTCTCCACCTGTCCGATGGGCAGAATTGCAGTGATCTGCCTGGCACCAGCTTGGGGAGAATGAATGAATTAATGCGGCGTCTAGTCTTACAGCTGCAAACAATACCTAAAAATAAGCCTAGCAGCTAATTTAAAAGGACTTTCTTTCTCCTAAAAAAGAACCTAGTCGAGTTCTGCTGCACAATGCCTTCGAAAGCCCGGGTCACGTGGGAGGCTGGGAGAATTTTCAACCGCCTCCCACGAAGGACAGCTTCAGCCATTTGGACCCCGAGATGGGGAAAAATTTACTGCCCCCTTCCAATCCATAGGACATCATCAAATTATGCTACCCAGGCAGCATACTATATGATGTCAGGTGGAAGTCTAATAGAGTCCCAAATATGTAGGGTTTTTCCCGGGTGAGCTTCGACTGACCCACCGAGCTTCAGACCCCTTGCATTCCCCTCCCAGGTCTCAGGAAGCACAGCCTGAGCCGTATTTTTTCATCAAGTGCTTTGGACTCCCTACCTGGAGAGACTCGGCAAAGAAGGAGCAAATCCATTCCATGCTGGCGGGAGTCAGGGCTCATTTCTGCTGATCGAGGAAACTGGAGAACGAGAGCTTGGGAGCTGGTTTTGAGCTAGGCAGTAGTCCTGGAATCCCGGAGCTGGAAGCATTCAGGTATCTTTCCGCATCCCCAAGCTCACATTTTTCCTGGGCCTTGCCCTCAACTCTCCAATCTCCTTCAGACCCCTTGTGTTCCCCTTCCAGGTCTCAGGAAGCACAGCCTTAGGTTGCCCCTTTGCAAAATTTGAACTACTGCTATCCCCACCCCTTTCGCCACTTCTGGGCAGTTGGCATGCTGAAGATCCAATGGGATTCTGCCTAGAACCGGAGGACTCCGACTAGAATATTGTTGATTTTCAGGGGTGAGGATGGGATATTGACAATGACGCTCCACTTTTCAGGGAGTTGGAAGTGGCCAGGAGGAGCAGGTGAGAAATTGATGCTAAGAACTTGGTGGGGAGCACGGAAGTTGGGCATTGTGGCTAGGATGGCTTTAACCCTTCAGAAGGAAATCTGAAACCCGGGCACTTCAATGGAGGCTCCTGCAGTAACACAAGCAAACATTCCTTCTGGCCCAGTGGGATCCTGGTCCTTGGGATTTTCAACCTCAAATGCCGATGAGCAGAAGAGCCGTACTTTTTCATCGAGTGCTTTGGGCCCCCTACCTGGAGAGACTCGGCAAAGAAGGAGCAGATCCATTCCATGCTGGCGGGAGTCAGGGCTCATTTCTACTGATCGAGGAAACTGGAGAACGAGAGCTTGGGAGCTGGTTTTGAGCTAGGCAATAGTCCTGGAATCCCGGAGCTGGAAGCATTCAGCTATCTTTCCCCACCCCCAAGCTCACATTTTTCCTGGGCCTTGCTCTCAGCTCTCCAATCTCCTTGCTTGTGCCCTCCCCCTCTTGAAACTCCATCTCCCTTCAAATTCACCAGACCACTGCTCTCTCCATCTAAATAATAATAATAATAATAAATGTGGTATTTGTTAAGCTTTTACTCTGTGTCAGGGACTGTACTAAGTGCTGAGGTGAATACAAGGAAATCAGATCAGACACAGTCCCTGTCTCATGTGGGGCTCTTGGTCTCCTTGAATGTGCCGTCTACACGTGCTGCCTCGAATTCCTCAACACCAACTCTCTCCTCGACCCCCTCCAGTCTGGCTTCCATCCCCTACATTCCACGGAAACTGCCCTCTCAAAAGTCACCAATGACTTCCTGCTTGCCAAATCCAACGGCTCATACTCTATCCTAATCCTCCTCGACCTCTCAGCTGCCTTTGACACTGTGGACCACCCCCTTCTCCTCAATACGATATCCAACCATGGCTTCACAGACTCTGTCCTCTCCTGGTTCTCCTCATATCTCTCCGACCGTTCATTCTCAGTCTCTTTTGTGGGCTTCTCCTCCCCCTCCCATTCCTTTACCGTAGGGGTTCCTCAAGGGTCAGTTCTCGGTCCCCTTCTGTTCTCGATCTACACTCACTCCCTTGTTGACCTCATTCGCTCCCAGGGCTTCAACTATCATCTCTACGCTGATGACACCCAAATCTACATCTCTGCCCCTGCTCTCTCTCCCTCCCTTCAGGCTCCTCCTGCCTTCAGGACATCTCCATCTGGATGTCTGCCCACCACCTAAAACTCAACATGTCCAAGACTGAACTCCTTGTCTTCCCTCCCAAACCCTGCCCTCTCCCTGACTTTCCCATCACTGTTGATGGCACTACCATCCTTCCCGTCTCACAAGCCCGCAACCTTGGTGTCATCCTCGACTCTGTTCTCTCATTCACCCCTCACATCCAAGCCATCACCAAAACCTGCCAGTCTCACCTCCGCAACATTGCCAAGATCCACCCTTTCCTCTCCATCCAAACCACTACCCTGCTCATTCAAGCTCTCATCCTATCCCGTCTGGATTACTATATCAGCCTCCTCTCCGATCTCCCATCCTCCTGTCTCTCCCCACTTCAATCAATACTTCACACCACTGCCCGGATTGTCTTTATCCAGAAAGGCTCTAGGTATGTTACTCCCCTCCTCAAAAATCTCCAGTGGCTACCAATCAACCTACGCATCAGGCAAAAACTCCTCATCCTCGGCTTCAAGGCTGTTCATCACCTCACCCCCTCCTACCTCACCTCCCTTCTCTCCTTCTCCAGCCCAGCCCATACCCTCCACTCCTCTGCTGCTAACCTCCTCACTGGGCCTCATTCTCACCTGTCCCACCATCGACCCCTGGCCCATGTCATCCCCCTGGCCTGGAATGGCCTCCCTCTGCCCATCCGCCAAGCTAGCTCTCTTCCTCCCTTCAAGGCCCTACTGAGAGCTCACGTCCTCCAGGAGGCCTTCCCAGACTGAGCCCCCTCCTTCCTTTCCCCCTCCTCCCCCTCCCCATCCCCCCTGCCTTAACTCCTTCCCCTCCCCACAGCAGCTGTATATATGTATATATGTTTGTACAGATTTATTACTCTATTTTATTTGTACATATTTATTCTATTTATTTTATTTTGTTAATATGTTTTGTTTTGTTCTCTGTCTCCCCCTTCTAGACTGTGAGCCCACTGTTGGGTAGGGACCATCTGTATATGTTGCCAACTTGTACTTCCCAAGTGCTTAGTACAGTGCTCTGCACACAGTAAGCGCTCAATAAATATGATTGAATGAATGACTGACTGAATGAATGAATCTCCATTTTACAGAGGTGGTAACTGAGGCCCAGAGAAGTGAAGTGACTTGCCCTAGGCCACATAGCAGACAAGTGGCAGAGCCGGGATTAGAACCCATGACCTTCTGACTCCTAGGCTTGTGATCTAGTCACTATGCCATGCTCCAGGAGGTCTTCCCTGATTAATTCCCACCAGCCCTGCTTCTACCAGCTCAGTGATCACCTGCGGTATGACCATGGGCAAGTCACTTAACTTCTCTGGGCCTCAGTTTCCTGACCTGTAAAATGTGTTTTAAGTACCTCTTCTCCCTCCCCGTTGGAATATGAGTCTTTGTCAGACTAGGACTGTGTCTGATCTGATTATACTATGTCTACTATAGCACTTAGCACAGCCCTTGACATGTGGAAAGTGCTTCTAGACTGTGAGCCCGCTGTTGCGTAGGGACCGTCTCTATATGTTGCAAACTTGTACTTCCCAAGCGCTTAGTACAGTGCTCTGCTCACAGTAAGCGCTCAATAAATACGATTGAATGAATGAATGAAGTGCTTAACAAATACTATTATTATTATTATTCTCATTATTACTGTAAATTATTATTATTCCACAGCAACAGATTGATCTTTTCTGTTTTGATACAGAAGCAGTATGGAAAGAGCACGGACCCAAGAGTCAGAATGCATGAGTTCCAATCTCAGCTCTGCCACTTGTCTGCTGTAAGTCACTTCACTTCTCTGTGCCTCAGTTTCCTCTTCTTTATATTGGGAGTTAAATCCCACTCCCTCCTATGTAGAGTGTGAACCTCATTCAGGACAGAAACTTGTATCTACCTCAGCGATTAGTACGATGCTTGACATATAGTTAGTGCTTAGGAAGTGCATTAATAATAATAATAAAAAACAACTCCAGGTTAAATCTCTAGCACTACAGCTGTTCCACTGATCCCACCAAACTGCATTCCAGTGGGCAAACAAGACACAGGATGGGGGATGGCTACAAAGGGATGGAGGGAAGGAGACGCAGGCTTGGGCAGAAGATCGATTGATCAGTCAATCGTATCAATCACTGACTGTGTGCAGAGCAGGGTACTAAGCACTTGGGAGAGGACAATATAACAATATAGTGGAGTTGGTAATAATAATAATAATAATGATGGCATTTATTAAGCGCTTACTATGTGCAAAGCACTGTTTTAAGCACTGGGAAGGTTACAACGTGATCAGGTTGTCCCACGGGGGGCTCACAATCTTCATCCCCATTTTACAGATGAGGTAACTGAGGCACGCACAGAGAAGTTAAGTCACTTGCCCAAAGTCACACAGCTGACAATTGGCGGAGCAGGGATTTGAACCCATGACCTCTGACTCCAAAGCCCGTGCTCTTTCCATTGAGCCACACTGCCTCTCAGCCACGCTGCTTCTCATGTTCCTTGCCCAGAATGAGCTTAGCGTCTAGAGGGGGAAACAGACATCAGAAATCCCGAATGTGTAATTTACAGACACTTAACTGCTGGGAACAGTATTTGAATCACATCCAATCCCACGCTCTGTCTGTGAAGCCTCCACCATCTCTGAGCAAACACTAACCAGGTCATTCCGCCAATTGTCGGCTGTGTGACTTTGGGCAAGTCACTTCACTTCTCTGGGCCTCAGTTACCCCATCTGTAAAATGGGGATGAAGACTGTGAGCCCCACGTGGGACAACCTGATCACCTTGTAACCTCCCCAGCGCCTGGAACAGTGCTTAGCACATAGTAAGTGCTAAATAAATGCCATTATTATTATTATTATTTGTTTGCTAGTCCTGTGATACAGGTTTCTGCTTAGCATACACTAAAGGAAATAAAAGTCTTCCTAAGCCTGCATTGAAAGATGTTTAGAAAATGACATTTGGATGCATTTTGGTTTCCTTAACATGTATTTGTTAAGAATTTAGTTCCTCCTTCTGGATCCTGAGAGGATCTGAAACCGGACTGCCTGCTGAAGGAGATGGAGAAAGATCACAGAAATAAAGGGGATTTTTTTTTTCACTAGAGAACCATTTCCTTTTTGAAGCAAATGCTGCTTCACAGAAATAAAGTCCTGGCCCGGAACCGCATGCACAGAGAAGCAAATGCTGCTTCATAGAAATAAATTCCTGGCCCAGAACCGCATGCACAGATTTGCAGTCATAAATGAACAAATACATGTTTGACGGTGATTCCTTCTGGAGCCCTGAGCTTACTAAATCCTGAGGGTCAGAGGAAGCTGTGTCACCTAGTGAAAAGAACACAGGCCCGGGAGTCCGAGGAGCTGGGTTCTAATCCCAGCTCCGCCACTCAATCAATTAATCAATCAGTGGTGTTTATTGAGCACTTACTATGTGCAGAGCACTGTACCAAACGCTTGGGAGAGCACAATATACCAGAGTTTGTGGACACATTTGCAGGCCACAATGAATTTTAAGTCTAGAGGGGACTTAAAAATGTGCACATAAGGGCTGTGAGGCTGAGGGTGGGGTGAATAAAGGGTGAAAATCCAAGTGCAAGGGTGACCATAGAAGGGAGTGGGAGAAGAGGAAATAAAGGGCTTAGTCAGGGAAGGCCTCCTGGAGGAGATGTGCTTTTAATAAGGCTTTGGAAATGGGAAGAGTTGGTCATCTGTCAGACATGAAGGGGGAGAGAATTCCGGGCCAGAGTCAGAACATGGATGAGGGGTCAGTGGTGAGATAGAGAAGACAGGGGTACATTGAGTCGGTTGGCATTAGAAGAGTGAATTGGGTGAGCTTTGTTGTAGAAGAGATCAGAGGGGCCACAGAGATCAATATTGTCCATTTAATATGTGTGTGCTGGAGATGAAAACAACGGCAGCAGTTGCGAGTCCCCAACAGTTCCCACTTGTCTGCTGTGTCATCTTGGGCAAGTCACTTCCTTTCTCTGTGCCTCAGTTCTCTCATCTGTAGACATACCAATAATAAATAATAATGGTGTTTGTTAAGCGCTTACTATGTGCAAAGCACTGTTCTAAGCGCTGGGGGGGATACAAGGTGATCAGGTTGTCCCACGTGGGGCTCACAGTCTGAATCCCCATTTTACAGATGAGGTAACTGAGGCACCAAGAAGTTAAGTGACTTGCCCAAGGTCATACAGCTGACAAGTGGTGGAGCCGGGATTCGAACCCATGACCTCTGACTCCCAAGCCTGTGCTCTTTCCACTGAGCCACGCTGCTTTCCCTGTAAAATGGGGATTACATTTTACTCCCTCCCATTTAGACTGGAAGCCCCGGGAGAAGCAGGGACTGTGTCCAATCTGATTAGCTTGTAGCCATCATGGTAGAGAAGCAGTGTGGCCTAGTGGATAGAGAATGGGCGTGGGAGTCATAAGAACCTGAGTTCTAATCACGGCTTCACCACTTGCCTGCTGTATGACCTTGGGCAAGTCACTTTACTCCGCTGTGCCTCAGTTCCTTCATCTTTAAAAACTGGGATTAAGATTGTGACCCCCCCCAATGGGGGACAGGGACTGTGTCCAACCTGACTAGCTCGTATCTACCCCAGGGCTTAGAACAGTGCTTGACACATAGTAAGTGCTTAACAAATATTATTATTATTATTTAGTACAGTGCTTGGCACATAGTAAGCACATAATAAATACTGTCACCCTGACTTGCTCCCTTTGGTCTTCCCGCCTCTCCCTGACCCACAGCACTTATACTTAAATGTATATACCTATAATTCTATTTATTTATATTGATGCCTGTTTACTTGTATTGTTGTCTGTCTCTCCCACCAGACTGCAAGCCCGTTGAGGGAAGGGATTGTCTCTCTTTGTTTGCTGTATTGTACTTTCCAAGTGCTTAGTATAGTGCTCTGCACACAGTGAGCACTGAAAACATATGAATGAATGAATGAATAATGATAATAATAATAATATATGCCCATCTGTTGAGGATGCATATGTCCTCAGGTGGGAAAAGGACTCAATAGTCTGAGGCGGTCCTTCCTGGCTAACAACTTTCTGATTCTAAGAACAGGGTGTGTTTTTATCCTAACCATCTATTTCCGTGCCCATGGGGAAGAGGCGGGCAAACAGGCTCCCTCCATTTAGCATCTAGCACTTAGGTGCTTCTGTACCGAGGATTTATTGAAAGGCTTTCTGGTTTTAATGCCTTGTTCTCCATTTCCTACAGATCCAATTAGCCAAGGATGCAACTGACAGAGTGATTTGAAAATGGCTTCTTTGTTGTCCCTCATATTCATTTTCGTGGGAGATAAGAGGCCAAGAAGATGGCCATCAGTGGGAAGAGAAAGCAGAAAACAGGCAGGAGGAGGGGAGCAGGGCATGACGTGACTAATCACCTCAATGGGGGAGACTTGGGGTGCTACATTTCACAAGCCTGGCTTGTGGTTTAAAAGAATCTCCCGCTGTCAGGACTGCATGGGGACCTTCCTTACAAAAGGAAGGGCCACTCAAAAGCCTCCAAAACTCAGCACCCGGTTCTATCCGGCCTGTGGGAGTTTCCCCAGCCACTCTTTCCCCGAATCCCAAGGTTGTTTCATTGCCTAAGAACACTTCTCGCTGGGGCCGGACGTGGGCGAGAACAGGAGATGGATGGTCGAACTGAAGCTGTTTTGGAACAGCTTTTCTGGTCCAGGTCCAGTTGGGAACAGCGGAGAAACTAATGGCTAAAAGAAGGATGTGTGAGTTCCAATGGTCCCTGCTCTCCTGGAGAAAGATGGTCGAAAAAGCATTTGGCCGACATTTCCCTCTTGGTGGGGTGGGTTGGAACTGAGCCAGGCTGAGGCTCTTCCCGGCAGTCCAGATTGTCCGGGTCCTTCACCCTCACAGAACAGAAGGGAAAGAGGATGATTTGGGGCCTCATGAGAGAGATGAGTTGGTGTTCTGTGGGAGGATGGGACTCTGAACTGAGCCAGAGCCCGACAAGCGGACTGACGATCCAAACATCCAAGGGAACCCCAAACCTTATTGGTCCCACTAGTGTGCTCGGGTCCGGGGTGTCCTGGGTTCAAGTTTCACCCACTGGCCCAATTCTGATCTGGTTCAGACCAAAGGCCGGCATTTCCGTTGGGACCACATCATATGCCGGAGCCCAGGGAGAGAACATCCCTTGTGATGTCTCTTGTTGATCAATAGCGTCTGGATTCCCTAATTAGCAAAAACTCCTCACTATTGACTTCAAAGCTCTCCATCACCTTGCCCCTTCCTACCTCACCTCCCTTTTCTCCTTCTCCAGCCCAGCCCGCACCATCTGCTCCTCTGCCACCGCTAACCTCCTCAATGGGCCTCGTTCTCGCCTGTACCACTGTCTCCCATATCCTTCCCCTGGCCTGAAATGCCCTCCCTCCACACATCTGCCAAACTTGCTCTCTTCTCCCCTTCAAAACTCTGCTGAGAGCTCACCTCCTCCGGGAGGCCTTCCCAGACTGAGCTCTCCTTTTCCTCTGCTCCTCCTCCCCTCCCCTCCCCATCACCCCCACTCACTCCTTCTGCTCTACCCCCTTGCCCCACAGCACTTTTGTGTATATATGTACATATTTATAATTCTATTTATTTCATTAATGATGTGTATATATAGATCTATAATTCTATGCATTTATATTGGTGCTATTGATGCCTGCTTACTTATTTTGATGTCTGTCTCCCCCCTTCTAGACTGTGAGCCCATTGTGGGCAGGGATTGTCTCTCTTTGTTGCTGAATTATACGTTCCAAGTGCTTAATACAGTGCTCTGCACACAGTAAGTGCTCAATAAATATGACTGAATGAATGAATTCCCTGTTTGAACCGGGAATCCAGCAGGATCAATTTTTCTAGGAGAGCTTGTCTACAGGCGGGTGGATAATGGAGAAGCAGCATGACATAGCAGATAGAGCCAGGCTTTGGAGTCAGAAGTCTGAGTTTAGTACAGTAGAGCACTGTACTAAGCACCAGGGTAGATACAAGCAAATTTGGTTGGGCACAGTCCCTGTCCGACAGGGAGCTCACAGTCTCAATCCCCATCTCAGATGAGCTCTCCTCTCCTCCCTCCTCTCAAGTGCTACTCCGGCCACCTGTGCTTCTGACCCCATTCTCTCTCATCTTATGAAATCTCTCGCTCTGTCCCTTCTCCCCTCCTCAACTTCCATCGTCAACCATTCACTCTCCACTGGTTCCTTCCCCTCTGCCTTCAAACATGCCCATGTCTCTCCCATCCAAAAAAAACCCTCTCTTGACCCCATCTCACCTTCTAGTTATCGCCCTATCAACCTCCTACCATTCCTTTCCAAACTCCTTGAACGAGTCATCTACATGCACTGTCTCGAATTCCTCAACACCAACTCTCTCCTCGACCTTCTCCAATCGGGCTTCGGTCCCCTACATTCCACGGAAACTGCCCTCTCAAAGGTCACCAATGACATCCTGCTTGCCAAATCCAATGGCTCCTACTCTATCCTAATCCTCCTCGACCTCTCAGCTGCCCTCGACACTGTGGACCACCCACTTCTCAACACGCTAGCCAACCTTGGCTTCACAGACCCCATCCTCTCCTGGTTCTCCTCTTATCTCTCTGGCCGTTCATTCTCAGTCTCTTTTGCCGGTACCTACTCCCCCTCCCATCCCCTTACTGTAGGGGTTCCTTAAGGGTCAGTTCTTGGACCCCTTCTGCTCTCGATCTACACTCACTCCCTTGGTGAACTCATTCGCTCCCAAGGCCTCAAATATCATCTCTACGCTGATGACACCCAAATCTACATCTCTGTTCCTGCTCTCTCTCCCTCCCTCCAGGCTCGTATCTCCTCCTGCCTTCAGGACATCTCCATCTGGATGTCTGCCTGCCATCTAAAACTCAACATGTCCAAAACTGAACTCCTTATCTTCCCTCCCAAACCCTACCCTCTCCCTGACTTTCCCATCACTGTTGATGGCACTACCATCCTTCCCATCTCACAAGCCTGCAAACTTGGTGTCATCCTCGACTCCGCTCTCTCGTTCACCCCACACATCCAATCCATCACCAAAACCTGCCAGTCTCACCTCCACAGCATCGCCAAGATCCACCCTTTCCTCTCCATCCAAACCGCTACCCTTCTCGTTCAGTCTCTCATCCTATCCTGACTGGATTACTGCATCAGCCTCCTCGCCGATCTCCCATCCTCCTGTCTCTCCCCATTTCAATCCATACTTCATGCCACTCTCCTCCTCAAAAATCTCCAGTGGCTACCAATCAACCTACGCATCAGGCAAAAACTCTTCACTCTTGGCTTCAAGGCTGTCCATCACCTCGCCCCCTCCTACCTCACCTCCCTTCTTTCCTTCTACAGCCCAGCCCGCACCCTCTGCTCCTCTGCCTCTGCTAACCTCCTCACTGAGCCTCGTTCTTGCCTGGTAGACAGGGAAGTGTTATGCAGTTGCTTCAGAGCTGCTTCTACCCTATCGGTCAATCGAACAATCGATGGTATTTATAGAGTGGTTACCATGTGCAGAGCTCTGTACTAAGCGGTTGGGAGGGTACACTATAACAGAGTTGGTAGATACGTTCTTTTGTGGAACTCGCTTTGACACAGCAATCCTAAAGCACGCCAACTCCGAGAGGGTGGGTCTTGTGGGCAGCATCCTCAGCCATTGGTCCAGTGAGGCAGGTGGGATCCCACCAAGCACCCAGGGCCATTTCTAAGTGATGTACCATAATAATAATAATAACAATAATTGTGGTATTTGTTAAGAGCTTACTATCTGCCAAGGCACTGTACTGAGCTGGAGGTGGATACAAGCAAATCGGGTTGGACACAGTCACATAACAATAATAATAATAATAATGATGGTATTTGTTAAGCATATACGATGTGCAAAGCACTGTTCTAAGTGCTGGAGGGATACAAAGTAATCAGGTTGTCCCACGTGGGGCTCACAGTCTTAACTGCCATTTTACAGATGAGGTATCTGAGGCACAGAGAAGTTAAGTAACTTGCCCAAGGTCACACAGCTGATAAGTGGCAGGGGTGGGATTAGAACCCATGACCTCTGACTCCCAAGCCCGTGCTCTTTCCACTGAGCTTCCACTGCTTCTCTTAAGCTCTTTACAAATACCATAAAAAAAAGAGAGCCAGAAATGCAGAGGGGACTCCAAGGCCCAGAGTGGGGTTCTAAGATGCTACCTGGGGAGAGTTGAAAACAGATTAGGGAAGCAGCGTGGCCTCAGTACACTGCTAAGTGCTTAGCACAGTGCTCTGCACACAGTAAGCACTCAACTGAATTAACAAATAGAGGAAAGAGACCGGACCTCAGAGTCAGAGGACTTGGATTCTACTCCCGGTTTTGTTGCTTGCCTGCTGTGTAACCTTGGGCAGGTCCCTTCACTTCTCTTTGCCTCAGTTTCCTCACCTGTAAAATAGGGATTCAGGGCCTGTTCTTCCTCCCACTTGGACTGTGAGCCCCACGGGACTGTGTCCAATCTGATGAATTTGTGTCTACCTCAGCACTTAGTACAGTGCTTGGCATATAATAAGTGCTTAAATGCCATCATAATAGTAATTAGGAATGGGGAAAATACTAAGCACATACTATGTGCCAAACACTGGGGCAGATTCAAGGAAATCACACTGGATGCCGTCCTTATTCCACATGGTCTAAGGGGGAGGAAGAACAGGTATTTTATTCTCATTCTACAGGGGAAGACACTGAAGCCCAGATAATTCGGATGATTTGTCCAAGGTCACCTACCCAGTGGTATTATAATAACAGCAATAATAACAATAATAGTACTTAAGTGCTTACTATGTTCCAGGTACTGTACTAAGCACAGGGGTGCAATACAAGCAAATTGTGTTGGACACAGTCCCTGTCCAACATAGGGCTCACAGTCTTAATCCCCATTTTACAGATGAGGGAACCGAGGCACAGAGAAGGTAAGTGAGAAGCTAAGCTAACAGTCCTAAACGTCTTCTCATTTCATAAATTCTGTTACCACCACGGTTAAGGCGTGGTGCTTTCAGGAAATTTAAATCCAGCTAAATCCAGTCCGGGAGGCCTTCTCAGACTGAGCCCCCTCCTTCCCCTCCCCCTCCCCATCGCCTTCCCCCCCCCCCCCCCCCCCCCAGCACCTGTATATATGTTTGTACGGATTTATTACTCTATTTGTTCATATTTATTCTATTTATTTTATTTTGTTACTATGTTTTGTTTTGTTTTCTGTCTCCCCCTTCTAGACTGTGAGCCCACTGCTGGGTAGGGACCGTCTCTATATGTTGCCAACTTGTACTTCCCAAGCGCTTAGTACAGTGCTCTGCACACAGTAAGCGCTCAATAAATAGGATTGAATGAATGAATGAATGAGTGAAGCCAACCTGCAGAGTGCCCCAGTGGATAGAGCACAGGCTTGGGTCAGAAGGACCTGTGTTCTAATCCCGGGTCCGCCACTCACCTCCTCTGTGACCTTGGGCAAGTCACTTCACTTCTCTGTGCCTCACTTCCCTCAGCTGTAAAATTTAATCATATTTATTGAGTGCTTACTGTGTGCAGAGCACTGTACTAGAGAAACAGTATGGCTCAGTAGAAAGAGCACGGGCTTGGGAGTCAGAGGTCATGGGTTCTAATCCTGGATGCGCCACTTATCAGCTGTGTGGCTTTGGGCAAGTCACTCAACTTCTCTGTGCCTCAGTTCCCTCATCTGGAAAATGGGCATTAAGACTGTGAGTCCCATGTGGGACAACCTGATTACCTTGTATCTTCCCCAGCATTTAGAACAGTGCTTGGCACATATAAGCACTTAACAAATATCAAAATTATTTTTACTAAGCGCTTGGAAAATACAATTCAGCAACAAATAGAGATGATCCCTGCCCACAACGGGCTCACAGTCGAGAAGATGGGAAAATGGGGATTAAGACTGTGAGCCCCATGGGGGACAGGGTCTGTGTCCAACCTGATTAGTTTAGCCCGCACCCTCCGCTCCTCTGCCACTAATCTCCTCACCATGCCTCGTTCTCGCCTGTCCCGCCATTGACCCCCGGCCCACATCATCCCCCTGTCCTGGAATGCCTTCCCTCCCCACATTCGCCAAGCTAGCTCTCTTCCTCCCTTCAAGGCCCTACTGAGAGCTCACCTCCTCCAGGAGGCCTTCCCAGACTGAGCCCCCTCCTTCCTCTCCCCCTCCTCTCCCTCTCCATCCTCCCCGCCTTACCTCCTTCCCTTCCCCACAGCACCTGTATATATGTATATATGTTTGTACGGATTGATTACTCTATTTATTTTACTTGTACATATCTATTCTACTTATTTTGTTAATATGTTTTGTTTTGTTCTCTGTCTCCCCCTTCTAGACTGTGAGCCCGCTGTTGGGTAGGGACCGTCTCTCTATGTTGCCAACTTGTACTTCCCAAGCGCTTAGTACAGTGCTCTGCACACAGTAAGCGCTCAATAAATACGATTGAATGAATGAATGAATGAATGAATTAGCTTGTGCCCACCCCAGCACTTAATACTGGGCCTGTCACATAGTAAGCTCTTAACAAACACCGCAAGTATTATGATTATTGGGTAGGGACTGTCTCTATATGTTGCCAACTTGTACTTCCCAAGCGCTTAGTACAGTGCTCTGCACACAGTAAGCGCTCAATAAATACGATTGATGATGATGATGATGACCCCTCTTGCACAAAAGGGCCAAGCAATCTGGGCCAGGAACAGCTTCGAAGTGGCAAGCTTGGTGCCAGTATCCTGGCCTGGGCCTTTTCCTAGGTTCCTCTGGCTACCTTTTCTAGGGGGTACTGGGGCAGCCAGTCAGCCAGTCAATCGTATTTATTAAGCGCTTACTGTGTGTGGAGAACTGTACTAAGCACTTGGGAAACAACAATAAAGACTGACATTCCCTGTCCACAACGAGCTTGCAGTATAGAGTGGGAGGAGACAGACATCAGTACAAATAAACACAGTAATCCAAATAAACAAAATGACAGATATATACATACATGCTGTGGGGCTTGGGGCGGGGAAGAGCAAAGGGAACAAGTCAGGGTGATGCAGAAGGGAGATTAACGTGATTAAAAAGAGTTGGCAGGAGCTTCCTTTGGCCCAGCAATCCTATGGAGGTGAGGGTCCAGTTCTGATGGACAGACCCCCAAAAGGGCAGGCGTTGTGGAACATGTCCTGAGACGCTGGTCCGATGAAGCTGGCAGGAGCCCACAGAGCTCCAGGAGGCTATTTCTAAGTGGGCACTATCTATTTATTTATTTATTTTACTTGTACATATCTATTCTATTTATTTTATTTTGTTAGTATGATTGGTTTTGTTCTCTGTCTCCCCCTTTTAGACTGTGAGCCCACTGTTGGGTAGGGACTGTCTCTATATGTTGCCAACTTGTACTTCCCAAGCGCTTAGTACAGTGCTCTGCACACAGTAAGAGCTCAATAAATACGATTGATGATGATGAGGAGGAGGAGGAGAAGGAGCGTGGGTCAGTGGATAGAGCACGAGCCTCGGAGTCAGAAGGACTTGGGTTCTAATCCCGACTCCACCACATATCTGCAGCGTGGCTTAGTGGATAGAGCACGAGCCTCGGAGTGAGAAGGACTTGGGCTCTAATCCCGACTCCACCACATATCTGCTGTGTGACCTTGGGCTAGTTACTTAACTTCTTTGGGCCTCAGTTACCTCATCTATAAAATGGGAATTAAGGGTGTTATCCCCGTGGTCTCACCTGTCTACTTGTTTTGTTTTGTTGTCTGCCTCCCCCTTCTAGACTGTGCGACCATTGTTGGGTAGGGACTATCTCTATATGTTGCCGAATTGTATTTTCCAAGCGCTCAGTACAGTGCCTGCACACAGCAAGCGCTCAATAAATACGATTGAATGGATGAAACAATGGGGGAAAGGGACTGTGTCCAACCGGTTATTGGGTAGAGACTGTCTCTATATGTTGCCGACTTGTACTTCCCAAGTGCTTAGTACAGTGCTCTGCACACAGCAAGCGCTCAATAAATACGATTGAATGAATGAATGAATGGGGGAAAGGGACTGTGTCCAACCTGTTGTTGGGTAGAGACCGTGTCTATATGTTGCCAACTTGTACTTCCCAAGCACTTAGTACAGTGCTCTGCACACAGTGAGCACTCCATAAATACGACAATGAATGAACTTGATTAATTTCTATTGACCCCAGTGCTTAGAACAGTGCTTGACACATAATGTTTCACAAGTACCACAATTACTATTATTACTCAAGCACATGGGAGAGTATAATGCAACAACATAATAATAGTTGTGGTATTTTTAGGCACTTACTACATTCATTCATTCAATTGTATTTATTGAGCACTTACTGTGTGCAGGGCACTGTACTAAGCGCTTGGGAAGTACAAGTTGGCAACATATAGGGACGGTCCCTACCCAACGGTGGGCTCACAGTCTAGATGAGTGAGCTAGATTTGAAAGTCGACTGCAGAAAGGTGGTAGCTAAAATCACAGGAGCGGATAAGCGACCCGAGAGTGAGGAGTTCAATCAATCAAGCAATCAATCGTATTTATGTCAAGCACTGTACTAAGCACCAGGGTGGATACAAGCAAATTGGGGTGGACACAGTCCCTGCCTACAACGATGACTGGCAAGAGCCCATTTTGGGGTTGGGACCGTCTCTATATGTTGCCAACTTGTACTTCCAAAGCACTTAGTACAGGGCTCTGCACACAGTAAGTGCTTAATAAATACAACTGAATGAATGAAAGAGAAGAGGGGAAGAGGTGGGAGAGGGTGGTTTTGGTTCCTCTAGTCCCTGGGGGTGCATATCCCCGAGAGGGAATGCAATCAGTGCCCAAGAGGCTCAGTGCTTAGCACATAACAAGGGGTGTATTAAATACCACCATTATTCAAAACATTTCCGGACTTATCTCTGGTTTTGGTCTGGGCCTGCTGGTGGCAGGCTGTCTTGTCCTTCCTTTTCCCCAAGAGTCTCTGAGGCTTAGAGAAGCAGCGTGGCCCAGTGGAAAGAGCAAGGGCTTTGGAGTCAGAGGTCATGGGTTCAAATCCTGGCTCCGCCACGTCAGCTGTGGGACTTCGGGCAAGTCACTTCACTTCTCTGGGCCTCGGTTCCCTCATCTGTCAAATGGGGATTAAGACTGTGAGCCCCCCGTGGGACAACCTGATCACCTTGTATCTCCCCAGCGCTTAGAACAGTGCTTTGCACATAGTAAGTGCTTAATAAATACCATCATCATTATTATTATAAACAAATACCATCATTACTCGCCCCTTCCCCAGTAGGTGAGTCAGAGAGGCTGTGCCCCTTCCTCCTCCCCCAGACCTGGGAAAGAGAGGTCAACCATTCAAAAAATCTGAAAACCAAGCTCCCCGGCATGCCCCAACAGAAAAAGCCCGGGCCTCAGAGTCAGAGGATTTGGGTTCTAACCCCGGCTCTGCCATGCTTTTGCTGGGTGATCTTGAGCAAGTCACAACTTCTCTGTGCCTCAGGTACCTCATCTGCAAAATAAGGGTTGAGACTCGGAGCCCTGTGTGGAACGGGGACTGTGTCCAACCTGATTATCTTGTGTCTACCCCAGTGCTTAGTACAGTGCCTGGCACCCACAGTAAGCACTTAACGAATATGAAAATTATCAGCAATTGCCTCTGCACTGGCCGCAGCTCTTAGGTCAGAGTGGAGAAGGTCGAGAGAGGCTGACTGATTCCCCGAGAACCCGTTCTAACCTATCATCCCCTGCCCGATTTGGGGGTTGGATTGGGTTCCCTTCAAAGCCCTACTGAGAGCTCACCTCCTCCAAGAGGCCTTCCCAGACTGAGCCCCTTTTTGCCTCTCCTCCTCCCCATCCTCCCCGCCCTACCTCCTTCCCCTCCCCACAGCACCTGTATACATGTTTGTACAGACTGATTACTCTATTTTACTTGTACATATTTAATATTCCATTTATTTTGTTAATGATCAATCAATCAATCAATCGTATTTATTGAGCGCTTACTGTGTGCAGAGCACTGTACTAAGCGTTTGGGAAGTACAAGCTGGCAACATATAGAGACAGTCCCTACGCAACAGTGGGCTCACAGTCTAGAAGGGGGAGACAGAGAACAAAACCAAACATACTAACAAAATAAAATAAATAGAATAGATAGGTACAAGTAAAATAAATAGAGTAATGATGTGCATCTAGCTCTAATTCTATTTGTTCTGTCGACTTGACACCTGTCCATAGGTTTTGTTTTGTTTTCTGTCTCCCCCTTCTAGACTGTGTGCCCGTTGTTGGGTAGGGACCGTCTCTACATGTTGCCGACTTGTACTTCCCAAGCGCTTAGTACAGTGCTCTGCACACAGTAAGCACTTAATAAATACGATTGAATGAATGAATGAATGAATTTGGTTAGATGCTCTTCCCCGCTCACCAATGCTCAATCTGGCCTGCAGCTCTTCAGCAGATTGCCGCGTAAACTCCTTGTGGGCAGGGACCACATCCCTTCCCCAGAGTCCAGAGCCCAGTGCTGTGCATCCTCGGTGACCAAAGACCCTGGCTTGGCTTCAATCCTGGAACCCATCAGCCTCACCCCCTCGGTCCTTTGGGCAGTTCCTTGGACTCTCCTATAATCTCTCCCCAAGGCCACCATAAACCAAAAATGACTAGGATTGGCCCATCTTGGCCGTGCCTTGTCTCCCACTGTCCCCAGCCTGGAAGGGGTCACATTAGGGAAGCCGCGTGGCTTGGTGGAAAGAGCCCGGGCTTTGGAGTCAGAGGTCATGGGTTCAATTCCCACTCCTCCACTTAGCTGTGTGACTTTGGGCAAGTCACTTCACTTCTTTGGGTCTCAGTTACCTCATCTGTAAAATGGGGATTAAAATTGTGAGTCCCCCATGGGACAGCCTGATCCCTTTGTAACCACCCCAGCGCTTAGAACAGTGCTTTGCACATAGTAAGGGATTAATAAATGCTATCATTGTTATTATTATTATCTCTCTAGCAACCCATGACTTCGTCAAGTTTGAGAATCACCGATAATGGGACTGGCCTCTTCGTTGCATATGTATGCCGCAGTAAGTTCAATCAATCAATCGTATTTATTAGAGAAGCAGCATGGCTCAGTGGAAGAGCCCGGGCTCGGCAGTCAGAGGTCATGGGTTCTAATCCCAGCCCCACCATTCATTCATTCATTCATTCGATCATATTGATTGAGTGCTTACTGTGTGCAGAGCACTGTACTAAGCGCTTGGGAAGTACAAGTCGGTAACATACAGAGACTGTCCCTACCCAACAGCGGGCTCACAGTCTAGAAGGGGGAGACAGACAAAAAAAACAAAACATATAGACAGGTGTCAATGCCACTTGTTGGCTGTGTGACTTTGGGCAAGTCACTTCACTTCTCTATGCCTCAGTTATCTCAGTGCTCAAGTGCTTAGAACAGTACTTCGCACATAGTAAGCGCTTAACAAATACCATCATTATTATTAAAACAGGGGTTAAGACTGTGAGTCCCATGTGGGACAACCTGATTACCTTGTATTCCACCCTAGCACTTAGAAGAGTGCTTGGCACATAGTAAGCACTTAACAAATGCCATTATTATCATTATTGTTATTGAGCACTTGTGTGTAGGTCCCAGTTCTGGAAAAGTAAAATAGAATTAGTAGACATAATCTCTGCCCTCAAAGAGTTTACAATCTAGCAGACACTAAAATAAATTATAGGTAGGAAGAAGCGTGGCGTTGTGGGTACATCCCAGGCCTGTGAGTCTGAAGAACCTGGGAATTAATCCCTGCTCTGCCACTTGTCTGCTATGTGACCTTGAGCAAGTCACTTAACTTCTTTCTGCCTCAGTTACTTCATCTGTAAAATACGGATTACAAACGTGAGCCCCATGTGGGACAGGGACTGTGTCCAACCTGATTACTTTGTATCTGCCCCAGGGCTTAGAACAATGCCTGGCACAGAGTAAGCACTTAACAAATACAGTAAAAAAGGTGGAAAGTTGATATTTAGGGATTAAACAGGTGGATCTCTATAAAAGTGCTCCAGGTGATTGCGAGTCCAGCAGGAGATGGCTGGGGAAATAAAACCGGGGGAGTGAAGAAATTAATCAGGAAAGGCCTCAGCATAAGGAGGGAAAGGAGAAGGGGAGAGAAGAAACCGGAGTAAAGTGAGTAAGGGACAGTAGCCAACAGAAACCCAGGGAGTGTGAGAGAGGCAGCTGGAGGAGAGAGGAAAGACAGCAGTCCCAGCCAGAGAGACCTCCACAGGAATCACAGGGGTCGACTCATTATTAATAAGACTGCCAACAGAAAAGCAGATGTCGGCCTAGTAGAAATGAGACTGCCACCAGAAAATGGGAGGCCTAGTAGAAATGAGACTGCTCTGGGAAATGCAGGCATCAGCCTATCAGAAGCAAGGCAGGCACCAGTAACATGGGTTATTATAAAAGACTGCCACTGGAAATGCAGGAATCAGCCAGTTAGAAGCAAGACAGCCACTGGAAACCAGTTGTTGGGCTCTTAGAAAAGGCTGCCAGTGGATACACAGGCATCAGCTTATTATTCAATTCATCCAATTGTATTTACTGAACGGTTACTGTGTGTAGAGCACTGTACTCAGTGCTTGGGAGAATACAAGAAACGAGACCGTTCCTTGAGACGCAGGCACGGCTATTTGGAAATGAGAACACTCCTTAAGATTCATTCATTCATTCATTCAATCATATTTATTGAGTGCTTACTGTGTACAGAGCACTGTACTAAGCGCTTGGGAAGTACAAGTTGGCAATATATAGAGACGGTCCCTACTCAACAGCGGGCTCACAGTCTAGAAGGGGGAGACAGACAACAAAACAAAACATATTAACAAAATAAAATAGAGTAAATATGTACAAATAAATAAATGGAGTAATACATACGTACAAACATATATACGTATATACAGGTGCTGTGGGGAGGAGGAGGTAATAATAATAATAAAAATGGCATTTATTAAGCGCTTACTATGTGCAAAGCACTATTCTAAGCACAGGGGAGGTTACAAGGCAATCAGGTTGTCCCTCAAGGGACTCACAGTCTTAATCCCCATTTTACAGATGAGGTAACTGAGGCCCAGAGAAGTTAAGTGACTTACCCAAAGTCACACAGCTGACAACTGGCAGAGCTGGGATTTGAACCCATGACCTCTGAACTCCAAAGCCCGGGCTCTTTTCCACTGAGCCATGGTGTAAGGCGGGGGGATGGGGAGGAGGGGGAGAGGAAGGAAGGGGCTCAGTCTGGGAAGGCCTCTTGGAGGAGGTGAGCTCTCAGTAGGGCTTTGAAGGGATGCAGGCATCAGCCTATTGGAAAAGGGACTGCCACAGAAAAGCAGGTACTGGCCTATTAGAAATGAGACCGCTCCCTGAGATGCAGGTGTTGGCATATTAGAAATGTGACAGCCCCCGGAAACACATGTTTTGGCCTATTAGAAGCATCACTCTAACTCTGAGAGGAGCTCCTCTCAGAGGGGATGGTATAAAGTTGTGGAAGACAAGCTCCCTACCCCTTACGGAACTTACAAGGAAATGGGTGAGACAAGAGGATCAAAATCACCAAACATACAATCTTAAAAGAGTAAGCTGTTGCATTGGATGGAAACAAAAGGAATTGAATTAAAATGAACAGATATGTCATACATGGGTGACCAAGATGCTGATGGGGAGTCATGAGAAGGAAAGAGAAAGTTAGGCAAGAACACTTCCTCCCTCCTTTCTTCCTCCCTTCAAAGCCCTACTGAGAGCTCACCTTCTCCAGGAGGCCTTCCCAGACTGAGCCCCCTCCTTCCTGTCCCCCTACTCCCTCTCCCCATCTCCCCACCTTACCTCCTTCCCCTCCCTACAGCACATGTATATAGGTATATACGTTTGTACGTATTTATTACTCTATATATTTTATTTGTACATATTTATTATTATTATTTATTTAACTTACTCTGTGCAAAGCACTGTTCTAAGCGCTGGGGAGATTACAAGGTGATCAGGTTGTCCCACGGGGGGCTCACAGTCTTAATCCCCATTTTTACAGATGAGGGAACTGAGGCACAGAGAAGTTAAGTGACTTGCCCAAAGTCACACAGCTGATAAGTGGTGGAGCCAGGATTTGAACCCATGACCTCTGACTCCAAAGCCCATGCTCTTTCCACTGAGCCACGCTGCTTCTCTATATGGAGTGACTGTGGGTCGGAGACAACTGGACAGCGTAAGACAAGACCTGGGATTTATTTTCCAAACCCTTATTTACCTTTGTTGTTTTTCGCTGGACCCTCTTCCATTACCTCCTCTCTCTTTTAAGGCGGAGTCATCAAAGCCGGATACCGGACTCCACTAGGGGTCTGCCCATAGTGGGGTGATGTGAAATGGATCTCTTTGTTGCCACTTTTGAGTTCCACTTGCCCCTAGCCGGGAAAAAATAGCACTGACCTATGTCGTCTACTCCCTCTTTACCAGTGGCCCTTTCTCTTTGGGAAAAAGGAAACCTGAGAGCAGCAGGTGTGCGGACAAAAAGCTGTGCTGGTTCTGTTCCTTAGCAACCAGCTGCAAGTTCGCTAGCCTGAGAGCGGGTCAGCAAGAACAGCTGGACCTCATGGTGCGCCCGCTTGTTCATTGCTTCCCTTGAGGTGGGGCACAGCGTGGAGGGGGACGAGGGCCTGGGCCTGGATTCTTGGACAGGGAAGACCCTGGGGTGGGCTTGGAGGAGACGGCAGGGACCTGAGGGCCTCAGTGACCTCATCTGTAAAATGGGGATTGAAACTGTGAGCCCCCCGTGGGACAGCCTGATCGCCTTGTGGCCTCCCCAGCACTTGGAACAGTGCTTTGCAAATAGTAAGTGCTTAACAAATACCATTATTATTATTATTATTATATATTTGTATGTATTTATTACTCTATTTTATTTGTACATATGTACATATGGTTGTACATATTTATTACTCTATTTATTTATTTATTTATTTTACTTGTACATTTCTATCCTATTTATTTTATTTTGTTGGTATGTTTGGTTCTGTTCTCTGTCTCCCCCTTTTAGACTGTGAGCCCACTGTTGGGTAGGGACTGTCTCTATGTGTTGCCAATTTGTACTTCCCAAGCGCTTAGTACAGTGCTCTGCACATAGTAAGCGCTCAATAAATACGATTGATTGATTGATTGATTGATATTTATTCTATTTATTTTATTTTGTTAATATGTTTTGTTCTCTGTCAACCCCTTCTGGACTGTGAGCCCACTGTTGGGTAGGGACCATCTCTATATGTTGCCAACTTGTACTTCCCAAGCGCTTAGTACAGTGCTCTGCACACAGTAAGTGCTCAATAAATACGATTGAATGAATGAATGAATGAATGAATGGTGGTCTTGTTGTCTGGTAGTGAGCTGTCGGCAGCCCCCACCCCATTCCGTTAAGCAAATCAAGTGGGCATAGCCTTCCCTGGACTCTGATATCTGAGACCCCTTGAGGGGTAGAGCCAACCTAGGCAAAACCCTGTTTCTCTCTTTCTACATTTTTATATCTGTAATTCATTTATATTAATGTCAGTCTCCCCCTCTAGACTGTAAGCTCACTGTGGGCAGGGAATGTGTCTGTTGTTGTAATGCACTCCTCCAAGTGCTTAGTACAGTGCTGTGCACACAATAAGCACTCAATAAATATGATTGGCAATTGACTGACATTGCCAAAACTCCACCAGTTCCTCCAGCTAAGCTCTTAACCTGAAGGGTCTAGTCAATCAATCAGTAATAAAAGCCAAAGAAGACATAGTCCCTCATTCATTCATTCATTCAACCATATTTATTGAGCACTTACTGTGTACAGAGCTCTGTACTAAGCACTTGGAAGAGTACAATATAATAGTAGACATATTCTCTGCCAATGATAATAATATTAATGGCATTTGTTAAGCACTTACTATGTGCCAAGCACTGTTCTAAGTGCTGGGTTAGATACAAGGTATTCAGGTTGTCCCACGTCGGGCTTACAGCTTTAATCCTCATTTTACAGATGAGGTAACTGAGGCACAGAGAAGTTAAATGATAGGTGATAAGTGGCGGAGAGAGGATTAGAACCCACCACCTCTGGCTCCCAAGCCCATGCGCTTTCCATTAGGCCACACTGATCTTACAGTCTAGAGGGGGAGACAGACATTAATATAAATAAATTACAGATATGAACAAATTCATTCATTAATTCATTCAATCGTATTTATGGAGCACTTACTGTGTGCAGAGCACTGTACTAAGCGCTTGGGAAGTACAAGTGGGCAACATATAGAGATGGTCCCTACCCAATAGCAGGCTCACAGTCTAGAAGGGGGAATAAATGCTGTGGAGCTGCTTTCTATCCATTACCTCTCTACGCAGCCCCTAATCCAGTGCTCTGCACACAGTCTGTACTCCTGGTAGACTGACTTATTTCTGTACACCTCACAGTCAATCAATCAATCAATTAATGGTATTCATTCAATCATTAATTCATTCACTCAATTGTAGTTATTATTAATAATAATAATAATGATGTTATTTGTTAAGCGCTTACTATGTGCAAAGCACTGTTCTAAGCACTGGGGAGGATACAAGGTAATCAGGTTGTCCCACAGGGGGCTTACAGTCTTAATCCCCATTTTACAGATGAGGTAACTGAGGCGCAGAGAAGTTAAGTGACTTGCCCAAAGTCTTTACTGAGCATATACTGTGTGCAGAACACTGGACTAAGCACTAGGGAAAGTACTACAGAGTTGGCAGATGTGATCCCTGTCCACTCAGACTGTAAAATCTCAGCTTTTTCTTGCCCCTTAATCAGCTAAGGGTCCACAATTAATCCACTTGAGATGTATAGACCATCATTCCTGGTCAGAACTCCACAAATTAATAAATATTTGACAGTAACACATAGTCCTGGGAGTAAGAAGGATCTGTGTTCTAATGTCAGATTCACCACGTGTCTGCTGTGTGACCTTGGGCAAGTCACTTAACTTCTCTGGGCCTCAGTTACCTCATCTGTAAAATGGGGATTAAGACTGTGAGCCCCCGGTGGGACAACCTGATCACCTTGTAACCTCCCTAGTGCTTAGAACAGTGCTTTGCACATAGTAAGCGCTTAACAAATATCATTATTATTATTATTATTCTCTGGGTCTCAGTGACCTCATCTGTAAAATGGGGATTAAGACTGTGAGCCTCATGTGAGCCTGTTGTTGGGTAGGGACCGCCTCTATATGTTGCCGACATGTACTTCCCAAGAGCTTAGTATAGTGTTCTGCACACAGCAAGTGCTCAATAAATACGATTGAATGAATGAATGAATGAATGGCGGGGTCAGGATTGAACCCATGACCTCTGACTCCCAAGCCCGGGCTCTTCAACAATAATCACAATCAATAAATAGGATTGAATGAATGTGGGACATGGATATTACTTAGTATCTACCCAGCATATCTACCCAACACTTAATGCCTGACACTTAATGCCAGAGTAAGCACTAAGTGCTCAATAAATACGATTGAATTAATAACAAATGCCATTTTAAAATAAAATAAATTTCTCAAATCAAAAGCAGATATGTATCTTCTGCTTTGTCAGGTAGAGAAACTGGTGACGTGACTCAGTAAGAGAGCCGGGGTTAGAACTCCATCTCCCCCTGGAACTTTCCAAGGATCTGTGAGCATCACCACTGACCACATCAATGGTATTTACTGAGCATTTGCTGCCTGCAGAACACTATACTAAGTGCTTGGGAGATCGCAACTCAACAGTGTTTCCAGGCTCATTCCCTGCTCACAATGAGCTTACAATCCGGTGGGGAGAGAGACAATAATATAAATAAGATCATAATTTACATCCGATATCTGCTTGGACAACGTGTTTTAATGCACACAGTTCACTTGGCGTGCACATGATCTGTGGCTAAAGCTAAGGTGATGTGTCTCGGCAAAACCAGAACGCCAGAGATAAAAATGTCCTCACCGTTTCATCCAATTCTAGAGCCACAATTAGTAGATACCAGGGAGGACACAATTCTTCATCAAAAACAGAGACCTCAACCTTCTGTGTGACCTTGGGCAAGTCATTTCACTTCTCTGTGCCTCAGTTACCTCATCTGTAAAATGAGGAACAAGACTGTGAGCACCATGTGGGACCGGGACTGTGTTCAACCTGATTAGCTTTTATCTATCCCAGTGCTAAGTACAGTGCCTGGCACATAGTAAGCGCTTAACAAATACCATAAAAAATGCTAAGAACATTACCCACTGTACCTTGTGATCCCAATCAATCAATCAATCAATCGTATTTAGTGAGTGCTTACTATGTGCAGAGCACTGTACTAAGCGCTTGGGAAGTACAAATTGGCAACATATAGAGACAGTCCCTACTCAACAGTGGGCTCACAGTCTAAAAGGGGCTCACAGTCTAAAAGACTAAATCCCAGTGATAGCTCTCCCCGGCTTCAAAGTCACCTGAAATCCTTACCTCTGCCAGGAAGTCTTCCACCATTAATTTCCAAGAGCCACTCAATCACTCATATTTATTGAGTACTTAGTATGTGCAGAGGATTGTACTAAATGTTTGGGAGAGTACAGTATAACAGAGTTGTTAGACAAATTCACAGCCTACATTGAGCCCACAGTCTACTCTTTGCATATATGTATATTTTTCTGCCTTCAGCAGTGATGTATAGACGCCCACTCATAGCCCTTAAATTTATACCTATCCATTTTTGTGTGACATTTATTAAGCGCTTACTATGTGTCAGCCACTATTCTAAGTGCTGGGGTGGATACAAATCAAGAAGGTGAGACACAGTCCCTGTCACAGCCCTGTCACAGTCTAAGTAGGAGGGAAAACAGGTACTGGATCTCCATTTTGCAGTTGAGGAATCGGAGGCACAGAGAAGTGAAGTGACATACCCAAGGTCACACAACAGGCAAGTAGTGGAGCCGGGATTAGAATCCTAAATCCTCTGGCTCTCATGCCCTCTCATTATCCACTAGCCATGTTGCTTTTGTAGCCCACTGTTGGGTAGGGACCGTCTCTATATGCTGCTTGTACTTGTACTTCCCAAGCGCTTAGTACAGTACTCTGCACACAGTAAGTGCTCAATAAATACGATTGAATGAATGAGCCCACTGTTGGGTAGGGACCTTCTCTATATGTTGCCAACTTGTACTTCCCAAGCGCTTAGTACAGTACTCTGCACACAGTAAGTGCTCAATAAATACGATTGAATGAATGAATGAATGAATATACATATATACGTATCTACCTCATTAGGATTCAGTCATTAGGATAGAGAAGCAGCGTGGCTCAGTGGAAAGAGCACGGGCTTTGGAGTCAGAGGTCAGGGGTTCGAATCCCAGCTCCGCCAAATGTCTGCTGTGTGACCTTGGGCAAGTCACTTAACTTCTCTCAATACGATTGATTGATTGATTACACCAGTACAGCGTAGGTAGGCACAGTCACTGCCCACAACGAGTTTAAAGCCTAGAATTAGAGACAAATGTTAATCAATCAGTGGCATTATCCAGAGCCTACTGTGTACAGAACACTGAACGAGCTATTGGAAGAATCCAATGTAGCAGAGTTGGTGGGCATGATCCCTGCCTCATCAAGTTTACACTGCAGTTGGGGAGACAGACATTATTCAATGAATTAGTGGTATTTATTGAGCGACTGTGTGAAGAACACTGAAGTAAGCAACTAGAAGAGTACGATAGAGTAGGCAGACACATTGCCTGTCCACAACGAACTTATCGTCTGGAGGGAGCAAGCAAAGCTCTCTCGTAGCTCTCTCATTTCATTCCAGACCTGATTCTAAGGCCCAAGGTCTCGCAGCAGACAAGTGGTGGGGCCGGGATTAGAACCCATGTCCTCTGACTCTCAAGCCCATGCTCTTTCCTCCCTTCAAGGCCCTGCTGAGAGCTCACCTCCTCCAGGAGGCCTTCCCAGACTGAGACCCTTCCTTCCTCTCCCCCTCGTCCCCCTCTCCATCCCCCCATCTTATCTCCTTCCCTTCCCCACAGCACCTGTATATATGTATATACGTTTGTACATATTTATTACTCTATTTATTTATTTTACTTGTACATATCTATTCTATTTATTTTATTTTGTTAGTATGTTTGGTTTTGTTCTCTGTCTCCCCCTTTTAGACTGTGAGCCCAATGCTGGGTAGGGACTGTCTCTATATGTTGCCAATTTGTACTTCCCAAGCGCTTAGTACAGTGCTCTGCACATAGTAAGCGCTCAATAAATATGATTGATTGATTGATTGATTGATTCTCTGAGCCTCAGTTACCTCATCTGTAAAATGGGGATTGACTGTGAGCCCCACGTGGGACAACTTAATCACCTTGTATCCTTCCCAGCGCTTAGAACAGTGCTTTGCACATAGTAAGCGCTTAACAAATGCCATTATTATTATTCCACACTACCACCTTCAGCTCTTATGTGATTACAACTATTCTTAGCACGGATATCATCTAGATATCAATTTATAGATCTCACATATAGCTAGATATAGAACAAATCTAGAACTACATATATCCTTGCTAAGATTAGTTGTATTCACATAAGTGCTGAAGGTGTACGATGAGTCAATCAATCAATCAATCGTAATTATTGAGCGCTTACTGTGTGCAGAGCACTGTACTAAGCACTTGGGAAGTACAAGTTGGCAACATATAGAGACAGTCCTACCCAACAATCAATCAATCGTATTTATTGAGCGCATACTGTGTGCAGAGCACTGTACTAAGCGCTTGGGAAGTACAAGTTGGCAACATATAGAGACAGTCCCTACCCAACAGTGGGCTCACAGTCTAAAAGAGTGGGCTCACAGTCTAAAAGAGTCCCCATGATATATTTAACAAAGCACGCTCTCTTCTAATTTATTCAGTTATTCAACTTTCCACACTCTGATTCTTACTCAAGAATCAGATTCAAGGCATCCCTGGCCTTGAAAGAGCAATGGAAAAATTCTCCTTTCCCCATTACTCCTTTCATTTCACTAGTTGAGAACTAACTTTCCCAACCACGAGATCCACACTTCACAATAAAGCTAGTCAATCAATTGGTCTGAGAGTTACCCATTTGGTTTGAGGGAGATGCCTTCCCTTCAAACAAATTTTCCCTTTGACCTTCTAAACCGATAGCTCCAGCCCCTTAGGGTTTCCTTATCTGCTCCCATGCCTCACAACTATAGCTCTGTTTCATCCCCTTGCTCCCTCCCTCTGCCACTTGTCAGCTGTGTGACATTGGGCAAGCCCTCTTAACTTCTCTGAGCCTCAGTTACCTCACCTGTAAAATGGGGATTAAGACTGTGAGCCCCACGTGGGACAACCTGATTACCTTGTATCTACCCCAGCGCTTAGAACAGTGCTTGGTACATAGTAAGTGCTTAACAAATACTGTGATTATTATAATTATTAAATTGAGTCGACTTTTCTCCCCCACTACAGCATCAGGGCCAAAACTCCTCTTCTAGTTTTGTCGTTCTCTCCTAAGCTCTTAGCACAGTAAGCTCACTGTGGGCAGGAAATATGCCTGTTATATTGCTATTGTTAAGCGCTTACTCTGTGCCAGGCACTGTACTAAGCATCGAGGGGGAATACAAGCAAATTGGGTTGGATGCAATCCCTGTCCCACATGGGGCTCAAAATTCTATCTCATTATATATAAATATCTATCTACAATATACATATCTATCTCATTAATAATATATAGTTTAATAATAATAATAATATAGTATAATATATATTATACTATACTATATATACTATATATGCTATATACTATATATATGATATAATATACATAATATAATATACTATATATATAATATATAGTTTAATAATAGTATAGTTTTATATAGTTTAATTAATAGTATATAGTTTCAAGCCCCCAAGCTAACCCCCAAGTGCTTAGTACAGTGCTTTGCACACAGTAAATGCTCAATAAATACGATTGATGATTGATGAACCCCCATTTTACAGATGAGGTAACTGAGGCCCAGAGAAGGGAAGCGATTTTCCCAAGGTCACTCAGCAGACAAGTGGTGGAGGCGGGATTAGAATCCATGACCTTCTGACTCACAGGCCTGTGCTCTACCCACTAGGTCATGCTGCTACTCTCTCAAGTGCTTAGTACAGTGTTCTGCACACCATAAGTGCTCAATAAATATGATTGACTGATGCTCTGGACCAGCATTCAGTAAATACTATTGATGATATTGATGAAGAAGAAGTAACAAAGCTTGGGCAGGAGCAAATCCACGGCTTTGGGAGTGCCCTCCGGACTCTTGGCCCCCGCCCCTGGCTCACCCTCCATGAATCCCAACAACCAACCCTCAGATCTTTCCGTCTTTCGACAAGGTGTTGTCAGTTCCCGTCACCACCCGTGTCACTCTTCCGACGTGCTGTGCCACATTCTAATCAATGGTGAAAATCCAGTCATTTCAGCAGTATCGCTGCCCGACAACTACCTTCCTTACAAATACCCCAAAAATTCCAGAGGCCGGGGCATCCCAGAATTCCGGGGGCACTGCTCTGAATACTGATCAACATAACGTTCAATTGATTGTATTTACTGAATGCCTAGTGTGAATTAAGTGCTTAGGGGAATACAATATAACAGAGTTGGTAGACACGTTCCTTGCCCACAACCGGCTTACAGTCTGGAGAACTGGAAATAATAGCAATAATAATGTTGGTATTTGTTAAGCGCTTACTATGTGCCAAGCGCTCTTCTAAGCGCTGGGGGGTTACGAGGTAATCAAGGTTGTCCCACGTGGGGCTCACAGTCTTAATACCCATTTTACAGATGAGGGAACTGAAGCACAGAGAAGTTAAGTGACTTGCCCAAAGTCACACAGCTGAGAAGTGGCAGGGCCGGGATTAGAACCCATGACCTCTGACTCCCAAGCCTGGGCTCTTTCCACTGAGCCACGCTGCTTCCCCAGTTTAGACCCTCCACAGCACACATTCCCACTCCTTTGAGCAGCTTAAGCTTTCTAAAATCACCCCTTTGGTAGAATCATTATCAACATCCTCCTCCTCATTACCACCATCATTACTTATTGAGCACCTTTTGAGTGCAGAGCACTGTGTCGGGTGTCTACTGGATGTACAGCACAGACCTGGTGGCTACTGGATATGGAGGACTGTATTTGGCTCAGTGGAAAGAGCATGGGCTTGGGAGTCAGAGGTCATGGGTTCTAATCCCGGCTCCGCCACATGTCTGCTGTGTGATCTTGGGCAAGTCACTTCTCTGAGCCTCAGTTGCCTCATCTGTAAAATGGGGATTAAGACTGTGAGCCCCACGTTGGACAACCTGATCACCTTGTATCCCCCCAGCGCTTAGAACAGTGCTATGCGCATAGTAAGCGCTTAACAAATGCCATCATCATCATTATTATTATTATTTCCGCAAAGCCAGCCAGGTAGTATTTTTATGGATAGCCCATCCTCAGGGCAGTCCCTCTGTCCATCCTTCCCCCTCTAGATTGTCAGATCCTTGAAGCCAAGGATCATATCTATCAACTCTACCGTACTCTTCCCGAGTTGCTTAATACAGTACGTTGCATTCAGTAAGTGTTCAATGTAGTAGGGAAAGCAGCGTGGCTCAGTGGAAAGAGCCCGGGCTTTGGAGTTAGAGGTCATGGGTTCAAATCCCTGCTCCGCCACTTGTCAGCTGGGTGACTTTGGGCAAGTCACTTCAATTCTCTGTGCTTCAGTTACCTCATCTGTAAAATGGGGATGAAGACTGTGAGCACCCCATGGGACCACCTGATCACCTTGTAACCTCCCCAGCGCTTAGAACAGTGCTTTGCACATAGTAAGCGCTTAATAAATGCCATCATTATTATTATAGTCCATTAATTGATTGACTGCCTGATGCTCTTCTGTCCTTCTCCGCACCGAGGAACTAGGGGTTTCCCTCAGGGCTCAGTTCTGAGCTCTTCAATCTTCTATCTCAGGACAGAGAATTTCTACGGCATCAGTAATAATGACTGTGGTATTTGTTAAGCACTTACTATGTGCCAATCACTGTACTGAGTTCTGGTAGATATGGTAATCAGGTCAGACATGGTCCCTGTCCCTCTTGGGACTCACAGTTTAAGGGTGGGGCGGACAGGTATTAAGTCCTCATTTTACAGATGAGGAAACTGAGACCCAGAGCTGTTAAGTGTCTTGCCCCCAAATTACCCAGGAAACAAGCGGCAGAGCCTGGATTAGAACCCAGTTCCTCCTGCTCCTGGCTCTGTTCTCTTTCACCGGTCCGCACTGTTTCTCATCTGTAAGGATGGCCCTCAAATCTACCTCTCCAATCTTGTCCTCTATCTGTCTTCAACCTCATATTTTCTCCTGTTTTTGAGACATCTAAAATGGAGCACATCTTCCCTCCTCAACTTTCTCCTATTCCTGGCTTTCCCAATGCTTTTGTCCCCTTGACCAACCTGCCTGCCCAATTATCTTACAATCTGAGTGCCATCTTTGATTCTTTTCTCTCTCTCATTTACCTCCCACATTCAGTCGGCTTCCAGGTCCTGGCAGTCCCCCCTCAATATTTCACAGATCTGCTTGTCTCTCTCTCCTCTGCTACAACCACTATTCTGGCATAAACTCCCATTCATTCATTCAATCATACTTATTGAGCACTTACGGTGTGCAGAGCACTGTACTAAGCACTTGGGAAGTACAAGTTGGCAACATATAGAGACGGTCCCTACCCAACAACGGGCTCACAGTCTAGAAGGGGGAGACAGACAACAAAACAAAACATGTGGACAGGTGTCCAGTCATCAAAATAAATTGAAATAAAGCTAGATGCACATCATTAACAAAATGGCTTAGGATTGTCCCCAATCTGATTGTATTGTGCCTATCCCAGCACCTAGCACAGGGCTCAACACATAATAAATGCTTAACAAATGTCACATTATAATTATAATTGCTGGCCTATTATAGCAGGCTCCAACCTGTTCTCCCTGCCTTCAGTATTTCCCCTTTCCCATCTTCTGGAACCACCGCTGCATGCATGAATCATCATCATCATCATCATCATAATGGCATTTATTAAGCACTTACTATGTGCAAAGCACTGTTCTAACCACTGGGGAGGTTACAAGGTGATCAGGTTGTCCCCCGTGGGGCTCACAGTCTTCATCTCCATTTTACAGATGAGGGAACTGAGGCACAGATAAGTTAAGTGACTTACCCAAAGTCACACAGCTGACAAGTGGCGGAGCCGGGATTTGAACCCATGACCTCTGACTCTAAAGCCCATGCTCTTTCCACTGAGTCATGCTGCTGACCAAGCACATCACCCAACTCCTAAAATAGAGCACGAGCCTGGGAGTCAGGAGGTCATGGGTTCTAATCCCGGCTCTGCCACCTGTCTGCTGTGTGACCTTGGGCAAGTCACTTCACTTCTCTGGTCCTCAGTTACCTCATCTGTAAAATGGAGATTGAGACCCTGAGCACCACGTGGGACGGGGACTGTGTCCAACCCGATTTCCTTGTATCAACCACAGAGCTTAGCATAGTGCCTGGCACATAGTAAGCGCTTAACAAATACCACTATTATTGTTATTATTCCCCAATGACTCCCCTTTGTCTGTTGTGAGAAAGATCCTGTTCATGGGCTCAAGGCTCCACATACCTGGACTCCTCTTACCCATCAGCTCTCTTTTCATTCATTCAATCGTATTTATTGAGCACTGTACTAAGCACTTAGAAAGCACAATTTGGCAACAAATGGAGACAATCTCTACCCAACAACGGGCTCACAGTCTAGAAGGGGGAAGACAGACAACAAAACAGAACAAGTTCTCTGCTACTCAAAGCGCAAATTCCATCATCATCTCCTGAACGCATCTCTTGTACTTGATTCTCCCTTTTCCAACCAACATGTTGGTCCTTCCACTTCCCCAGCCCAACATATCATCTCCTTGCCTCTCCTCTTCCAAACCCATTTTTTTTAATGGTGTTTCTCAAGTGCTTACTATATGTCAGACACTGTACTAAGCACTGGGGTAGATACAAGGTTGGACATAGTCCATGTCCCACATGGGGCTTACAATCTTAATCCTCATTTTACAGATGAGGTAACTAAGACACAGAGAAGTGAAGTGATTAGCCTAAGGTCACACAGCAGACAAGAGGCGATCCAGGATTAAAACCCGGGTCCTCATTAGAACCCAGATCCTTTTGATTCCCAGGCCTGTGCTCTATGCACTAGGACACACTTTCTTCAAGTAACCTTCCCCACGAGGTATTCCATGACTAGTTTCCCCACTATTGCAGCTGTGCCATGATCCCTTCAGTCACCTTAGCAGTCATGAGCCACTTTGTGTGTACTTCTCTGTTTGTTTATTTGGGCTGATTTATTCTCTTGTGCTTATTACGTAACCTCATGTCCTTTTAACTGACATATATTCATTCATTGATGAGTGTCTGTCTTCCCCTTTAGATTACCCTCTTGGAAGATAGGGATCATATATGCCGTATACTTTTATATCTTCTCTGGGTTCACTGGGCTGCAGGCCCTCAATATCAATAATGATGATGAGAAGGAAGAAGAGGAGGAGGAAGGGGAGGAGGAGGAAGGAAAAGAGGAGGAGGAGGTGGGAGAGGAGGAGAAATTAAAGGAGAAGGAGGAGGATAAGAAGGAAGAGGAGGATAAGGTGAGGTAGGAGGAGGAAAGGGGATGAGGAGGAGGAAAGGGGAGGAGAAGGAGGAAAGGGGAGAGGAGGAGGATCAATACTACTTGGAGGGTTAGTCTTTGAGTATCTCCCCACTTCTGAGAAACAATCGATTTCCCCTATCTAATTTATTTTAGTTTCTGCCTCCCCTGCTTAATCGTATACTGTCTTTGGGCAGGGATCATATCTACCAGCTCTATTGTACTCTACTTTCCTAAGTGCTTAGTTCAGTGCTCTGAACACAGTAAGTGCTCTGCCATTGATTAATAGGAGGAGGAGGAGGAGGAGCAGGATGATGAGGATGACAATGATGTTGAGGAGGAGGAGGAGGACAAAAAGAAGGAGGGAGAGGAGGAAGACTGTTGCTACTTTGGAGAGCCAGTCTTTGAGTATTTCCCCACTTCGGAGAAACCATCCACTCCCCTTATCTGTAATTTATTTTCATGTCAGCTTCCCCTGCTAAATTCTAAGCTCCTTTTGGGCAGAGATCATGTCTACCAACTCTACTGTATTGTACTTTCCCAAGTGCTTAATGCAGTGCTCTGCACACAATAAATCCTCAATAAATGCCATTGATGAATAGGAGGGGGGCAGGAGGAGGAGGAGGGAGAGAAGGCGGAATAGAAGGAGGAGGAATAAGAGGAGGAGGGGGAGGAGGAGGAACAGGAAAAGGAGGAGGAGGAGGAGGAGGAGGAGGAGGAGGAGGAGAGTTTACCTGCTCTTTCACAACTGTTTCTTTCTTGTCCTTTACTCTTCAGGACCCCCTGAAAGCAAACCATAAGTTTCTTTCATAGGCGATTCTGACATCTCAAATGCTCCTTAAAAATAATAATTGGCTCTTGCTCAGTGACTCATTCTGATGATCCAGATGGTGAGGTCTCTAGGGCTCCTATTTTTCCTCTCCCTCTCCAGGTCACCTGACTTTTAGCTATTTCTATGCTAATTAGCATCCTCATCCAATGTTGAGCAGGGAAAGCAACAAAGACAAAATTCACACAAAACTCCTATCAGTCCCTGTTTCTCCTGGTCTACAGCTTTGGGAATGCATTAGGTGGGAGAAAAGTTGGAATGGTTTGGAAAAATTTCAGTTATCCATGGCTCCCTATACGTTAATAGCGAATTAACTGATTGATTAATTGTGAATCATTCGATACAATGAGTCCACTTTCTCCTCTAATGAAGGGTGCCTTCAAAAATCTTGAAGAGAAGTGGGGGAACCCTGGGCAGGGATCCTCACCATCACACCCTCCCTCCTGTCTGGAACTCCCTCCCTCTTCAATTATTATAATAATAATAATAATGATGGTATTTGTTAAGTGCTTACTATGTGCCAAGCACTGTTTTAAGCACTGGGGTAGATACAAGCTAATCAGGTTGTCCCAGAGTCTTAATCCTCATTTTGCAGATGAGGTAACTGAGGCACAGAGAAGTTAAGTGGCTTGCCCAAGGATACACAGCAGACAAGTGGTGGAGGCGGAATTAGAACCCACGTCCTCTGACTCCCAAGCCTGTGCTCTTACCATTTAGTCATGCTGCTTCATATCTGACAGACCCCCATTCTCTCTATCTTCAAAGCCCTCCTGAAATCACATCTCCTCCAGGAAGCCTACCTTAACTAACTTCTCATCTCTACAGCCTATTCTCCCTCCCTTCTTTGTCACCTAAATACTTAAATCCGTGCCCTCTAAGCATTTAGTTACTCAGTCCTCCACCCCCACAGCACTTACTCACATGTCTTTAAGTTCTGTGGCTTCCTCTATCTGTAATTTATTTCAATGTCTGCTCTCCCACTAGACTGTAAAAGCTTCTTGAGGGCAGGGATCATGTCTACTTGTTACTGTTATTGTATTTGTTAAGCACTTACTGTGCACCGGGCACTGTTTCAAGCACTGGGGTAGATACATGTTAATTAGGTCGGGCACAGTCCTGATATGGGGTCTCACAGTCTAAATCAGAGGGTGAAAAATTCCTGTTTTATGTATGAAGAAACTGAGACAAAGAGAAATGAAGAGACTTGCTCTTCAGACTTGCTCAAGGTCCCTCTGTAGACAAGTGATGGATCTGGAATTAAAATCCTGGTCCTCTGATGTTCAGGCCTGTGCTCTTTCCTGCTTTACTTCCTCTACTGAACTTTCCCATACACTTAGTACAGCGTTCTGCATGCAGTAAGTGCTCAATAAATATTATGGACTGAATGAAGTGCCTTGCCCAAGTCACACACTGACAGTTGGCAGAGCCGGGATTTGAATCCATGACCTCTGACTCCAAAGCCTGTGCTCTTTCCACTGAGACACGCTACTTCTCTCTATAAAAAAAATAAATATAATTATTATATTATAACATTATATATCATTATATATGTTATATATTATTATATGTTTATATATATAAATAAATGACTTACAATACATCATTTATAGATATGTACAGAAGTGCTGTGAGGTTGGGGATGGAGTGAATATCAAATGTCCAACGGTAACAGATCCAAGTGCACAGACCACACAGGAGGGAGAGAGAATTTGGGAAAAGAGAGGTTAATCAGGGTAGGCCTCCTGGAGGAAATGTGACCTTAATAAGGTTATCTCCCTCAGTTACCAAACATCTCGTGCAATTAATCCCTTATGTAAGCTTAAAGCATTCCTGCACATATATCCTTTGACAGCCCATTACAGTCATCTATCTGTGTACCCTTCTTTACTTTCTCTTTTTCTGTCCATTAAATACTGTGTCTTATTTTTCTCACTAGACTGTAAGCTCCTTGAGGATAGGGATATCTTTTAAATGCCTTTCACTCTTCTTAGTGCTTAGTACCTGAAAGAATGAAGGAAAAGAAACAGAGGAGGAGAGAGAGAAGGGGGGAGAGACAGAGAGAGAGAGACAGAGACAGAGAGAGAGAGACAGAGAGAGAGAGAGAGAGAGAAGGAGAGAAAGAGAGAGAAAGAGAGTAGCAACTAGCATTCAGGTAGACATGAGGAAGAATCTCCTGATTATCTGGACTGTTAAAACCTGTCTGGGTGAGGAACTCTAGTGCAATTCTACTGCTCTCCAATTAACTAATGGTATTTATTGAGCACTTCCTGTGTGCAGAGCACTGTGCTAAGAGCTTGGGAGAGTACCATACAACAGAGTTGGTAGACACTTTCCCTGCCCTTCCCAACCTTGGCTTCACAGACTCCATTCTCTCCTGGTTCTCCTCTTATCTCTCTGGCCATTCATTCTCAGTCTCTTTCGTGGGCTCCTCCTCCCCCTCCCATCCCCTTACTGTAGGGGTTCCTCAAGGGTCAGTTCTCGATCCCCTTCTGTTCTCTATCTACACTCACTCCCTTGGTGAACTCATTCGCTCGCACGGCTCCAACTATCATCTCTACGCTGATGACACCCAAATCTACATCTCTGCCCCTGCTCTCTCTCCCTCCCTTCAGGCTTGTGTCTCCTCCTGCCTTCAGGACATTTCCATCTGGATGTCTGCCCGTCATCTAAAATTCAATATGTCCAAGACTGAACTCCTTATTTTCCCTCCCAAACCCTGCCCTCTCCCTGACTTTCCCATCACTGTAGATGGCACTACCATCCTTCCCCTCTCACAAGCCCGCAAACTTGGTGTCATCCTTGACTCTGCTGTCTCGTTCACCCCTCACATCCAATCCGTCACCAAAACCTGCCGGTCTCACCTCTGCAACATCGCCAAGATCTGCCCTTTCCTCTCCATCCAAACCACTACCCTGCTGGTTCAATCTCTCATCCTATCCCAAATGGATTACTGCATCAACCTCCTCTCTGATCTCCCATCCTGCTGTCTCTCCCCACTTCAGTCTATACTTCACGCTGCTGCCTGGATCATCTTTGTGCAGAAACGCTTTGGACACGTTACTCCTCTCCTCAAAAATCCCCAGTGGCTACGAGTCAACCTACGCATAAGGCAAAATCCCCTCCCTCTAGGCTTCAAGGCTGTCCATCACTTTGCCCCCTCCTACCTCACCTCCCTTCTTTCCTTCTACAGCCCAGCCCGCACCCTCCGCTCCTCTGCCACACTGTTTCTCTAGACTGTAAGCTCCTTGTGGGCAGGGAATGTGTCTACCAACTCTGTTATACTGCACTCTCCAAAACACTTAGTACAACTGCTGTGCACACGGTGAGTGCTATTGATCGACTGAGTGATTGGGAGCAAGAACTGTTCTTCCCCACTCCCAGTCCCACAGCACTTATGTACATATCTGTAATTTCCTTTATTTTTATTGATGTTTGTCTTCCCAACTCTAAATTTTAAGCCCTTGTGGGCAGGGAATGCTAACTGCTGTACTGTACTCTCCTAAGAGCTTAGTACAGTGCTCTGCACACAGTAAATGCTCAACATATACAATTTAATGAATGAATAAATGTTTCCACCTTTGCATTTGGATCTGCATCCTTTAAGCCCTTAATATTCAGCCTGTCCTCAGTCCCCACAGCACCTAAGTTCATATCCCGGATCAGCCACTTGTCAGCTGTGTGACTTTCGGCAAGTCACTTAATGTCTCTGTGCCTCAGTTACCTCATTTGTAAACTAAGGATTAAGACTGTGAACCCCACGTGGGACAACATGATAACCTTGTATATCCCAGTGCTTAGAACAGTGCTCGGCACATAGAAGCAGCATGGCTCAGTGGAAAAGAGCACGGGCTTTGGAGTCAGAGGTTGTGGGTTCAAATTCCGGCTCTGCCAATTGTCAGCTGTGTGACTTTGGGCAAATCACTTAACTTCTCTGTGCCTCAGTTACCTCATCTGTAAAATGGGGATTAAGACTGTGAGCCCCCTTTGGGACAACCTGATTACCTTGTAACCTCCCCAGCACTTAGAACAGTGCTTTGCACATAGTAAGCACTTAATAAATGCCATTATTAGTAGTAGTAGTAAGTGCTTAACAAATACCATTATTATTATTATTATACCATAATTTATTTTAATCCTTCTAGACTATAAACTCCTTGTGGGCAAGGAACCTGCCCAACTACTCTGTTGCACTGTACTTTCCCAAGCACTTAGTACAGTGCTCTGCACATAGTAAGTACTCAAAAATACCATTGATTGATTGATTTGATTATACAATACCCGGAATCTAGTAGGGTGATCTACACCTAGTAATAATAATAATGATGATTACATTTGTTAAGTGCTTACTGGGCACAAGGCACTGTTCTAAGAGCTGGGGAGGATACAAGGTGATCAGGTTTTCTCACGTGGGGCTCACAGTCTTAATCCCCATTTTACAGATGAGGTAACTGAGGCTCAGAGAAGTGATTTGCCCAAGGTCACACAGCAGACATGTAGAGGAGCCAAGATTAGAACCTATGACCTCTGACACCCAAGCCCATGCTCTTTCCACTGAGCCAAATACAATCCTCTATACCCAGAAGATATGGTGGTAATGAGGAGGAGGATGTTGATAATGATTCTACCAAAGGGGTGATTTTAGAATGCTTAAGCTGCTCAAAGGAGTGGAAATGTATGCTGGGGAGGGTCTAACCTGCCTTAAAGACAGACAAAATGACTTAACTTATTCTCTGAGGAAGGCTTTGCAAATATGGAACCCAACTCTCCCCATTCTTTCTCTCCCTAGCAGTTCCACAGGGAATAAAATCACTGTGATCATCTTCTTCTCTCATTACATGACATCTTGAACAAGTAACTATTTAAAAGTTTTGGTTAGAAGGGTGTGATTTTTTTATGGTATTTCTAAAGTGCTTACTATGGGGCCATGTATTGTTCCCACAGAGTCCCTGTCCCATATGGGGCTCACAGTCTTAATCCCCATTTTACAGATGAGGTAACTGAGGCACAGAAATAATAATAATGATGGTATTTGTTAAGCGCTTACTATGTGCAAAGCACTGTTCTAAGCACTGGGGAGGTTACAAGGTGATCAGGTTGTCCCACGGGGGAGCTCACAGTCTGAATCCCCATTTTACAGATGAGGTAACTGAAGCACAGAGAAGTTAAGTGACTTGCCCAAAGTTACACAGCTGACAATTGGCGGAGGCAGGATTTGAACCCATGACCTCTGACTCCAAAGTCCGTGCTCTTTCCACTGAGCCACGCTGCTACTCTAATGTGAAGTGACCTGCAGGTAAGTGGTGGAACTGGGACTAGAACCCAGGTCTTGCTGACTCCCAGGCATGTGCTTATCAGCCAGGCTTGCTTAGAGATGAATCAGGGAGATCAGGCTGGATTGACTCTCCCTAAAGGAAACCATCTATTTGTGCCTATTTTCCTCATTAAACCATAAGCTCCTCGAGGACAGGGATGATGTCCCTTTTAGGGTGAGCGTGGCTTCACTGCTAGTATCAGCACATCTGGGTTTCCAGCCCAACCTTTCTCTGTCCCTGACTAGCCTAATCCCCCTACCCTCTCTGAGTTGATGCTTCCCTACTCCACTTTTGGTTCCCTTCCCACCCTCTATCTCCTCTGAGACTCCTCTGGTCTATACGGACTCTTGGTTCATTCCTGGCCCCAGTGGTGTTCTCTCCTTGGGAGCGAAGTCAAGTGGAAAGGATGGAAATATCATCCCTCCCCAGGGAGAAGGTCACAAGGAGAGACAGACAGACAGAGACAGACACAGAGACTTTTTTAAGCCTTAGGGAAATAAAAATGCTTTATGATTTTATGATCACCATTAAAGGACCTATATTAAACACCAGGCTCTCATCCTTTCTGATCTCTCCCTCTGCTTCCTTTCCTCTTACTCCCTTGCTTTCTCTCCTGACTTCTCTCTGTGCCATTCTGATTCTGTTTCCCTTGGCCCTGAAGATCCTAAGGTCACTCAGTTGCTCTAACCCTTGAGCAAAGCAGTTGCTTCCAGCAGACACTGAGGCCCCCACTTTGGGGTTTCTGAAGGAGTCTAGCCACTTCCCCCAAAATATGTTCCCCTTGATTGGAAGTGATCTTGCAGTACTATAAGCTAGCTGGGTGATCAAGCTAATTAGACTGTGAGACCGTTGTTGGGTAGAGACCATCTGTATATGCTTTCTCTCCTGACTTCTCTCTGTGCCATTCTGATACTGTTTCCCTTGTCCCTGAAGATCCTAAAATCACTCAGTTGCTCTAACCCTTGAGCAAAGCAATTGTTTCCAGCAGACACTTAGGCCCCCAGTTTGGGGTTTCTGAAGGAGTCTAGCCACTTCCCCCTCAAATATGTTCCCCTTGATTGGAAGTGATCTTGCGGTCCTATAAGCTAGCTGGGTGATCAAGCTAATTAGACTGTGAGCCCATTGTTGGGTAGGGACCATCTGTATATGTTGCCAAACTGTACTTTCCAGGGGCTTAGTACAGTGCTCTGCAAACAGTAAGCAGTCAATAAATACGATTGAATGAGTGAATGAATGACTGGATGTTAACTCTTCCACAGACCGCCAGAATCCTTCCTCCCTTCCTTGGGCAGTCTCTAGCCCAAGATTCAGCCCCCTGGCACAGCTGGGGCACGGGGGTGCCAGGGCATCAACCCCGCCTCCCCAACAGACACTTTCAAGGTTGCAGGTCCCTCATGTTTGGTTTTGTTCTCTGTCTCCCCCTTTTAGACTGTGAGCCCACTGTTGGGTAGGGACCGTCTCTAGATGTTGCCAACTTGTACCTCCCAAACGCTTAGTACAGTGCTCTGCACACAGTAAGTGCTCAATAAATACGGTTGATTGATTGATTGATCATGCCCTGTCCGGCCTGGAGACGTGGCCTTCCAACCTTGGGACCAATAGGGGGGCCGCTGCATGGAGTTGTGACCAGAGCAAACACAGGCCCGGGAGTCAGGAGGTCATGGGTTCTAATCCCGGCTCTACCACTTGTCTGCTGTGTGACCTTGGGCAAGCCACTTCTCTGTGCTTCAGTTACCCCATCTGTAAAATCAGGATTGAGATTGTGAGCCTCACATGGGACAGGGACTGTGTCCAACCCAATTTGCTTGTATCCACCCTAGAACTTAGTACAGTGCCTGGCACATCCATCCATTCATTCATTCATTCAATCGTATTTATTGAGCGCATACTGTGTGCAGAGCATTGTACTAAGTGCTTGGGAAGTAGAAGTCGGCAACATATAGAGACGGGCCCTACCCAACAACAGGCTCACAAACGCTTAACAAATACCATACTTATTATTATTAGAGCAGCGTACTGATCATTCCTCCCTCCTTTCCTCCCTCTGTCCCTCCCTCTGGGGGCCTGGAGACCCCAAAGCCGGTGACCCCGAGCTTCCCCAATGCCTTGCAACCGTTCTTAGAGAAGGGGGATCCAGCAGCCCAACAGACCTGGAAGCAGAGAGGGAGGAGCCAGCGCAATGCTGGAGCCTACCCGGGAAAGCAGAAAAACCCCACCCTGCTGCTGAGTCCCTCTAGCTGTACAGTAACTGGCTTGACGCTGGGGCAAACATCCCAGCTAGAAATTTGATCAAGTCTCATCAGCTGCAACAACCTGCCATGGGAGGAGGAGGAGAAGGGCCGCTCTGTATCCCAAACCCTCTCCCACGGCCTTCAGGGGCTGAAGCAGTAGGGCTCCTGTCAGTTGTGTGGATGTGCACATCATGGATCGTGCCTAGAATTGGCCAGGTCCAGCCATGATGTGGAAAGGTGACAGAGGGAGGGAAAATGGGGGTCCGCTGGGAAGTTCTCCTTGCTGGGACCAGGCCTCCTCTAGCCACAGGGTAGAGGCCATACCATAGCTTAACTGATGGTACACATACACTTCATTCATTCAATCATATTTATTGAGCGCTTACTGTGTGCAGAGCACTGTACTCATATTTATTGAGCGCTTACTGTGTGCAGAGCACTGTACTGAGAACTTGGGAAGTACAATTCAGCAACAGAGACAATCCCTGCCCACAACGGGCTCACAGCCTTGGATGCCCACTTGTGCTTATGCAAACATCCATGCCAGAATCTTCTTCCCCTCTGGTTTCTCCCTCTAGACATCACAAGCCAAGGCCACAAAATCTGGTCGAGAAAATATCCGTCACACACACGCACACACCCGCCCATCGGTCACAAGGGCTGAAGAGACCACGACAATTGTGCAGCTCCTGCAGTTGTGATCAGAGTGAACGGTGGCCTTCAGAGAGGTCAGGAGCCAAGTTCATTCATTCATTCAATCACATTTATTGAGCACTTACTGTGTGCAGAGCACTGTACTAAGCACTTGGGAAGTACAAGTCTGCCGACTTGTACATACAGAGACAGTCCCTACCCAACAACGGGCTCACAGTCTAGAAGGGGGAGACAGGCAACAAAACAAACCATGTAGGGGTGCCAACCCCTGAGCAGGGGCAGGGCGAGGGGGAGAGGTGGAGGAAAGCTTATTGTGCAGGTCATTTGATGTTCCCATCTGGCCTGCAGGCTAGCTGGCCAGCTCCCTTCTCCACCCTCCCTGGGTGAGGTTTCTCCTCTCTGTCAGTCACGGCTAGAGGTGGTTGGGGCGGACCTCCTTCACTTTCCTCCCTCTGCTCGTGGAGGCTGAACCGACCCCTGGGAAATGGTCAGCAGATGTGCCCTCTGCCCCCCGGGGAGTCCCTCACACCCTCCTCACCTGGCTCATGCCACCTCCACGGGGGCCACAGCAGGCTTGAGGAAAATAACCCTCTCCTCCCCATCACCCCGGCCTCCCAAACCAGCAAACACGCAGACGCACAGCCACACACACAGCCTAAGGTGTCGGCGGGACTAGAACCTTCTACATCCTATTTGAAGGAAGTGGTGGGGGGGACTTGAGAGAGACTGGGGTAATTTCTCCAAGCCCCGAGTTTTCTGAGAGGTAAAGCAAAAGCCAAATAGAAAGCAAAGTTCTTGATACCAGACCAATAGACCCCCTTGTTCCCCCCCTCTTTTTTTTTTCCTCCCAAATCAACTGGGTGTCTGGGGTTTGTGCTGTTCCTTGTGGGTCAGTAGCAGAATAGAAGCATCAGCAGCAGTGTCATCTTCTTTGGCCCTGGGGGACAAGCTTCAGTCTGGTGTGGGAGGGAGTGTGGTGGGTGAGATGGGGCGGGAGGGTAGGGGGGTGTCACATATGTATCTGCCAGAGACATTACCGCCCATTTCATCACCTCTCCCTCCTCTCCTGGCCCCCACCCCCGCCCCTACTGAGCAGCCAGGTGCAATCCTGAGCCCAGAAGAAATGATTACGTCGAGAAAGGAAAAAGGGTTGAGAGGAAGGGCATCCTTGCCTGTCGGGGTGCCTACCTCTCTGTAAGCGCTTAGTACAGTGCTCTGCACACAGTAAGCGCTCAATAAATACGATTGAATGAATGTCCAGTGGCCGGTCTGAGCAACGGTCCAAGTTGCCGCAATATGCAAGGAGCACAGGGGCTTTGTAGGGTTTTCCCAGCCCTCAGCCCAGCCCCAGCCCAGCCCAGCCCAGCAGGTCCTTGGCTAGAAGTCGCTTTCCCAGCCTCTCTCTGGGGCTGCCCATCCCCAGGGCTAAAGGGTCACTCGGCATTTTTCCTTTTTTTCTTTTTTTATTAAAAAAGAAACAAAAAACCTGGTGGGGAGGGCGCCCGAAGAAACCCCCTTGACTCCTCTGCAAGCTCCTTTCTCCTCTCCAGGGGCGTTTGCAAGAGGGGCAGCATCGCGTGCATGCCAGAGTCCTGGGAAGGGAGGGAATGGGGAGGACAGGTCTGGAGGGAGGAAGACGGGGAGACAGGGAAAAAGACAGGGAGATGGAGAGAGAGACAAGGAGATAGAGGGAGACGGGGAAAGACGATAGGGAAATCCAAAGTACCGGCGGACTCGGCTCCCCGCAAACCAGGCGAATAAACCAGGCACTCACCACTCTGCTCTCCCAGGAAGACCAACTTGAATTTTCTCAACGGGTTCCCAAAATCTCCTCCTGCAGACATGTTGGCCGGTGGCAGGGCGTGGGGAGAGATGGGCAGGGGGAGGAGGAAGCGGCCGAGAAGGTGGAGGTGGAGGAGAAAGTGATGGAGAGGGAGGAGAGGAGGAGAAGGAGGGGGGAGGAGAGGGAAGAGGAAAAGGGTGGGGAAGAGGAGGAGGGTGGGGAAGAAGAGAGGAAGGAGCAGCAGGAGGAGGAGGAGGAGGAAGAGGAGGAGGAGGACTATACTTGTCTCAGGAGGAGGAAGGCTTGTGGCCAGTGACTGGGATTTTCACTAGCCCCTGTTCTCCTGGCTGTGGCTGCCTTCTTTGGGGAGGGAGAAGGGGAGGAGGGGGAGGAGGAGAAGAAGGAGAAGGAGGAGGAGGAGATGAAGGAGGAGGAGGAGCAGGAGGAGATGAGGAGGAGGAGGAGGAAGAGGAGGACTGTACTATCTCAGGAGGGGGAAGGTCTGTGGCCAGTGACTGGGATTTTCGCTAGACCCCTCTTCCTCTGGCTGTGGCTGCCTTCTGGGGAGTGGCAGAAGAGGAGGAAGAGGAGGAGGAGGAGGAGGAGGAGGAGGACTGTACTTGTCTCAGGAAGGGGAAGGCTTATGGCCAGTGACTGGTATTTTCGCTAGCCTCTCTTGCCCTGGCTGAGGCTGCCTTCTGGGGGGAGGCAGAAGAGGAGAAGGAGGAGGAAGAGAAGGAAGAGGAGGAGGAGAAAGAGGAGACCTGTACTTGTCTCAGGAAAGGAAAGGGCTGTGGCCAGTGACTGGTATTTCCGTTAGCCCCTCTTGCCCTGGCTGTGGCTGCCTTTTGGGGGAGGAGGAGGAAGAGAAGGAGGAGGAGGAGGGTTGGGGCGGTGGCTGTCCTGGCCAGAGGAGGAGGAGGGCGTGCCCGTTGGGTGGGCGCTGGCCTAGTGCAGGCCGAGGATGCTAAAGCAGTGCGATCTCTGCCATCCCGAGGAGGAGCCCCTCCCCTTCTGTTTCCTCCCCTCCCCCGGCGCCTGCGCTCTGCCGACTCGCCCCCCACCCTCCCTGATGTCATGCAGGCCCGGCGAGCCGGTGCAGTGCTGCAGAAAGCCTCGGCCAGGGCTACCGCCCACAGGCCCAGCCCTTGCCCACCCTGCTTACCAAGGGAAACCTTCTCTGGAGGGTCCATGAACCCCCCCCCCCTCCAGCCCCCAGTCCCCCCTACACCGCCCTTTCCTGCCTTCTCCCTCTGCCTTTCTGCCTCAGTTTCCCCTCTCCGCCTCCCTCTCTCTGCCCTTTCTGCCTGGGTGTCTGCCCCCCTTTCCTGCGGCGTCCTGGGTTTGCCAGTCACCGTTTCCTTTCCAAAGTGCCCCGAAGTTCATGGTTGAGGGGGTAGGGAAAGGGAGGGAGAGTGGACAGTGGATGGTCGTGCCCTGCAGTGCTACCCCGAATATTAATATTCACTCACCCGATCACATTTATTGAGCACTTACTGTGTGCAGATCAATGTACTAAGCGGCTGGAAAGTAGAATGCAGCAATAATAATAATAGTAATGATAATGAAGGTATTTCATTCATTCATTCATTCAATCGTATTTATTGAGCATTTGATGTGTGCAGAGCACTGTACTAAGCGCTTGGGAAGTACAAGTTGGCAACATATAGAGACGGTCCCTACCCAACAGTGGGGTATTTGTTAAGCGCTTACTTTGTGCTAAGCTCTGGGGTAGATACAGGTAATCAGGTTGTCCCACGTGGGCCTCATAGTCTTCATCCCCATTTTCCAGATGAGGTAACTAGGGCTCAGAGAAATTAAGCGACCTGCCCAAGGTCACATAGCAGACAAGCGGATTTAGAACCCACGACCTCTGACTCCCAAGCTCGAGCTCTTTCCACTAAGCCACGAAGCAATAAAGACAGACAATCCCTGCTCACAATGGGCTCACAGTCTAGAAGGGGGGAGACAGACATCAATGCAAGTAAACAGACATCAGTGCCGACTTGTACTTCCCAAGTGCTTAGTACAGTAATCTGCACACAGTAAGCACTCAATAAATACGATTGAATGGATGAATCAGTGTAAATAAATAGAATTATAGATATATATGTATAGACATAAGTGCTGTGGGGCAATTTGGGTCCAATGGGAGAAGGAAATCCACCAATTGTGAGGGGATTGTGTTTATCAGAGCAATCTGGAACTTCCCAGAAGTGCCAGAAGAAGAGGAGGAGGAATGGAGAAGAGGATGCAGGGAGGGAGGGATGGAGGGAGAGACAGAGAGGGGGAGAAAGAGGGGAGAAGGAGAGAAACCCCTGGAAAAGAGAGGCAACCTGAGTTTTCTTTTCAATATCTGCAGCCTCTACCTTGGCTCCTCTATCCGCCAGCGTGTTTTGTTCTTTTCCTTTCCCTCTCTTCCCCACCACCAACATATGGATAGACACTGAAATCTCACTGGTTGAGAAGAAGAGAGGAAGCATGTGTTCAAGACACCAGCCAGCAGAGCCCAGCTTCCCACCCCACCACCAATGGAGAAGCAGCATGGCTCAGTGGAAAGAGCCTGGGCTTTGGAGTCAGAGGTCATGGGTTCAAATTCCAGCTCTGCCAATTGTCAGCTGTGTGAGTTTGGGCAAGTCACTTTACTTCTCTGGGCCTCAGTTCCCTCATCTTTAAAATGGGGATTAAGACTGTGAGCCCCACATGGGACAACCTGTTAACCTTGTAACCTCCCCGGCACTTAGAACAGTGCTTTGCACATAGTAAGTGCTTAATAAATGCCATCAAAAAAAGTCCTCCTTTATCCAGTTGCAGAAAAGGGTGAATAAACATCTATAGAAACCCCAAGAACTTTCCCCTCTAAATACAATCAGTACATGAGAAGCAGCATAGCCTAGTCACAAAAGCATGGGCCTTAGAATCAAAGGATATGGCTTTTGTTTTGTTGTCTGTCTCCCCCTTCTAGACTGTGAGCCAGCTATTGGGTAGGGACCGTCTCTCTATGTTGTCGACTTGTACTTCCCAAGCACTTAGTACAGTGCTCTGCATATAGTAAGTGCTCAATAAATACGATTGAATGAATGAATTTGGGTTCTAAGCCCAGCTCTGCCAAATGCTTGCTGTACGACCTTGGTCAGGTCAATTTCTCTGTACCTCAGGTCTCCTTTTCTTCCTCCTACATAGACTGTGAGCCCCATGCGGAATGGGGACTGTCCAACCTAATTCGCTTGTATCTACCCCAGGATTTAGAAAAGTGTTTAATAATGATGGTATTTGTTAAGTGCTTACTATGTGCCAAGCACTGTTCTAAGCATCATCATCATCATCAATCGTATTTATTGAGTGCTTACTGTGTGCAGAGCACTGTACTAAGTGCTTGGGAAGTACAAGTTGGCAACACATAGAGACAGTCCCTACCCAACAGTGGGCTCACAGTCTAAAAGGGGGAGACAGAGAACAAAACCAAACATATTAACAAAATAAAATAAATAGAATAGATATGTACAAGTAAAATAAATAGAGTAATAAATATGTACAAGCATATATACATATATACAGGTGTTGTGGGGAAGGGAAGGAGATAAGATGGGGGGATGGAGAGGGGGACGAGGGGGAGAGGAAGGAAGGGGCTCAGTCTGGGAAGGCCTCCTGGAGGAGGTGAGCTCTCAGTAGGGCCTTGAAGGGAGGAAGAGAGCTAGCTTGGCGGATGAACAGAGGGAGGGCATTCCAGGCCCGGGGGATGACGTGGGCCAGGGGTCGATGGTGGGACAGGCGAGAACGAGGTACGGTGAGGAGATTAGCGGCAGAGGAGCAGAGGGTGCGGGGTGGGCTGGAGAAGGAGAGAAGGGAGGTGAGGTAGGTGGGGGCGAGGTGATGGACAGCCTTGAAGCCCAGGGTGAGGAGTTTCTGCCTGATGTGCAGATTGATTGGTAGCCACTGGAGAAGATACAAGGTAATCACGTTGTTCCACGTGGGGCTCACAGTCTCAATCCCCATTTTAGAGAATCAACGATGCTCAATGGAAAGAGCATGGGCTTTGGAGTCAGAAGTCATGGGTTTCAATACAGGCTCTGCCACATGCCTGCTGTGTGACATTGGGCAAGTCAGTTAACTTCTCTGAGCCTCAGTTACCTCATCTGTAAAATGGAGATTAAGACTGTGAGCCCCATGTGAGACAACCTGATCACCTTGTATCCCCCCAGCTCTTAGAACAGTGCTTTGCACATAGTAAGCGCTTAACAAATGCCATTATTATTATTATTATTATTATCATTACAGGTGAGGTAACTGAGGCATAGAGAAGTTAAGTGACTTGCCCAAAGTCACACAGCAGACAAGTGGCAGAGGCAGGATTAGAACCCACAACCTCTGACTCCCAAGCCCGGGCTCTTTCCACTGAGCCACACTGTTACGTAGTAAGCACTTAACAAATACCATAAAAAAAATCAGGTAAAGTAATCCAAGAATCTGGGGCTAGACAGGAACCTCCAGAAATCCCCCTATCAGCTTGTATCCTGTGGTCCTCCTGCCCATCACCATTATTATTATTATTATTATTATAATAATAATGGTATTTGTTAAGCACTTACTATGTGCCAAGCACTGTTCTAAACACTGGGGTAGATACAAGGTAATCAGGTTGTCCCATCTGGGGCTCAATCCCCATTTTGCAGATGAGATAACTGAAGCACAGAGAAATTAAGTGGCTTGCCCAAGGTCACATAGAGGACAGGTGGCAGAGCCGGGATTAGAACACACTCCTCTGACACCCAAGCCGTGCTCTTTCCACTAAGCCAGGTTGCTTCATCACCGAAACAATCTATGGTATTTACTGAGCGATGACTCTCTGAGGGCACTATACTAATTGCTTGGGAAAGTGACTCACTGTATTTTGCTCCCCATTTCATGGAACTTTTTCCCCATCTTCACCGCCCTTCTTAAATCACATCTCCTCCAGAAAGCTTTCCCTGAATAAGTGGTCTTTCCTCAGGGTTCTATTTCAGCACCTTTTCTCCAACTCCCCCTCTAGACTGTAAGCTTGTTATGGTCAGGGAACTTATCTGCTAATTCTGTTGGTTTATATGCTCCCGAGCACTTAGTATGGTGTTCTTCACATAGTAAGTACTCATTAAATATAATTGATTGATGGATTGATCCGTCTTACCCTCTAGAATGTAAACTCCTTGAAGAGAGATTCAAATTCTATTATACCATCCAAAGTGCTCAATACAGTGTTCTGAGCACAGTAGAAGCTCAATAAATGCTATTGATTGATATTTTTTCTGTGCTTTTCTCATTTTTCTTATTTTTTTTTATTACCTTTGCCCCTATGTTTTCTCACCACCACCACCACAACACCTTACTCTTAAGTGTGACATCCTTAACCACACTTCATCAACAGGATTTATTGAGCACCTGTCGAGTACAGAGCAGTACTAGATATTTGAGAACAGGTAACTGAAGAAAAGTAAGACTCGCTGCCTACGCTCAAATAATAATAATAATAATAATAATAATAATAATAATTTTGGTACTTGTTAAGTGCTTACTATGTGCAAAGCACTGTTCTAAGCACTGGACAACACTGTTCTAAGCACTGGGGTTGATACAAGGTAATCAGGTTGTTCCACATGGGGCTCACAGTCTAAATTCCCAGTTTTCAGATGAGGGAACTGAGGCACAGAGAAGTTAAGTGACTTGCCTTAAGTCACACAGCTGTTAAGTGGCAGACCCGGGATTAGAACCCACGACCTCTGATTCCCAAGCCCGGGCTCTTTCCACTGAGCCACGCTGCTTCTCTTGGAGCTAATGGAAGGGGTTGACAATCTTCCAAAGGAAAGGATAACCCCCTCGCCCCTCACCCCATATCCTTTGTATGTCATTCCTCCTCTATGCTGCCTAAGTAGCAGAATTCAGTTCTGTATTGCCAAACCATGTGTAGCGTTTCTCGAATATGGACTGGCACATTACCCCTGTTGTCTTCAGGTTTTCCAGGTTTTCTAGCTGCCGTAATTCCGAGCAGTTTCTGGAAAGCCGTTCATGATTACTTGCATATAGTAATCCTGAGTACCTGACCCTAGAACCTGTAATGATTCTCATAGCCTGTTGAGTCGGGAAGAATTTTCTGGAGCATTAGCATTGTATTAGAAATCTAACACCTAGGCCCCTTCAAAGAGGGAATCCTAAGGTGATGGTAGTCATAATAATAGTAGTAGTAATAGTAATAATACTGGTCCCCCTCTCCATCCCCCCATCTTACCTCCTTCCCTTCCCCACAGCACCTGTATATATGTATATATGGTTGTACATATTTATTACTCTATTTATTTATTTATTTATTTATTTATTTTACTTGCACATTTCTATCCTATTTATTTTATTTTGTTGGTATGTTTGGTTTTGTTCTCTGTCTCCCTCTCCCTCCCCTTTCCCTCCGCCGCTCTCGCACCACTAACCCACAGCCCTGGATCACTGCCACAGTCCGCCTCCTTCGCTCTTATGCTCGAGCTGCCGAACGCTGCTGGCGAAAGTCTAAACACCATGCCAACCTCGTTCACTTCAAGTTTATCCTTTCCTGCCTTAACTCAGCCCTCTCTTCTGCCAGACAAAACTATTTCTCCTCCCTTATTGACACCCATGCCCATCACCCCCGCCAGCTCTTCCGTACATTCAACTCCCTTCTCAGGTCCCCGGTTCCTCCCCCTCCTCCTTCCCTCACCCCCAATGATCTGGCCTCCTACTTCATTAACAAAATTAAATCCATCAGGTCCGACCTCCCCAAAGTCTCTTCCCCCCTTTCTCCAACCCCCCGGCTCTCAACACTCTCTGCTACTCTCCCATCCTTCCCAGCGGTATCCTCAGAGGAACTCTCCTCCCTCCTCTCAAGTGCTACTCCGGCCACCTGTGCTTCTGACCCCATTCCCTCTCATCTTATGAAATCTCTCGCTCCATCCCTTCTCCCCTCCTTAACTTCCATCTTCAACCGCTCACTCTCCACTTGTTCCTTCCCCTCTGCCTTCAAACATGCCCATGTCTCTCCCATCCTAAAAAAACCCTCTCTTGACCCCACCTCACCTTCTAGTTATCGTCCCATATCCCTCCTACCATTCCTTTCCGAACTCCTTGAACGAGTTGTCTACACGCGCTGCCTAGAATTCCTCAACAACAACTCTCTCCTCGACCCCCTCCAGTCTGGCTTCCGTCCCCTTCATTCCACGGAAACTGCGCTCTCAAAGGTCACCAATGACCTCCTGCTTGCCAAATCCAATGGCTCATACTCTGTCCTAATCCTCCTCGACCTCTCAGCTGCCTTTGACACTGTGGACCACCCCCTTCTCCTCAACACGTTATCTGACCTTGGCTTCACAGACTCCGTCCTCTCCTGGTTCTCCTCTTATCTCTCCGGTCGTTCTTTCTCAGTCTCTTTTGCAGGCTCCTCCTCCCCCTCCCATCCTCTTACTGTGGGGGTTCCCCAAGGTTCAGTGCTTGGTCCCCTTCTGTTCTCAAACTACACTCACTCCCTTGGTGACCTCATTCGCTCCCACGGCTTCAACTATCATCTCTACGCTGATGACACCCAGATCTCCATCTCTGCCCCTGCTCTCTCCCCCTCCCTCCAGGCTCGCATCTCCTCCTGCCTTCAGGACATCTCCATCTGGATGTCCGCCCGCCACCTAAAGCTCAACATGTCGAAGACTGAGCTCCTTGTCTTCCCTCCCAAACCTTGTCCTCTCCCTGACTTTCCCATCTCTGTTGACGACACTACCATCCTTCCTGTCTCACAAGCCCGCAACCTTGGTGTCATCCTCGACTCCGCTCTCTCATTCACCCCTCACATCCAAGCCGTCACCAAAACCTGCCGGTCTCAGCTCCGCAACATTGCCAAGATCCGCCCTTTCCTCTCCATCCAAACCGCTACCCTGCTCGTTCAAGCTCTCATCCTATCCCATCTGGACTACTGCATCAGCCTTCTCTCTGATCTCCCATCCTTGTGTCTCTCTCCACTTCAATCCATACTTCATGCTGCTGCCCGGATTATCTTTGTCCAGAAACGCTCTGGACATATTACTCCCCTCCTCAAAAACCTCCAATGGCTACCGATCAATCTGCGCATCAGGCAGAAATTCCTCACCCTGGGCTTCAAGGCTCTCCATCACCTCGCCCCCTCCTACCTCACCTCCCTTCTCTCCTTCTACTGCCCAGCCCGCACCCTCCGCTCCTCCACCGCTGATCTCCTCACCGTACCTCGCTCTCGCCTGTCCCGCCATCGACCCCCGGCCCACGTCATCCCCCGGGCCTGGAATGCCCTCCCTCTGCCCATCCGCCAAGCTAGCTCTCTTCCTCCCTTCAAGGCCCTACTGAGAGCTCACCTCCTCCAGGAGGCCTTCCCAGAGTGAGCCCCTTCTTTCCTCTCCCCCTCGTCCCCCTCTCCATCCCCCCGTCTTACCTCCTTCCCTTCCCCACAGCACCTGTATATATGTATATATGGTTGTACATATTTATTACTCTATTTATTTATTTATTTATTTATTTTACTTGTACATTTCTATCCTACTTATTTTATTTTGTTGGTATGATTGGTTCTGTTCTCTGTCTCCCCCTTTTAGACTGTGAGCCCACTGTTGGGTAGGGACTGTCTCTATGTGATGCCAATTTGTACTTCCCAAGCGCTTAGTACAGTGCTCTGCACATAGTAAGCGCTCAATAAATACGATTGATTGATTGATTGATTGATTTAGACTGTGAGCCCACTGTTGGGTAGGGTCTGTCTCTATGTGTTGCCAATTTGTACTTCCCAAGCGCTTAGTACAGTGCTCTGCACATAGTAAGCGCTCAATAAATACGATTGATTGATTGATTGGTACTTACTGAGTGCTTGATTTGTGCTGAGCATTGCCCTCAGTACAATACTAAATGCTGGGGCAATACAAAATATATAAATTCACACATGTCCCACAAAGGGCTCTCAATCTAGGCGGAGGGGGGACTAATCCTTTAAAAAGGGAAATCAATAATAGACCACAAGCCAATGGGAACACTTAAAATACAAGAATCAATAGTGAAAGGAAAAGCAAGGTGAAAGGAACAATGAAGAATGAGGAGAGTCATTTGAGAAGCAGTGTGGCCTAGTGGAAAGAGCTCATAGGCCCTGGATTCTAATCCTGCTCCAACAGTTGCCTGCTGTGTGAGCTTGGGCAAGTCACTTAATTTACCTGTGCCACAAAATGGGGACTGAGACCGTGAGCCTTATGTGGGACAGGAAGTGGGCCCAACAGGGAAGCAGTGAGGCCTAACGGAAAGAGCATGGGCCTGGGAATCAGAGGACCTGGATTCTAATCCTGGGTCCAACACTTGTCTTCTGTGTGACCTTGATCAAGTCATTTGACTTCACTGTGCCTCAGTTTCCTCATCTGTAATTTAGGGAATAAGATTGTGAACCCTAAATGGGACAGGGATTTTGTCCAACCTGATTATCTTGTGTCTACTCCAAAATAAGTGCTTAAGAAATATGATTAAACAAAAACTGATTACTTGGTATCTACCCCAGTGCCTGGCTTATTGAACCGCTTAATGAAACCATTATTATCAGGACAATTTATTGGTGCTTTTTGTCTGCCCTAGGCTTGATCCTGGAAACAAACTTTGGCAGCCTCCCCAAGGTTTGCCCCTTCCCCAAAGTTCTGAGCTAAGAAGCAGCATGGCTATTGAGAAGCAGCATGGCTCAGTGGAAAGAGCCTGGGCTTTGGAGTCAGAGGTCATGGGTTCAAATCCTGGCTCTGCCAATTGTCAGCTGTGTGACTTTGGGCAAGTCACTTCACTTCTCCGTGCCTCAGTTACCTCATCTGTAAAATGGGGGATTAGGACTGTGAGCCCCCTGTGGAACAACCTGATCACCTTGTAACCTCCCCAGCACTTAGAACAGTGGTTTGCACATAGTAAGCGCTTGATAAATGTCATCATCATTATTATTATTATGTTGCTGCAGATCCGGTACCCTGGCTCTCAGGGAGGTTGGGTCCATGATGCTTAAGTGACTCCATTCAGTCCCATGGTGGGTAGAAGGCAGGCCTAGTCTCCAGGATGCCATCAGACTGAGGCATCAGATTTTATTATTCACTCTATTCTCTAGGCTGACAGAATATCTGCGCCCAGAGACACTTCTCTCTGGGGTGACAGAATATCTATGCTCACAGACTCCATCTCCCACTCAAGTTCCTCTGGCATACTCTTCCTTTCAACTCCTTCTGGCCCCACCCAACTCTAACCCCAGTTAACCCAGAAGCAGCAGAAGTTAGCGTCCAGGGCCACGAGCAGTCATAGTCCCCAGCTTAGCAGGCAAAGTGACCAAGAGTCCTGCTATGGAGGGCGGTCATGCCTTTGGAAATTCTAGTCTACCATCTAAAATTCTCAATTCTAATATGTGGTCCCAGGATGATAAATTGCAAGAGGGGAGAGTTGTTTATGCTCATAGCTCAACGTGCTGGACCCCTCTTTTGGAAAATCCTCCCCACAGACCCTTGCTGTGGGAGTAGTAGCAGTAGCAACAAAGGTGGACACTACATACACTGATCTAGTGGAAAGAAGATGGACCTGAAAGTCAGAGGACATGGGTTCTATTCCTGACTCTGGACCTGGCCTGCTGTGTGACCTTGGACAAGTCACTTAAATTCTCTGTGCCTCAGTTTCTTCACTTGAAAAATAGGAGTTCAATACCTGTTCTCCATCTCACTTAGACTATGAGCCCCATGTGGGTCAGGGGCTGTGTCCAATCTGATTATCTTGTATCTATCTCAGTGGTTGGTACATAGTAAGCATTTAAAAAATGCCATAGTGATTATTATGATTATTACCATTCTGACTGAATGGATTGTACTGGGCTAGTAGCCAGAGTTTTTGGGAGGACCATTCATTCATTCATATTCATTGAGCACTTACTGTGTGCAGTGCACTGTACTAAGTGCTTGGGAAGTACAAATTGGCAACATATAGAGACGGTCCCTACCCAACAACGGGCTCACAGTCTAGAAGGGGGAGACAGACAACAAACCAAAATAATAATAATAATAATAATGTTGGTATTTGTTTAGCGCTTACTATGTGCAAAGCACTAGTCTAAGCACTGGGGAGGTTACAAGGTGATCAGGTTGTCCCACGGAGGGCTCACAGTCTTTAACCCCCATTTTCCAGATGAGGGAACTGAGGCCCAGAGAATAATAATAACAATAATGTTGGTATTTGTTAAGTGCTTACTATGTGCAAAGAACTGTTCTAAGCGCTGGGGAGGTTACAAGGTGATCAGGTTGTCCCACGGGGGGCTCACAGTCTTTAATCCCCATTTTACAGATGAGGGAACTGAGGCCCAGAGAATAATAATAATGTTGGTATTTATTAAGCGCTTACTATGTGCAAAGCACTGTTCTAAGCGCTGGGGAGGTTACAAGGTGATCAGGTTGTCCCACCGGGGGCTCACAGTCTTTAACCCCCATTTTCCAGATGAGAGAACTGAGGTCCATTGAAGTGAAGTGACTTGCCCAAAGTCACCCAGCTGGCAGTTGGTGGAGCTGGGATTTGAACCCATGACCTCTGACTCCCAAGCCCGGGCACTTTCCACTAAGCCATGCTGCTTCTCCCAAGGCGGGCAAGGGTGGCAGAGGCTGCCTGAACGGTCCGGTGGGCACCAGGGCCGGGCCAGCAGAAGTGGACAGGTGACCACACCTGGTGTAGCCAGGAGGTTTTACCTGAGATAACCACCAGTTACCTCCCTCTGCCCCTCTCATGAAGGCAACTGGAGAGTTTCCAGGACTCTACCAGTCTCGGCTACAGGAGGGAGAATCATGCAGAGGCCTACCCATTCCATTCCTACCTTGGGCAGTAGCTAGTGGCTAGCGAGTGCAAGGCTGTACCTCGCTCTCCTCACTGTACCTCGCTCTCGCCTGTCCCGCCATCGACCCCAGGCCCACGTCATCCCCCGGGCCTGGAATGCCCTCCCTCTGCCCATCCGCCAAGCTAGCTCTCTTCCTCCCTTCAAGGCCCTGCTGAGAGCTCACCTCCTCCAGGAGGCCTTCCCAGACTGAGCCCCTTCTTTCCTCTCCCCCTCGTCCCCCTCTCCATCCCCCCGTCTTACCTCCTTCCCTTCCCCACAGCACCTGTATATATGTATATATGGTTGTACATATTTATTACTCTATTTATTTATTTATTTATTTATTTATTTTACTTGTACATTTCTATCCTACTTATTTTATTTTGTTGGTATGTTTGGTTCTGTTCTCTGTCTCCCCCTTTTAGACTGTGAGCCCACTGTTGGGTAGGGACTGTCTCTATGTGATGCCAATTTGTACTTCCCAAGCGCTTAGTACAGTGCTCTGCACATAGTAAGCGCTCAATAAATACGATTGATTGATTGATTGATTTAAGTCAAAAAAACTCACTTCTGCTGAGCAGCAGCGTCACGGGAGAGAGTCGAGGGCGGAGACTTAAGTTGACTGCACAGAAGGAGGCAATGGTAAACATTTCCAGATTCTGACCAAGAAAACTCTATGGATACACTCCCAAAACGATTGCAGATGGAGAGTGGGGCGTTCTGGGAGAGATGCTTCCGTGGAGTCGCTATGAGTTGGAGAAGACTCAACAGCATTAGACAAGACCTCCCTCTGCTAAAGAGGCAACATGGCAGAGTGGCTAGAGCATGGGCCTGGAAGTTGGAAGGTTAGGGGTTCTAATCCCGGCTCCATCACTTGTTTGCTGTGTGACCTTGGACAGGTCACTTCACTTCTCTGGGCCTCATCTGTAAAACGGGGATTCAGACTGAGAGCCCCATGTGGGACAGGGACTGTGTCCAACCTGATGAGCTTGTATCTACCCCAGCACTTAGAACAGTGCTTGACACATAGAAAGCAATTAACGAATACGATCATTATTATTATTAATTGATTCTTTCCTCCAGCTAAGGGAGAACTATGTCACCTGGTCTTTCCATCCAGACCTTGGCTGGAATAACTCCTGGGTGATTTTTCTGCCATCCCGCTAGTGCCGTTTCTGAGTTCCTCATCTCCCCGTTCCTGAGCCAGTGTCCCCACACGCACCCATCTCTCTATGCTCCCATCAGGACTGAGACTAAGGAGCGAAGGGGAAGCTTATTTAAGGAACTCATTCCTATTCATGAACTGCTTCCCAGAGTGTGGCTGGATCTTTTAGGATTGGCGCAGCTGGGTCTCCCAGACATCAAAACTTCACCATGGTAAAACTTCACCATGGTGGAGAGGTGGGGAAAGGAATGGGTGGGAAGGAGGGAGGAGAAAGGGATCAAGGAAGAAGGAAAGGAGGAGGAAGGAATAAGAAGGAGGAGGAAGACAGGAGGAGAAAGAGAAGAAGGAAGAGGAAGAGGAGGAGGAGGAAGAGGAGGAAGAGGAGGAGGAGGAAGAGGAGGAGGAGGAAGAGGAGGAGGAGGAAGAGGAGGAGGAGGAAAAGGAGGAGGAGGAAAAGGAGGAGGAAAAGGAGGAGGGAAAGGAGGAGGGAAAGGAGGAGGGAAAGGAGGAGGGAAAGGAGGAGAAAGAAGAGAAACAGGAGGAAGAGGAGAAACAGGAGGAGGAGGAGAAAAAGAAGGAGGAGGAGGAACATTTTCTATAAATAGCCCCTAAAACTGCAGAGCAGCTGGAAGTCATCCAGAGAGATAACACCAGGAACCTCCCTAATTCTCACTTACAGAATCCAGCCTGATAATTGTTGCAAATAGCTCAACTGCCTTATCCCACTTCTGGAGGCTGGCAGAGCGACATCACCTCAAACAAAAATGGGTGGGGTGGGAGGTGGGAAGGGGAGGCGCTTCATGAAAAAGCATGCCTCAGCCCATCTAGACAAACTCCAGTTGCACTGCCATAATTCATTAAATCGTATTTATTGAGCGCTTACTGTGTGCAGAGCACTGTACTAAGCGCTTGGGAAGTACAATAATGTTGACATTGGCACTTGTTAAGCACTCACTCTGTGTCAAGCACCGTTCTAAGCACTGGGGTAGAGACGAGTTAAATCACATTGGACACAGTCCCTATCCCACATGAGGTTCACAGTTTAAGTTGGAGAAAGGAAAGGAATTTCATTTCCATTTTAAAGGTAAGGAAAATGAGGCACAGAGAAGTTAAGTGATTTGTCTAAGGTCACACAGCTGGTAAGTGGCAGAGTCAGGATTAGAACCCAGGTCCTCTGGCTCCCAGATCCATGCTCTTTCCATTAGGCCATACTGTCATTTTAATAATGGCATTTGTTAAGCGCTTACTCTGTGCCAGGCACTGTACTAAGCATTGGGTGGTTACAAGCAAATCGGATTGGACACAGTCCCTGTCCCACGTGGGGTTCATGGTCTCAATCCTCATTTTACAGATGAGGGAACTGAGGCCCAGAGAAGTGAAGTGACTTGCCCAAAGTCACACAGCAGACAAGTGGCAGAGGCAGGATTGCTACTGAGGCTACTAGGGATTCTCCCTGACTGTTCCTGGAGCTATTTGTTAAACCCCCAATTTGCTAATATGATAATAATCAAGGGATTGCTTTATAGGGACTCTGGCAACCTAGGAAATAACTAATGACATTGCTTCAAGTCAGCCTGAGAAGAACAAACAACAGAAGCAAACCAACCACAAGACTGAAAAGTAAATAATCCTGAAATGAATCAAACATATATTTAGCCGAATTTCCCCTGTGGGCTTCTCTCCATTTGATGAAAGCTATTGCTGCTCAAGATTAATTTTCATACTCGTGGAAAGTCAGTAAGAGACATAGCCAGGTTTTAATGGGTGCTATCTACTCTGCTTAGATTGCAATCTCTTCGAGGGCAGGGATTATGTCCAGTTGAGAAGCAGAGTGGCCTAGTGGGTAGAGCACAGGCCTTGTGAGTCAGGACCTGGGTTCCATTTTCGGCTCCACCACTTTTTAAATCGTACTTGTTATTGTATTATTATTATTGTTATTCATAACAATAATGGTGACTACGGTATTTTTAAACACTTTCTATGTTCCAGGCACTGTACTAAGCGATGGGGTAAATGCAAACTAATCAGGTTGGACACAGTCCTGTCCCACGTGGAGTTCACTGTCTTCATCTCTTTTTTACAGTTGAGGTAACTGAGGCTCAGAGAAGTGAAGTGACTTGCTTAAGGTCACACAGCAGACAAGTGGTGGAGCTGGGATGAGAACCCAGGTCCTTCCAGCTCCCAGGCTTCTGCTCTATCCCTTAGACCACTGTGTGACCTTGGGGCAGTCAATTTATTTGTTCCTCAGTTATCTCATCTGTAAAATGGAGATTAAGACTTGGAGCCCCATGTGGGACATGGACTATGTCTGACCCTATTAGCTTGTATCATACCCCTGTGCTTAGTATGGTGCCTGGCACATAATAACCGCTTTACAAATACACTCACACACAAAAATCCATTCTGATGCTCATAAATCTCCCCTCTGCTCCTCTTCCCTACTGGTCAGAGAGTTCTTCTTAATAGCTCACCTCTACTCATCCTCCTGAAGACTAGGTTTTCTCTTGTTCCATCTTCAGGGAGGTTGAAAACAGCAAACCACCACACTTTCAGGGAAAAAAAACACATTTTTTTTCCAAGAACTTAATTAACACCAGTGTTTTCTTTTCTAGATGGGAAAACCACAGATCCTGGAACCTAATTTCGTAGGTCTTATTTTCTCAAGAAAAGATGTGTGTGAAAACACACTTTTCCTCATATTCCCCCATTTACTGAAAACCTCAGGTGTGTTTGGCTCTAGTCTAAATATTAGTACTACTATTGCTATCAATCGTATTTATTGAGCACTTACTGTGTGCAGAACACTGTATTAAGTGCTTGGAAGTATACACACAAGCTGACCACAACAAGTTCACAGTCTAGAGTGGGAGACAGACAGTAATATAAATAAATTACTTATGGATCTTTAATAATAATAATGATGGCATTTGTTGAGCACTTACTATGTGCAAGGCACTGTTCTAAGCACTGGGGAGGTTATGAGGTGATCAGGCTGTTCCACGGGGGGCTCACAGTCTTAATCCCTATTTTACAGATGAGGTAACTGAGGCACAGAGAAGTTAAGTGGCTTGCCCAAGGTCACACAACTGACAAGTGGCAGAGCTGGGATTCGAACACATGGCCTCTGACTCCCAAGCCCATGCTCTTTCCACTGAGCCACACTGCTTCTCTTCTCTGCTCATCTTTACATAAATGCTGTTGGTCTAAAAAGAGGGCTGAATAAAGGGTGCTTATGACTAGTAATGGTATTTAATCATTATCAACAATGATACTTATTGAGTGCTTGCTGTGTGCAAAGTACTAAGGTAGATTCATTGGTAGGCACATTCCCTGCCCACAATGAGTTTACAGTCTAATAAGTTTAATAAGCACTTTCTGTAGAACAATCAATCAATGGCATTTATTGAGTATTTACTATGTGCAGAGCACTGTACTAAGCACTTGGGAGAGGGCAATACAACAGAAGCAGCATACATGCTCCCTGCCCAGAACAAGGACCGGGAGCTTATTCGCTCCAATGGCTTCAACTGCCTGTCTATGGGGATGATATCCAAATCTACATATTCAGCCCTGATCTCTCTCCCTCTCTCCAATCTCGCATCTTTTCCTGCCTTCAAGACATCTCTACTTAGATGTCCTCCCGTCACTTCAAACTTATCATGTCCTTATCTTCCCACCCAAATCCTGTCCTCCCCCTGACTTTCCCATCACCGTTGTTGGCACCATCATCCTTCCCGTCTCACAAGCCCGTAACCTAGGCATTATCCTTGACTCCTCACTGTCGTTCAATCCTAAAAGTCAATCCATCACTAAGTCCTGTCAGTCCCACCTTCACAACATCGCTAAAATCCACCCTTTCCTCTCCATCCAAACTGCTACCGTGTTAATCTAATCACTCATGCTAACCCTCCTGGATTACCGTATCAACCTCCTTGCTATCATTCCAACCTCCTGCCTCTCCCGATTCCAGTCCACATTTTACTCTGTTGCCCAGATTACTTTTCTACAAAAACGTTCAGGACATGTCACCCCACCCCTCAAAAAACTCCAGTGGTTTCCCGTCCACCTCCACATCAAACAAAAACTCCTCTCCATGGGCTTTAAAAGACACCACCACCTTGCCCCCGCTCCTACAACCCAGCCCGCACACTTCACTCCTCTTCCGTTAACCTTCTCACTGTACCTCCATCTCGCCTATCTTGCCACCGACCCCTAGCCCACATCCTGCCTCTGGCCTGGAACCCCCTCCCTCCTCAATTCCTACAGACAATTACTCTCCCTGCCTTAAAAATCTTATTGAAGACATATCTCCTTCAAGAAGCTTTCCCAGACTAAGCCCCTCACTTCCTCTTTTCCCACTCCCTTCTGCACCTCCCTGACATGCTCCCTTTGGTCTTCCCTCTTCCAGCCCCACAGCACTTATCTGTATCTGTAATTTTTTTTTGTGCTGATGTCTGTTCCACCCCCCTACAGCTTCCCCCAGACTGTAAGCTTGTTGTGGACAGGAAATGTGCCTATTTATTGTCATATTGTATGCACCCAGTGCTTAATACAGTGCTCTGCACATAGTAAGCACTCTTATTACTCTATTTATTTTACTTGTATGTATTTACTATTCTATTTATTTTGTTAATGATGTGCATTTAGCTTTAATTCCATTTATTCTGATGATGACACCTGTCCACATGTTTTGTTTTGTTGTCTGTCTCTCCCTTCTAGACTGTGAGCCCGTTGTTGGGTAGGGACCATCTCTATATGTCACCAACTTGTACTTCCCAAGCGCTTAGTACAGTGCTCTGCACAAGTAAGCACTCAATAAATACCATTGAATAAATGAATGAATAGTAAGCACTCAATAAATACTATTGAATGAATGAATGAATGAACGATCTTACAGTCTAGAGGATGAGACAGACATTAGCACTAGAAAAACACACAGGTGAGAAGTAGATGATGTCCTTGGTCCTACAGGGGCTCCCAATCTAAGAATTTAACAGAGGCAATAGGGAAGGTAAAATAATATAAAAATGGAATATCAACATGAACAACAAAGGTTAAGGTCCAACAACAAGTCTGCTGGTAAATCAATCAATGGCATTTACTAAGAGCTTACTGTGTGCAGAGCACTATGCTGAGCATTTGGAAGAGAACGCCTCAATAGAGTTGGTAACCATTTTTCCTGTCCACAAGGAATTTACTGTCTTGAGTGAGAGAGTGGCATTTAAATAAATTACAGATTATATAAATAAGTGCTGAAGGGGTGAAGGTGGGGTGAAGTTAAAGGTTAAAATGCAAGGGTGATGCAGAAGGGAGAAGGAGTAGGGAGATGAAGGCTTAGTCTGGAAAGGACTCTTGTAGGAGGTGTGATTTTAATATGACTTTCAAAGTAGGGAAGGTGGAGTTCTTTCATATAAAAAGGGGATGTGAATTCCAGGCCGGGATGAAGGATATGGGCAAGGGGGAAGTGGCAAGAGGAACAAAATGGGTGGGCTGCATTGTAGTGGGAAATCAGAGAGGTAAGATAGGAGGGGATGAGTTTATTGAGCACTTTAAAGTTGATGGTAAGGAGTTTTTGATTGATGGGGAAGTGGATGGGCTACCAGTGGAGGTTTTTGAGGAGTGGGGAGATGCGGAAACATTATTTTTAAAAATGATCTGGGCAGTAGAGTGAAGGAAAGATGGTAGAGGGGAGAGTCATTCATTCAATCGTATTTATTGAGTGCTTACTGTGTGCAGAGCACTGTAGTAAGCGCTTGGGAAGTACAAGTTGGCAACATATAGAGACGGTCCCTACCCAGCAGCAGGCTCACAGTCTAGAAGGGGGAGACAGACAACAAAACAAAACATATTAACAAAATAGAATAAATAGAATATTAAATATGTACCAGTAAAATAGAGTAATAAATATGTACAAACATATATACAGGTGCTGTGGGGAGGGGAAAGAGGTAAGGCAGGGGGGATGGGTAAGGGGAGGAGGGGGAGAGGAAGGAGGGGGCTCAGTCTGGGAAGGCTTCCTGGAGGAGGTGAGCTCTCAGTAGGGCTTTGAAGGGAGGAAGAGAGCTAGCTTGGCAGATGTGTGGAGGGAGGGCATTCCAGGACAGGGGGAGGACTTGGGCCAGGGGTTGATGGCGGGACAGGCGAGAACGAGGCCCAGTGAGGAGGTGAGCGGCAGCAGAGGAGCGGAGGGTGCGGGCTGGGCTGGAGAAGGAAAAAAGGGAGGTGAGGTAGGAGGGGGCGAGGTGATGGACAGCCTTGAAGCTGAGAGTGAGGAGTTTCTGCCTGATGCGCAGATTGATTGGTAGCCACTGGAGATTTTTGAGGAGGGGAGTCAGGAGGCAGGGAGGTCAGCAAGGAGGCTGATGCAGTAGTCACGGAGGGATAAAATAAGTACAAGTATTAACGTGGTAGCAGTTTGGATGGAGAGGAAAGGGTGGATTTTAGTGATATTGTGGAGGTAGAACTGACAGGATTTAGTGACAAAATGACTATGGTGATTCAGTGAGAGAGATGAGTCGATGATAATGCCAAGGTTATGGGCTTGTGACACAGGAAGGATGTCGGCATTATTTACAGGGATTGGGAAAGTTAGGGGAAGGATGGCGTTTGGGTGGGAAGATGAGGAGTTATGTTTTGGACGTCATTAGCTGTCAGAGAGACATCCGAGTAAAGATCTCCTGAAGACAGAAGGAAATTTGAGATGGCAGAGAGGAGAGAAGTCACAGCTGGAGAGGTAGATTGGGGAATCATCCATGTAAGGACGGTAGTTGAGGCCATGGGAGTGACCAGGGGAGAACTGAACCTTGAGAAGCAGAGTGGCTCAATGGAAAGAGCACAGGCTTGGGAGTCAGACGTCATGGGTTCAAATCCCGGCTCCGCCAATTGTCAGCTGCGTGACCTTGGGCAAGTCACTTAACTTCTCTGTGCCTCAGTTACCTCATCTGTAAAATGGGGATTATGACGTGGGACAACCTGATCACCTTGTATCCTCCCCAGCACTTAGAACAGTGCTTTGCACATAGTAAGCGCTTAACAAATGCTATTATTATTATTATTATTATTATTATTATTAAGAGACTCCCACAGTTAGGGGCAGGAGGTAGAGGAGGAGCCCATGAAAGAGATTGAGAAGGAGAAGCCAGAGAGAGGAGAGTGTCAGTAAGGCTAAATTTGGCTAATGAATCCAGGAGAAGGGAGTGGTCCGCAGTGTCAAAGCAGCTGAGAGGTTGAGGAGGATTAGGATGGAGTAGAGGCCGTTGGATTTGACATGAAGGAGGTCATTGATGATCTGAGAGAGGGCTGTTTAAATGGAATGAAGGGCAAGGTATCCAGGTTGGAGGGGGGCTAAGGAGAGAATTGGAGAAAGCAGGTGTGTGCAACTCACTGTAGAAAAGCAGTATGGTATAGAGGAAGAACAGGCGCCTGGGTCATGGGTTCTAATCCTGCCTCTGCCACATGGCCCTTCTAGACTGTGAGCCCACTGTTGGGTAGGGGCCATCTCTATGTGTTGCCAACTTGTACTTCCCAAGCGCTTAGTACAGTGCTCTGCACACAGTAAGCGCTCAATAAATACGATTGATTGATGTCTGTGTGACCAGGACGATGAAGGGATGGATGCGTGGAAGGAAGGATGGACAAGCAGCATGGCTTACTGGATAGAGCACGGGCCTGGGAGTCAGAGGTTGTGGGTTCTAATCCCCCTCCACCACTTGTCAGCTGTGTGACTTTGGGCAAATCACTTAACTTTTCTGGGGCTCAGTTACCTCATCTGTAACATGGGGATGAAAACTGTGAACCCCACGTGGAACAACCTGATCACCTTGTATCTACCCCAGCGCTTAGAACAGTGCTTGGCACATAGTAAGCATCAGGAAGCTTTCCCAGACTGAGCCCCCTCCTTCCTCTCTCCCTCCTCTCCCTCCCCATCCCCCCTGCTTTACCTTCTTCCCTTCCCCACAGCACCTGTTTATATGTATGTATGTTTGTACGTGTTTATTACTCTATTGATTTATTTATTTTACTTGTACATAGTTATTCTATTTATTTTATTTTGTTAGTATGTTTTGTTTTGTTGTCTGTCTCCCCCTTCTAGACTGTGAGCCTGCTGTTGGGTAGGGACCGTCTCTATATGTTGCCAACTTGTACTTCCCAAGTGCTTAGTACAGTGCTCTGCACACAGTAAGTGCTCAATAAATATGATTGAATGAACAAATACCATCATTATTACTATTACTCTTGTATTCCTCTATCCCTCCCTCCCTCTCTCCCTTCCTTTTTCCCTCCCTCCACCATCCCTCCATAATAATTTGATAATAGTAACAGTATTCATTAAGCACTTACTATGTGCCAGGCACTGTGCTTAGCACCGGGTTGGACACAGTCCCTTGCTCAACGGAAGGCTTACAGTTTCAATCCCCATTTTGCAGATGAGGTAACTGAGAGAAGTGAAGTGATTTGTCCAAGGTCACCCAGCAGACAAGTGGCGGAGCTTGGATTAGAACCCATGGCCTTCTGATTTCCAGGCCCATGCTCTACCCACTAAGCAATGCTGCTTGTCCATCCTTCCATCCATCCATCCATCCATCCATCCATCAATCCATCCATCCATCCATCCATCCACCCACCCACCCATCCATCAGGCTTACTTAGAAACCTTCAGAGAAACATTTTAATGTCCCGTTACAGATTTTCCTGTGGCATAAGCTCCTCTCTGGGACCAATATGGCTCTTTGGGAAACTCCATTTGTACTTTCAGCCCACAAGCGGGAATCATTTAGTCATCCGCTACCCGTAAAGCTTCTGACTCCTCTGAGGTCTCTCTCACTGGCGTAGGCATGGCTCGGTAGTCAAACCGGAGCCTTCTGAGGCTTGGAGGGGGTGGTTTTGGTGTGATCCAAAAGGAAAGGCGTACTGGTGGAGGGGAGGTGACTCGCTGGAACAATGAACGACACTAGCACTGCCTGCCTTGGGGGTTTCTCTGCTCTTTGACGTGTCTGTTTAATTTAAGTTGTTGTGAACCGTACTCTTTTGAGGCAAAGGGAATGAGTGAGAAAAGCCCGAGAATGGAAAAGAAGCCAGTTCCGCACTTCTTAAAAAATAAAATGCACAACTCATATCTGCAATCCAGCCAGGAGAGCTTAGAATGCCATTTTTTTTAAATGGCATTTATTAAGCGCTTACTAAGTACAAAGCACTGTTCTAAGCACTGAGGATGTTACAGTGACCAGGTTGTCCCACGGAGGGCTCACAGTCTTAATCCCCATTTTACAGATGAGGGAACTGATGCACAGAGAAGTGAAGTGACTTGCCCAAAGTCACACAGCTGACAAGTGGCGGAGCCAGGATTTGAATCCATGACCTCTGACTCCAAAGCCCGGGCTCTTTCCACTGAGCCTAAGTTTGTCTTATGGATCCTGGCAGGCTCTTGGCATCTTTACCCAGGGAATCAATCAATAAATCAATGGATAATATTTATTGAGCTCTTACAGTGTACAGAGTACTGTACTAATAATAAGTATGATATTAAGTGCTTACTATATACCAAGCACTGATCTAAGCGCTGGGGTAGATACAAGATAATCAGGTTGGACACAGTCCCTGTTCCACAGTGGGCTCATGGTCTCAATCCTCATTTTACAGATGAGGTAACTGAGGCACAGAGATGTTAAGTGACTTGCCCAAGGTCATACAGCAGGCAAGTGGCAGAGCTGGAATTAGAACCCACGACCTGTGACTCCCAGCCTATGTTCTTGCTCTTAGGCCATGCTGCTTCCAGTATTTGGGAGAGTACACTGATAGAGAGAGACAGAGAGGGAGAGAGAGCAAAAGAGAGATGGTGAATTCAACTGAGTGTGAGTGTGTACAGCGTGGCTCAGTGGAAAAGGGACCAGGTTTTGGAGTCAGAGGTCATGTGTTCAAATCCTGACACTGCCAATTGTCAGCTGTGTGACTCTGGGCAAGTCACTTCACTTCTCTGTGCCTCAGTTGCTTCATCTGTAAAATGGAGATTAAGACTGTGAGCTTATTGTGTGCAGGATTCTGTCTGCTATATTTTACTCTCCCAAGCACTTAAAACAGTGCTTGGCTCAGTGGAAAGAGCTCGGGCTTTGGAGTCAGAGGTTATGGGTTCGAATCCCAGCTCCACCACATGTCTGCTGTGTGACCTTGGGCAAGTCATTTAACTTCTCTGAGCCTCAGTTACCTCATCTGTAAAATGGGGATGAAGACTGTGAGCTCCCCGTGGGACAATCTGATCACTTGTAATCTTCCCCAGCGCTTAGAACAGTGCTTTGCACATAGTAAGCGCTTAATAAATGTCATTATTATTATAGAATAATCACTCAGTAAATATAATTGAATGAAATAAATGAATGTTTAGAATTTCACCCATTCCCTTCCCTCTCTCCTGCTTCTCTGTGCACACTGGGGGGATGGAAACCCTTGATGCCCTTGGGGAGAGCAGCTAGACTGGGGGTAGCAAGAATGTGGCAATATTTTCTCCAGTCCATTTACCACTGATAACAGTGGTTATTATTAGTAACAATAATAATGATAGTAATAATTATAATAATGATAGTAATAATAATGATATTTGTTAAGTGCTTACCAGTTGCCAAGCACTGCTCTAAGCTCTAGGGTAGATACAAGGTAATCAGGTTATCCCACGTGGGGCTTAGAGTCTTAATCCCCATTTTACAGATGAGGGTAACTGAGGCACAGAGCCAGTGGGACTGTGTCCAACCTGATTTTCTTGCATCTAGACCAGAAACTCCTTGAGGGCAGGGCGTAGAGAAGCAGGGTGGCTCAGTGGAAAGAGCACGGGCTTCACGTCAGAGGTTATGGGTTCAAATCCCTTCTCTGCCAATTGTCAGCTGTGTGAGTCTGGGCAAGTCACTTAACTTCTCTATGCCTCAGTTACTTCATCTGTAAAATGGGGATTAAGACTGTGAGCTCTCGGTGGGACAACCTGATCACCTTGTAACCTCCCCAGCGCTTAGAACAGTGCTTTGCACATAGTAAGCACTTAATAAATGTCATTATTATTATTATGACATAGAGTTGGTAGGCACATTCCCTGCTCAAGATGATTTTACAGCCTAGAGGAATGACAATAGTTCCATCCCATGACCTTTACTCAATGCAGACAGGGAAGCGGATGGCATCCAGGTACCCTCAGCAATGGAAACTGGGAGGAACCTGGTCTAAACACTGTACTAAACACTGGTGTAGATACAAGCTAATCAGTTTGGACACAGTCCCTGTCCCACTTAATCCCCATTTTACAGATGAGGTAACTGAGCCACAGAAAAGTTGAGTGACTTGCCCAAGGTCACATACTAGATAAGTGGCAGAACCAGCATTAGAGCCCAGTTCATTCATTCATTCATTCATTCATTCATTCATTCATTCATTCATTCAATCGTATTTATTGAGTGCTTACCGTGTGCAGAACACTGTACTAGGCACTTGGGAAGTACAAATTGGCAATATATAGAGACGGTCCCTACCCAACAGTGGGCTCACAGTCTAGAAGGGGGAGAATTGTTCCTCTAACTCCTGGTTCCTTGGTCTTACCTCTAGGCCACACTGCTTCTCAGATCTTTATTTTTTATGGTATTTGTTAAATAATAATGATGATATTTGTTAAGCGCTTACTATGTGCTGCCAAGCACTGTTCTAAGCACCTGGGGGGATACCAGGTGATCAGGTTGTCCCACGTGGGGCTCACAGTCTTAATCCCCATTTTACTGATAAGGAAGCACTTATTATATGTCAGGGACTCTGCTAAGCACTGGGGCGTCCAACCTTATAAGCTTGTATCTACCCCAGCACTTAGAACAGTGTTTGAAACTTAATAAGCACTTAACAAATATCTTCACCATTATTTTTGTTATTATTATTATGCTTTAAGCTGGTCAGCTTGGACACTGTCCCTGTCCCACGTAGGGCTCACCGCCTTAATCCCCATTTTACAAATGAGGGAACTGAGGCACAGAGAAGTGAAGTGACTTGCCCTAGATCACACAGCAGACAAGGGGCAGAGCTGGGACTAGAAGAACTCAGTCCTTCTGACTCCCAGTCTGATGCTCTGTCCACTAGGCCACGTGGCTTCTCAAGATCTGGTTATTTTCCCAATTTCCTTCCCTTTGGTCAGGGTCTGCAGGAACACCAGTAACTCCTCCCAGGATCCTACAGTTCTCTGAGGCTTGTATTTTGTTAATATGTTTTGTTTTGTTTTCTGTCTCCCCCTTCTAGACTGTGAGCCCACTGTTGGGTAGGGACCGTCTCTATACGTTGCCAACTTGTACTTCACAAGGGCTTAGTACAGTGCTCTGCACACAGTAAGCGCTCAATAAATACGATTGATTGATTGATCAATTGATTCCTGAACAGCCCAAGGGAGCCATTCATTTCCAAAAGGGCCAATTTCTGGCCCATCACTCTGAACCACTCTGAACTACTGAGAGCTCACCTCCTCCAGGAGGCCTTCCCAGACTGAGCTCCCTTTTACCTCTTCTCCTCCCCACCCCCCCCCACCCTACCTCCTTCCCCTCCTCACAGCACTTAGATATATTTGTACAGATTTATTACTCTATTTTACTTGTACATATTTACTATTCTATTTATTTTCTTAATGATGTACATATAGCTGTAATTCTATTTATTCTGATGGTTTTGACACCTGTCTACATGTTTTGTTTTGTTGTCTGTCTCCCCCTTCTAGCCTGTGAGCCCGTTGTTGGGCAGGGACCATCTCTCTATGTTCCCATCCTGTACTTCCCAAGCACTTAGTACAATGCTCTGCACACAGTAAGCACTCAATAAATACGATTGAAGGAGTGAATGAATGAATACGATTGAAGGAATGAACCAGAAAGGCCCCTCTTGTCCGTATAATAATAATAATGGCATTTATTAAACGCTTACTATGTGCAAAGCACTGTTCTAAGCGCTAAAACTCCTCACCATTGACTTTAAAGCACTCCATCACCTTGCCCCCTCCTACCTCACCTCACTTCTCTCCGCTAACCTTTTCAATGTGTCTTGATCTCACCTGTCTCTTCTGTGACCCATAGCCCTTGTCCTGCCTCTGGCCTGGAATGCCCTCCCTCCTCTAATCAATCAATCAATCAATCAATCAATCATATTTATTAAGCGCTTACTCACCAGACAATTACTCTCCCTGCCTTCAAATCCTTACTGAAGGCCGATCTCCTCCAAGAGGCCTTCCCAGACTAAGCCCCACCTTTCCTCATCTACCCTTCCCTTCTGAGTCGTCCTGACTTGATCCCTCTTCTCTTTCCCCCATTCCCAGCCCCACAACATTTATGTTCATATCTGTCATTTTATTTATTTGTATTGATATCTGTCTCCCCGCTTCTAAACTGTGAGCTCATTCGGGGCAGGGATTGTCACTGGTTATTGTTGTATTGTTCTTTCCCAAGTGCATAGTACAGTAATTCATTCATTCATTTAATCGTATGTATTAAGCACTTACTGCGTGCAGAACACTGTACTAAGCACTTGGGAAGTACAAGTCGGTAACATATAGAGACAGTCCCTACCCAACAACGGGCTCACAGTCTAGAAGGGGGAGACAGACAACAAAACAAACGTGTAGACAGGTGTCAAAATCGTCAGAACAAATAGAATTAAAGCTATATGCACATCATTAACAAAATAAATAGAATAGTAAATATGTACAGTAATCTGCCCACTGTTGGGTAGGGACTGTCTCTATATGTTGCCAACTTGTACTTCCCAAGCGCTTAGTACAGTGCTCTGCACACAGTAAGCGCTCAATAAATACGATTGATTGATTGATTGATTGCACACAGTAAGCCCTTAATGAATACAACTGAATGAATGAATGAATGAATCTTGTTGTAGTAGTTAAAGCACAGGCTTGGGAGTCAAAAGGTCATGAATTTTAATCCTGCCTACACCACTTGTCTGCTGTGTGACCTTGGGCAAGTCACTTCACTTCTTTGGGCCTCAGGTACCTCAACTGTAAAACAGGGATTGAGACTGTGAGCCCCTCGCGGGACAGGGACGGTGTCCAGCCTGATCCGTTTGTATCTACCCCATTGCTTAGTACAGTTTCTGGCACACAGGAAGCATTTAACAAGTAGTGTGGCACAAGTTTGGGAGTCAGAGGATGTGGGTTCTAATCCTGGTTCAGCCACTTGTCCGCTGTGTGACCTTGGGCAAGTCACTTCACTTCACTGGGCCTTAGTTCCCTCATCCATAAAATGGGGATTAAGTTTGTGAGCCCCATGTAGGACAACCTGATTAACTTGTATTCTCCCCAGTGCTTAGAACAGTGCTTTGCACATAGTAAGTGCTTAACAACATTATTATTATTCATTCATTCATTCAATCGCATTTATTGAGCACTTACTGTGTGCAGAGCACTGTACTAAGCGCTTGGGAGGTACAAGTTGGCAATATATAGAGACAGTCCCTACCCAACAGCGGGCTCACAGTCTAGAAGGGGGAGACAGACAATAGAACAAAACATATTAACAAAATAAAATAAATAGAATAAATATGGACAAGTAAAATAGAGTAAATTAATAATAATAAAATAATAATTATTAAAATAAATAAATATTAGTAAGTGCTTAACAAATACCATTATTTTTCTAGACTGTAATCCTGTTGTGGGCAGGGATTGTCTCTATTTATTGTTGAAATGTACTTTCCAAGTGCTTAGTACAGTGCTCTGCACACAGTAAGCACTCAATAATTACAATTGAATGAATGAATTGAATGAGGTACCATAATTATTAATTATTATTATTGTCCTAGGAGGCTGCCAGGGATAGGAGGAAACAGAGATGCTGCAATGGAAAGGTCATTCTTTCCATTGGGTGGGGTGGGGTGGATGAGGGGAGGAGAGAGAGGAGGAAAAAGAGGAGAAAGAATAGAAGGAAGAGGATGGGAACAAAGTGGGATAAGAAGAAAGGAGAAATGGGAAGGTGATAAAGAGGAGAAGGAGAAGAGAGGAGAAGGAAAATGTCATGGAGAGGGAGAAGGAGATCAGGGAGAAGAAATGATGGGAGAAGTTGCTTTCTCCCTGATCTCCAGGACTCCACTGTGGGTTATAATAATAATGTTGGTATTTGTTAAGCGCTTGCTATGTGCCAAGCACTATTCTAAGCGCTGGGGGGGATAGAAGGTAATCAGGGTTGTCCCATGTGGGGCTCACAGTCTTAATCCCCATTTCACAGATGAGGTAACTGAGGCACAGAGAAGTGAAGTGACTCGCCCAAAGTCACACAACTGAAAGAGCCCGCTGTTGGGTAGGGACTGTCTCTATGTGTTTCCCACTTGTACTTCCCCAGCGCTTAGTACAGTGCTCTGCACACAGTAAGCGCTCAATAAATACGACTGATTGATTGATTGACAAGTGGCAGGGCAGGGATTTGAACCCGTGATCTCTGATTCCTAAGCCCAGGCTCTTTCCACTGAGCCACGCTGCTTCTTATGAGAAGCAGTGTTGCCTAGTGGATACAGCCCTGGCCTAGGAGTCAAAAGGTCTTGAGTTCTAATCCTGGTTCCGCCACTTGTCTGCTGTGTGGCCTTGGGCCAGTCATTTCATTCATTCACTCAATCGTGCTTATCGAGCACTTACTGTGTGCAGAGCACTGTACTAAGCGCTTGGAAAATATGATTCAGCAATAAAGAGAAGCCATCCCTGCCCACAACAGGCTTACAGTCTAGAAGGGGGGAGGCAGACCTCAAAACAAGTAAACAGGCATCAATGGCATCAATATGAATAAATAGAATTATAGATATATGCACATCATTAATAAAATAAATCGAATAATCGAATAATAAACATGTACATAGTTACACAAGTGCTGTGGGGTGCCATTTCTCTGGGCCTCAGTTCCCTCATCTGTAGAATGGGGATAAAAGACTGGGAGTCCCACGTGGGGCAACCTGATTAGCTTGTATCCACCCCAGCGCTTAGAAGAGTGCTTGGCACATAGTAAGCACTTAACAAATACCATAATCATAATATAATAATAATAATGATGGTATTTGTTAAGCACTTACTATGTGCCAAGCACTGTTCTAAGCGCTGGGAGGATACAAGGTGATCAGGTTGTACCACGTGGGGCTCACAGTCTTAAGCCCCATTTAACAGATGAGGGAACTGAGGCACGGAGAAGTTAAGTGACTCATCATTCATTCAATCGTATTTATTGAGTGCTTACGGTGTGCAGAACACTGTACTAAGCACTTGGGAAGTACAAGTTGGCAACATATATTGACGGTCCCTACCCAACAGCGGGCTCACAGTCTAGAAGGGGGAGACAGACAACAAAACAAAACAAAACATATTAACAAAATAAAATAAATAGAATAGTAAATATGTACAAGTAAAATCATTAGAGAAAAATATGGAACGCTTCATGAATTTGCGTGTCATCATGATCATCATGATCATCAATCTGTGAGTCCACTGCTGGGTAGGGACTGTCTCTATATGTTACCAACTTGTACTTCCCAAGCGCTTAGTACAGTGCTCTGCACACAGTAAGTGCTCAATAAATGTGATTGATTGATTGGTTGGTTTTGGGAAGCGATGCCCAGGCCGAGAGAGGAGTGGGGATGACCCCACCTGAGCCCCTGGTTGACCTCTGACCCTTCATTATCATCAATCGTATTTATTGAGCGCTTGCTGTGTGCAGAGCACTGTACTAAGCGCTTGGGAAGTACAAGTTGGTAACATATAGAGACAGTCCCTACCCAGCAGTGGACTCACAGTCTTGGGGGGTCAGGCTGAGTCTTCAGGGGTCTCTATGAGTCAATCTGATTAAGCTCTTACTTTCTTTACTCCCACTCCCTTCCGTGTCACCCTTGCACTTGGATTTTAATAATAATAATAATGATGGCATTTATTAAGCACTTACTATGTGCAAAGCACTGTTCTAGGAGCTGGGGAGGTTACAAGGTGATCAGGTTTTCCCACGGGGAACCACTACAGAGCCCTGGCTCCTTCCTCCTGAGCCCCCGGGGTGCTTGCACCTCTGTTTGTTTGCTTTTGTAGATGTATGTATATATGTTTGTACATATATATTACTCTATTTATTCATTTTACTTGTACATATCTATTCTATTTATTTTATTTTGTTAGTATGTTTGGTTTTGTTCTCTGTCTCCCCCCTTTTAGACTGTGAGCCCACTGTTGGGTAGGGACCGTCTCTATACGTTGCCAACTTGTACTTCCCAAGCGCTTAGTACAGTGCTCTGCACACAGTAAGCGCTCAATAAATACGAAAAATAAAATAAATAAATAATCATATTTATTGAGCACTTACTGTGTGCAGAGCACTGTAGTAAGCGCTTGGCCGCTGGCTACTTAATGGATTAGACTGTGAGCCCATTGTTCGGTGGGGACCGTCTCTATATGTTGCCGACTTGTACTTCCCAAGCGCTTAGTACAGTGCTCTGCACACAGTAAGCCCTCAATAAATAAATGAATGAATGAATGAATATTAAAAGAGTGTTTAGCGCCATCTAGTGCTCAAACAAGGATGAAGCAAGTCCCCCCGGATGGGAGCCGAGGCGTCCTCTACTAGGGCAGTTGGGATGGAGAATTAGGAAGACGCAGAGAATGAGGGCAAAGCAAAACATTTGGACCTCCACTTTTCCTTCACTGAGAGGCTCCCTCTGCATCCTTATTTTGAAGTTGGAATCAACGGGCAACTCCCCCACACAACTGAATAATAAAAAAAATAATTTTAGAGGGCTAGAAAGAGGCAGGATGAAAAAGTCAGTGGAACGGGACTTGATTTAGCTCGGCAGAGACAAGGTGGGAGAGTGACTTCTGATTTAAGGACAACTTTTATAAGGATCTCGGGGACAAATGTTTTCAACCAGCAATTAGGTAGGAAAAGGAGTAGCGTGGGTTTATGGATAGAGCACAGGCCTGGATGTCGGAGGACCTGGGTTCTAATCCCAGCTCTGCCACTTGTCTGCTGTCTGACCTTGGGTAGGTCACTCAACATCTTAGTTTCCTCATCTGTAAAATGGGGATTAAGACTGTGAGCCTCATGAGGGACATGGACTGTGTCCAACCTGTTCAGCTTGTCATGGCTCAAGGGAAGAGCCAGGGCTTGGGAGCCAGAGGTAGTGGATTCTAATCCCAGCTCCTCCACTTGTCAGCTGTATGACTTTGGGGAAGTCACTTAACTTCTCTGAGCCTCAGTTTCCTCATCTGTAAATAATAATAATAGTAATAATAATGATAGCATTTGTTAAGCACTTACTATGTGCAAAGCACTGTTCTAAGTTCTGGGGGGATGCAAGGTGATCAGGTTGTCCCACATGGAGCTCACAATCTTAATCCCCAAGTGCACATAGTAGGCACTTAACAAATACTATTATTATTATTATTACTATTATTATTATTATCTAAGCCTGGGCTTAAGTACAGTGTCTGGCATAAAGTAAGTGCTTAACAATACCATTAAAAGCAAAATGAAACAAACAACAACAACAAAAAAAAAAATACAAGAGAAAAGTGACTGAACCTGCAACAAGAAGAATTAGGTTAGACACTAGATTATGTGATGAAGAGATGGGTCTTCCAAGCTGACCCCGGATCACCCCCTTCCTCCCTCCTGGAACTCCTTCCCACTTCCAATCCATCAGATCCCAGTTCACTTCATCTTCAAAGTCCTCCTGGAATCCCTCCTCCTCCAGGAGGCCTTCCCTAAATACATTTACTCTCCCCACCATAACCTCCTAACTTCCACCTCAGTACTCAGTACTCAGAGAATTGCCACCTCTGCGCTTCAAAAAAAGGTATTTGTTAAAAACTTACTATGTGCCAGGCACTGTACTAATCGCTGCGTTAGGTATATGTTAATTGGGTCAGACACAGTCCCTGTCCCCAATCGAGTTCTAGTCTAAGTAGGAGGGAGAGCAAATATTGAATCCCCCTTTAACGGATGAGGTAATTTTGGCACAGAGAAGTGAAATGACTTACCCAAGATCACAGAGCAGACAAGTGACAGAGCCGGGATTAGAAGCCAGGTCCTCTGGCTCTCAGACACACGCTCTTTCCACTGGGCCACAATGTTTCTCCATCACTCATAACCACCAGTAGCAATTCTGTACAAAGAAACTTCCATGCTGCTACTAATTATGCATCTACACATATCTCTTTCCTTTCTCTTCTTCCTCCTTCCTGTAATTTATTTTAATGCCTGTTTCCCCTCCCAGACTTGGAAGCTCTTTGAAGGAAGGATTGTGGCTACTAATTCTATTGTCTTCTCCCAACTGCTTAATCAAAAATGTGCACAGTAATTACTCACTGAATATTATTAATTGATTGATCAATCAATCAATGGTATTTGAGTGCCTACTGTATGAAGAGCAATCAATCAATAGTATTTATTGAGTGCTTATTTTGTGCAGAGCACTGTATTAAGCACTTGGGAAAGTACAGTATAACACAGTTGGTAAACAAGTTTCCTGTCCAAAATGAGCTTATGGTCTAAAGGACTGTAAAAAGCGCTTGGGTGAGTACAATACAACAATATTTATGGACACGTTCCATGCCCATAAGGAGCTTACAGTCTACAGGATGAGACAGACAGATTGATTGAGAGGGAAGGACAGGGAGAGAGGAAGAGAGAATAAGAAAAAAGAGAGATAGAAAGAGAGGAAGAAAGGGAGGAAAAGAAGATGGAGGAAGAATGAGAAAAAAGGCAGAAAGAGAGGAAGAAAGGGAGCAAAAGAAGAGAGAAGAAGAGAGAATGAGAGAAGAAAAAGATATAGAAAGAGAGAGGAAGAAAGGGAGTGAAAGAAGATAGAGAGGAAGAGAGAATAAAAAAGAAAGGTAGAGAAAGGAAGAAAGGAAGTGAAAGAAGATAAAGAGATAAAGAGAAGAGAGGAAGAAAGGGAGAGAAAGAAGATAGAGGAAGAGAGAGAATGAGAGAAGAGCAAGAGAGAGGAAGAAAGGGAGTGACAGAAGATAGAGGAAGAGAGAATGAGAAGAGAGAGAGAGAGAGAGAGAGAAAGGGAGTGAAAGAAGACAGAGGAAGAGAGAATGAGAGAAGAAAAATAGAGGAAGAAAGGGAGCAAAAGAAGATAGAGGAAGACAGAAAATGAGAGAAAAGACAGATAGAAAGAGAGAGGAAGAAAGGGAAAGATGATAGAGAGGAAGAGACAGAATGAGAGAGAGAAAATAGAGATTGAGAGAGAGGAAGAAAGGGAGAGAAAGAAAGGGAAAGAGGGGGAGAGAGAAAGAAAGAGAAAGGGAAAGAAGGGGGAGAGAATTAAAGAGAGGGAGAGAATGAGAGAGAAAATCGAGATTGAGAAAGAGGAAGAAAGGGAGAGAAAGAAAGGAAAAGTGAGGGAGAGAGAATGAAAGAGAGAAAAATGGAAAGAAGGGAGAAGAATGGACAAGGTGGGAGAGTGACTTCTGATTTAAGGACAACTTTTATAAGGATCTCGGGGCCCAAATGTTTTCAACCAGCAATTAGGTCAGAAAAGGAGTAGCTTGGGTTTATGGATAGAGCACAGGCCTGGGCGTCGGAGAACCTGGGTTCTAATCCAAGCTCTGCCACTTGTCTGCTGTCTGACCTTGGGTAGGTCACTCAACTTCTCAGTTCCCTCATCTGTAAAATGGGGATTAAGACTGTGAGCCTCATGAGGGACATGGACTGTGTCCAACCTGTTCAGCTTGTCATGGCTCAAGGGAAGAGCCAGGGCTTGGGAGCCAGTGGTCGTGGATTCTAATCCCAGCTCCACCACTTGTCAGCTGTATGACTTTGGGCAAGTCACTTAACTTCTCTGAGCCTCAGTTTCCTCATCTGTAAATAATAATAATAATAATAATAATAATAATAATAATAATGATAGCATTTGTTAAGCACTTACTATGTGCAAAGCACTGTTCTAAATTCTGGGGGGATACAAAGTGATCAGGTTGTCCCACATGGGGCTCACAATCTTAATCCCCATTTTACAGATGAGGTAACTGAGGCACAGAGAAGTTAAGTGACTTACCCAGAGTCACACAGCTGACAATTGGTGGAGCCAGGATTTCAACCCATGACCTCTGACTCCAAAGCCCGTGCTCTTTCCACTGAGCCACGCTGCTTCTCTAAATGGGGATTAAGACTGTGATCCCCGTGTGGGACAACCTGATTACCTTGTATTCCCCCAGCGCTTAGAACAGTGCTTTGCACATAGTAGGCACTTAACAAATACCATTATTATTATTATTATTATCTAAGCCTGGGCTTTAGTACAGTGCCTGGCACAAAGTAAGTGCTTAACAATACCATTAAAAGCAAAATGAAACAAACAACAACAAAAGAAAATACAAGAGAAAACTGACTGAACCTGCAACAAGAAGAATTAGGTTAGACACTAGATTATGTGATGAAGAGATGGGTCTTTCAAGCTGACCCCGGATCACCCCCTTCCTCCCTCCTGGAACTCCCTCCCACTTCCAATCCATCAGAACCCAGTTCACTTCATCTTCAAAGTCCTCCTGAAATCCTTTCTCCTCCAGGAGGCCTTCCCTAAATACATTTACTCCCCCCACCATAACCTCCTAATTGCCACCTCTGCGCTTCAAAAAAAAAGGTATTTGTTAAAAACTTACTATGTGCCAAGCACTGTACTAATCGCTGGGTTAGATATATGTTAATTGGGTCAGACACAGTCCCTGTCCCCCATAGAGTTCTAGTCTAAGTAGGAGGGAGAGCAAATATTGAATCCCCCTTTGACGGATGAGGTAATTTTGGTACAGAGAAGTGAAATCATCACTCGTATTTATTGAGCGCTTACTATGTGCAGAGCACTGTACTAAGCGCGTGCACTGTACTAAGTGAAATGACTTACCCAAGATCACAGAGCAGATGAGTGACGGAGCTGGGATTAGAAGCCAGGTCCTCTGACTCTCAGACACATGCTCTTTCCACTGGGCCACAATGTTTCTCCATCACTCATAACCACCAGTAGCAATTCTGTACAAAGAAACTTCCATGCTGCTACTAATTACGCATCTACACATATCTCTTTCCTTTCTCTTCTTCCTCCTTCCTGTAATTTATTTTAATGCCTGTTTCCCCTCCCAGACTTGGAAGCTCTTTGAAGGAAGGATTGTGGCTACTAATTCTATTGTCTTCTCCCAACTGCTTAATCAAAAATGTGCACAGTAATTACTCACTGAATATTATTAATGGATTGATCAATCAATCAATGGTATTTGAGTGCCTACTGTATGAAGAGCAATCAATCAATAGTATTTATTGAGTGCTTATTTTGTGCAGAGCACTGTATTAAGCACTTGGGAAAGTACAGTATAACACAGTTGGTAAACAAGTTTCCTGTCCAAAATGAGCTTATGGTCTAAAGGACTGTAAAAAACGCTTGGGGGAGTACAACAATATTTATGGACACGTTCCATGCCCATAAGGAGCTTACAGTCTACAGGATGAGACAGACAGATTGATTGAGAGGGAAGGACAGGGAGAGAGGAAGAGAGAATAAGAAAAAAGAGAGATAGAAAGAGAGGAAGAAAGGGAGGAAAAGAAGATGGAGGAAGAATGAGAAAAAAGACAGAAAGAGAGAGGAAGAAAGGGAGCAAAAGAAGAGAGAGGAAGAGAGAGAATGAGAGAAGAAAAAGAGATAGAAAGAGAGAGGAAGAAAGGGAGTGAAAGAAGATAGAGAGGAAGAGAGAATAAAAAAGAAAGATAGAGAAAGGAAGAAAGGGAGTGAAAGAAGATAAAGAGATAATGAGAAGAGAGAGAGGAAGAAAGGGAGAGAAAGAAGATAGAGGAAGAGAGAATGAGAGAAGAGAGAAAGAGAGAGGAAGAAAGGGAGTGACAGAAGATAGAGGAAGAGAGAATAAGAAGAGAGAGAGAGAGAGAGAGAGAGAGAGAAAGAAAGGTAGTGAAAGACAGAGGAAGAGAGAGAATGAGAGAAGAAAGATAGAGAGAAGAAGAAAGGGAGCAAAAGAAGATAGAGGAAGAGAGAAAATGAGAGAAAAGAGAGATAGAAAGAGAGAGGAAGAAAGGGAAAGATGATAGAGGAAGAGACAGAATGAGAGAGAAAATAGAGATTGAGAGAGAGGAAGAAAGGGAGAGAAAGGAAGGGAAAAAGGGAAAGAAGGGGGAGAGAATAAGAGAGGAAGAGAGAGAATGAGAGAGAAAATAGAGATTGAGAAAGAGGAAGAAAGGGAGAGAAAGAAAGGAAAAGTGAGGGAGATAGAATGAAAGAGAGAAAAATGGAAAGAAGGGAGAGAGAGAATAAAAGAGAGCGGGAGAGAGAAAGAGAGAGAAAGCCTGCTTTGTTCTGTCTGATCTCAGGTTTCTGTGGGCTCCGGCAGTCTGATTTAACCTTATCTGACAGTTTGAGACCCCTAATATTTGGTCTGGGTCTGGGTGGGCGAAATTATTATTATTATTATTATTATTGTTGTAATTTTTAGTATTGGTATTACAATTGCTATTAGATTATTACTATAATTGATAGGCACTTACTATGTGCCAAGCACTGTTCTAAGCACTGGGGTAGACACAGGTTCTCAGGTTGGACACAGTCCCAGTTCCATAAGAGGCTCACAGTCTAAGTGGGAGGGAGTAAGATTTAATCTCCATTTTACATGAGGAAACTGAGGCTCAGAGAAATTAAGTGACTTGTCCAAAGTCACACAGAAGATGGGTGGAATTAGAACCTGGGTCCTCTGGCTCCCACACCCAGGCTCTACCCACTAGGCCCCTCTGCTTCTCAGTCCAGAGGTGCACTGACCTATTTCAGTTGCTGCTGCTCAAATAATAATAATAATAATAATAATAATAATAATAATAATAATAATAATAATAATATTTGTTAAGCACTTACTATGTTCTAAGCACTGGGGTAGACACAGGGTAATCAGGTTGTCCCACATGGGGCTCACAGTTTTAATCCCCATTTTACAGATGAGGTAACAGGCACAGAGAAGTTAATAATAATAAAAATAATAATAATAATAATAGTATTTGTTATGTGCTTATTATGTGCAAAGCACTGTTCTAAGCACTGGGGAGGTTACAAGGTGATCAGGTTGTCCCACGGGGGGCTCAAAGTTTTAATCTCCATTTTTCAGATGAGAGAACTGAGGCACAGAGAAGTTAAGTGATTTTCCCAAAGTCACACAGCTGACAGTTGGTGGAGCCAGAATTTGAACCCGTGACCTCTGACTCCAAAGCCCGGGCTCTTTCCACTGAGCCACGCTGGCTAGTCCAAGGTCACACAGCAGATAAGCAGATAAGAGAAGCAGCGTGGCTCAGTGGAAAGAGCATGGGCTATGGAGTCAGTGGTCACGGGTTCAAATCCTGGCTCCGCCAATTGTCAGATGGGTGACCATGGGCAAGTCACTTAACTTCTCTGGGCCTCAGTTACCTCATCTGTAAAATGGGGATTGACCGTGAGCCCCCCCCCCCCTCCAACCGTGGGACAACCTGATCATCTTGTATCTCCCCAGCGCTTAAAACAGTGCTTTGCACATGGTAAGAGCTTAATAAATACCACCATCATCAGATAAGTGGCTGAGACGGGATTCGAACTCTCGTCCTCCAACTCCCAAGCCTGTGTTCTTCTTCCAGGGCCCTTTGAGGGGCTGAGGTCTGGCCCCTCACCCCCAGACACCCGCGGGATTGAGGGACTTGGAAGATGGAGGGCTGGGGGAGCACTTTATATTTTCTAGATGAAACTCAAGTACAGAGATGCCGGGCAAGCTCCCTCCTGACGCCCTGCCACGTCCAGCTCCTCAGGCCCTCACAGCTACCCTCCCCTGACCCCTCCCTGGAAGAAGGAGGAGACAAAAGTTGTAAAATTGGTTTTAATAATTCCAAAGACGTTTGAAACCGGCGACAGTTCTAGAATTGAGTGAGCTCAGACCGGGCCCAGCCCCCCAGGTCCGCTCCAGAGCGAGGAGCAAGAAGCCCCAAAGGTCTCCGAAGCCGTTCCGGCCGAGGCCGCGCTGAGGCTTCTGCTCCCTGAAGGCCGGGAAATGGAAGTCCTGGACCTGTGGGGAAACTGAGCTGGTTCCAGGGAGCTGAAGGGCCTCCGGATTTCAGGGTGGTGAAGAGCTGAGTGTCAGGAGATTCTGGATCCTGACCGATGTAGAAGCCGAAGCCACAGTGGTTTTTTTCCCCCGTCCACCTCTCAAGCGCCCGCCAGGTTCTGAGGTACCAGAGAGCCGACTCAAGCGGGGAATCCATGCTCTCTTTGGTCTCGTTGGAAAAATGGCCTGTCCCATGATGTCCATCTGGGAATGTGCTGCTGGAGTTCGGGGCTCTGGTCCTCAGGGCCGGGATGCAGCTGGACCTGCCCAGATTCTCATCTTGGGGGGCCCAGTTTCTGTGGCTTTCCCATCTTGAGCTCAACGGGGAGAATGTCTTCCTCGTAGGCCTTGGATCAGGACAGACTTCGCTTCTGGCACTGAACCCTTTGGACCAGGAGGTTAATAATAATAACAATAATAATAATAAAAATAATAATAATAACAATTGTGGTATTTGTTAAGCGCTTACTATGTGCCAGGCACTGCACTAAGCGCTGGGGTGGATACAAGCAAATCCTGTTGGACACAGTCCCTGTCCCCCATGGGGCTCACAGTCTTAATCCCCATTTTGCAGATGAGGGAACTGGGGCACAGAGAAGTTAAGTGACTTGCCCAAGGTCACACAGCAGTCACGTGGGGGAGCCGAGATTAGAACCCAGGTTCCAGTGGGTCCGGTGCTCTCGCTCCTCCTCCGGAAGAAACCAGGGTAACCCTGGCCGCTGAGCTGCCCTCCAGAACGGAATGCCTCCGGGGATTCAGAGCTCTCCAGGAGGAGAGGAGGGCTGAGGGGCTGGGGAGAGGAGGGAAGAGGGGGGTTTCAACCTCTTAATAAAAAAACCTAAAGGAGAACTCTACATTTACATTAGTAAATACAGGAAGGGTGGGGGCTGGGGGAGGGAGTTTAGACCAGAGCTGCGGCCTTCTATTGCACATTGTATTCTTGGTTTTTCTTCACCCTCCAGCTGATGATGAGGAGCAGTAGCACCCCAAGGCCCTTGTAGCCCAGCTGCAGGCCCAGGTATCTGCAGGAAAGGAAACATTCATTCATGAATTTATCCATTCAACTGTATTTACCATGAGCTTTATTATTATTATTAAGTGCCGTCAAGTCGTTTCTGATTCATAGCGACTTCGTGGATATACTTTCTCCAGAATGTCCTGTCCTCTGCCATAATCCACAACATATTTGATGGTTCTTCCGTTATCGACATAATGGTCTCTATCCACTGCCATAAGCAGCAGCTGCCAGTCTGCTTCTTCCACGTTTTCCCTGGTCATATCCTAGCATTAGTGACTTCGCCAGACAATTAGTCTTCCCGATTACATGTCCAAAATATGCTAATCCAAGTCAATCAATCAATCAATCATATTTATTGAGTGCTTACTGTGTGCCGCACACTGTACTAAGTGCTTGGGAAGTACAAGTTGGCAACATATAGAGACAGTCCCTACCCTACAGTGGGCTCACAGTCTAGAAGGGGGAGACAGAGAACAAAACCAAACATACTAACAAAATAAAATAAATAGAATAGATATGTAGAAGTAAAATAAATAAATAGTCCAGTCATTTGGCCTTCCAAAGACCACTTTGGTTTAATTTGCTCTAAAATCCATTTGTGTGCAAAGCACTGTACTAAGTCCTTGGGAAAGTACTATAGAATTATAATATATAGTACTTCTATAGTTCTACAGTAATATAGAACAACAAGCTGGGGAGGGTAGGGACCAGACTCTATATGTTGCCAACTTGTACTTCCCAAGCGCTTAGTACAGAGCTCAAAAAATATGATTGAATGAATGAATGAATGGGTCCTGGCATAGGGACCACCCCGGCCCTTAGGACAACTGAGGTCCAGAAATTTATTTGAGCAGTGATAATAATAATAATAACAATAATTATGGCATTTGTTAAGCACTCACTGTGTGCCAGCTACTGTACTGAGTGCTGGGGTGGAGACAAGCAAATTGGGTTGGAGACAGTCCCTGTCCTACATAGGGCTTACAGTCTCAATCCCCATTTTACAGATGAGGTAACTGAGGCACAGAGAAGTGAAATGACTCGACCAAGGTCACAAAGCCAATGAGTGGCAGAGCAGGGATTAGAACCCAGCCCTTATAATTCCCAGCCCCATGCTCTATCCATTACACCATGCTGCTTCTCTGTAGAAGCGTGTTTGCTAATTCTGTTGCACTGTGCTCTCCCAAGCGCTTAGTACAATGCTCTGCCTATATTAAGTGCTCAATACATATGGTTGATTGATTGCTTGATTGAAGAACTACCCTGGGTACTAGGTAATCAATCAAGCATCCCCCAGCCCTCTTCACCACTCCCTATCACAGCTGAATTTTCTCCCTTGTTTAGTACCCACCCCCTGAGGAGTGTGACTATTTGTCTGGTCTTGCAACATGGCCTAGTGGCTAGTACACAGATCTGAGAGTCAAATACCTGGGTTCTTAATCCCAGCTCTGCCAATTGTTGCTGTGTGATCTTGGACAACTCACTGAACTTCTCTGTGCCCCAGTTATCTCATCTGTAGAATGGGGGTTCGATACCTGTCCTTCCCTCCTACTTAGACTGTGAGCCCTATGTGGGTTGGGGACTGTGTCAATCAATCAATCAATCAATCGTATTTATTGAGCGCTCACTGTGTGCAGAACACTGTACTAAGTGCTTGGGAAGTACAAGCTGGCAACATATAGAGACAGTCCCTACCCAACAGTGGGCTCACAGTCTAAAAGAGTGGGCTCACAGTCTAAAAGAGTCTTGCAACTACCCCACTGCTCTGTACAATGATTGGCACATACAGAGAACTTAACAAATACAATTACTATTATTGTATCGGATGGTTCTGTTTTCTGCTGGCCTATCCCCTGCCCGATAATAATAATACTAATAATAATGGCATTTATTAAGAGCTTACTATGTGCAAAGCATTGTTCTAAGTGCTGGGGAGTTTACAAGGTAATCAGGGTGTCCCACTGGGGGCTCACAGTCTTAATCCCCACTTTACAGATGAGGTAACTGAGGCCCAGAGAACGTGGCTCAGTGGAAAGAGCATGGGCTTTGGAGTCAGAGGTCATGGGTTCGAATCCCGCCTCCGCCACATGTCTGCTGTGTGACCTTGGACAAGTCACTTAACTTCTCGGAGCCTCAGTTACCTCATCTGTAAAATGGGGATGATGACTGTGAGCCCCACGCGGGACAAGCTGATCACCTTGTAACCCCCCCAGGGCTTAGAACAGTGCTTTGCACATAGTAAGCGCTTAACAAATGCTTATTATTGCCCAAAGTCACACAGCTGACAATTGGTGGAGATGGAATTTGAACCCATGACCTCTGACTCCAAAACCCGTGCTCCTTCCACTGAACCACGCTGCTTCTCTTCCGATATGGATTTAGCTCCGGACAAGTCAATGTCCCGTATTTTAATTGTAATCGTCCAGTCTCCCTCTGCTGCAATGACAGGTTTCATGACTCTGATGCAGTGCCTGGGTTCACAAGGCCCTAGAAAGGGACCCCCAGGGGCTCTGAAGAAAGTTGGGTAGGCCGGGGTTGGGGATCCCCAGGAGAAATGTTTTAGGTGTCCAAACTTGCCGTACTTCCTTATAGATGGCGGTTGTGATGACATCCTATGCCATACTCCGGTTAGGCAGAATTATCATGATGATGCCGACAAATTGCGTGTGATGTCATGTGTATCTCCTTATCTGGGCTCCACACCTCCGGGACCTCTTTCACCAGCTCCCCTCTCCTCCCACCTGAAGCTGGAAAAGTCTCCTTCTTTCCTTCCCCTCCAGCTTCTCTTATAATAATTATGGTATCTATTATTCGCCTACTATGTTCCAGGCACTGTGCTGAGCACTGGGGTGGACACAAACCAATCGGTTTGGACTCAGTCCCTTTCCCATGTGGGGCTCACAGTCTCAATCTCCATTTTACAGATGAGGTAACTGAGGCATAGAGAAGTGAAGCAACTTGCCCAAGGTCACACAGCAGAGAAGTGGCGGAGCTGAGGTTAGAACCCATGACAACAACAACTCTCTCCTCGACCCCCTCCAGTCTGGCTTCTGTCCCCTTCATTCCACGGAAACTGCGCTCTCAAAGGTCACCGATGACCTCCTGCTTGCCAAATCCAACGGCTCATACTCTGTCCTAATCCTCCTCGACCTCTCAGCTGCCTTTGACACTGTGGACCACCCCCTTCTCCTCAACACGTTATCTGACCTTGGCTTCACAGACTCCGTCCTCTCCTGGTTCTCCTCTTATCTCTCCGGTCGTTCTTTCTCAGTCTCTTTTGCAGGCTCCTCCTCCCCCTCCCATCCCCTTACTCTGGGGGTTCCCCAAGGTTCAGTGCTTGGTCCCCTTCTGTTCTCAATCTACACTCACTCCCTTGGTGACCTCATTCGCTCCCACGCCTTCAACTATCATCTCTACGCTGATGACACCCAGATCTACATCTCTGCCCCTGCTCTCTCCCCCTCCCTCCAGGCTCGCATCTCCTCCTGCCTTCAGGACATCTCCATCTGGATGTCCGCCCGCCACCTAAAGCTCAACATGTCGAAGACTGAGCTCCTTGTCTTCCCTCCCAAACCTTGTCCTCTCCCTGACTTTCCCATCTCTGTTGACGGCACTACCATCCTTCCCGTCTCACAAGCCCGCAACCTTGGTGTCATCCTCGACTCCGCTCTCTCATTCACCCCTCACATCCAAGCCGTCACCAAAACCTGCCGGTCTCAGCTCCGCAACATTGCCAAGATCCGCCCTTTCCTCTCCATCCAAACCGCTACCCTGCTAATTCAAGCTCTCATCCTATCCCGTCTGGACTACTGCACTAGCCTTCTCTCTGATCTCCCATCCTCGTGTGTCTCTCCACTTCAATCCATACTTCATGCTGCTGCCCGGATTATCTTTGTCCAGAAACGCTCTGGACATATTACTCCCCTCCTCAAAAACCTCCAATGGCTACCGATCAATCTGCGCATCAGGCAGAAATTCCTCACCCTGGGCTTCAAGGCTCTCCATCACCTCGCCCCCTCCTACCTCACCTCCCTTCTCTCCTTCTACTGCTCAACCCGCACCCTCCGCTCCTCCACCACTAATCTCCTCACTGTACCTCGCTCTCGCCTGTCCCGCCATCGACCCCCGGCCCACGTCATCCCCCGGGCCTGGAATGCCCTCCCTCTGCCCATCCGCCAAGCTAGCTCTCTTCCTCCCTTCAAGGCCCTGCCGAGAGCTCACCTCCTCCAGGAGGCCTTCCCAGACTGAGCCCCTTCTTTCCTCTCCCCCTCGTCCCCCTCTCCATCTCCCCGTCTTACCTCCTTCCCTTCCCCACAGCACCTGTATATATGTATATACGGTTGCACATATTTATTACCCTATTTATTTATTTATTTATTTATTTTACTTGTACATTTCTATCCTACTTATTTTATTTTGTTGGTATGTTTGGTTCTGTTCTCTGTCTCCCCCTTTAAGACTGTGAGCCCACTGTTGGGTAGGGACTGTCTCTATGTGATGCCAATTTGTACTTCCCAAGCGCTTAGTACAGTGCTCTGCACATAGTAAGCGCTCAATAAATACGATTGATTGATTGATTGATTGATGACCTTTTGACTCTCAGGCCTGTGCTCTGCCACTTTGACATAAAGGATGGGGAAATGTGCTGGGAATGGAGTAGGACTCTGCGGACTTCATTAATTCATTCAATCGCATTTATTGAGCGCTTACTGTGTGCAGAGCACTGTACTAAGCACTTGGGAAGTACAATTCGGCAACAGTCTAGAAGATGGAGACAGACAACACAACAAAATAAGTAGACAGGTGTCAATACCATCAGACTAAATAGAATTATCTACCCCAGTGCTTAGAACATTCATTCAATCGTATTTATTGAGCGTTTACTGTGTGCAGAGCACTGTATTAAGCACTTGGAAAGTGCTTACTAGGTGCCAAGCACTGTACTATGTGATGGGAGAGATTCATTCAATCACTTCATCCCCTCCGTCTCTGGCTAGCAGGAGCCCGGAGGTCCTGTGGGACCCAGTCTGGGCCTGTCCTGTGGCTTCCCCCCTCCTCCTCTCCCAGCCCCACAGCACTTATGACCCTATCTGTAATTTCTTTATTTCTATTTATGTCCATCCCCTCCTCTAGACTGTAAGCTCACTGTGGACAGGGAATGGGTCCATTTATCGTATTGTACTCTCCCAAGTGCTTAGCACAAGAGAAGCAGCGTGGCTCAGCGGAAAGAGCCCGGGCTTTGGAGTCAGAGGTCGTGGGTTCAAATCTCAGCTCTGCCAATTGTCAGCTGTGTGACTTTGGGCAAGTCACTTAACTTCTCTGGGCCTCAGTGTCCTCAACTGTAAAATGGGGATTAATGTGAGCCCCCTGTGGGACAACCTGATCACCTTGTAACCTCCCCAGCGCTTAGAACAGTGCTTGGCACATAGTAGGCACTTAATAAATGCCATTATTATTATTAATGCTCTGTACACACAGTAAGCACTCAATAAATACGATTGAAAGAATAATAATAATTATAGTATCTGTTAAAGCGCTTACTGCATGCTAGGCACTGGACTAAATGCTGGGGTGGATACAAGCAAATCGGGTTGGACCCAGTCTTTGTCCCACATGGGGCTCACGGTCTCAATCCCCCTTTTACAGATGAGGGAACTGAGGCCCAGAGAAGTGAAGTGACTTGCCCAGAGTCACATAGCAGACAAATGGTGGAGCTGAGATAATAATAATAATAATGATAGTATTTATTAATGGATGTCCGCCCTGGATGTCCGCCCGCCACCTAAAGCTCAACATGTCGAAGGCTGAGCTCCTTGTCTTCCCTCCCAAACCTTGTCCTCTCCCTGACTTTCCCATCTCTGTTGACGGCACTACCATCCTTCCCGTCTCACAAGCCCGCAACCTTGGTGTCATCCTCGACCCTGCTCTCTCATTCACCCCTCACATCCAAGCCGTCACCAAAACCTGCTGGTCTCAGCTCCGCAACATTGCCAAGATCCGCCCTTTCCTCTCCATCCAAACCGCTACCCTGCTAATTCAAGCTCTCATCCTATCCCGTCTGGACTACTGCACTAGCCTTCTCTCTGATCTCCCATCCTCGTGTCTCTCTCCACTTCAATCCATACTTCATGCTGCTGCCCGGATTATCTTTGTCCAGAAACGCTCTGGACATATTACTCCCCTCCTCAAAAATCTCCAGTGGCTACCAATCAATCTGCGCATCAGGCAGAAACTCCTCACCCTGGGCTTCAAGGCTGTCCATCCCCTCGCCCCCTCCTACCTCACCTCCCTTCTCTCCTTCCACAGCCCAGCCCGCACCCTCCGCTCCTCCACCGCTTATCTCCTCACCGTACCTCGTTCTCGCCTGTCCCGCCATCGACCCCCGGCCCACATCATCCCCCGGGCCTGGAATGCCCTCCCTCTGCCCATCCGCCAAGCTAGCTCTCTTCCTCCCTTCAAGGCCCTGCTGAGAGCTCACCTCCTCCAGGAGGCTTTCCCAGGCTGAGCCCCTTCCTTCCTCTCCCCCTCGTCCCCCTCTCCATCCCCCCCATCTTACCTCCTTCCCTTCCTCACTGCACCTGTATATATGTATATATGTTTATACATATTTATTACTCTATTTATTTATTTATTTATTTTACTTGTACATATCTATCCTATTTATTTTATTTTGTTAGTATGTTTGGTCTTGTTCTCTGTTTACCCCTTTCAGACTGTGAGCCCACTGTTGGGTAGGGACTGTCTCTATGTGATCCCAATTTGTACTTCCCAAGCGCTTAGTACAGTGCTCTGCACATAGTAAGCGCTCAATAAATACGATTGATTGATTGATTGATTGATTATTAAGCACTTACTATGTGCAAATCACTGTTCTAAGCACTGGGGAGGTTACAAGGTGATCAGGTTGTCCCACAGGGGGCTCACAGTTTTAATCCTCATTTTCCAGATGAGGTAACTGAGGCCCAGAGAAGTGAAGTGACTTGCCCAAAGTCACCCAGCTGACAAGTTGCGGAGCCAGGATTTGAACCCATGACCTCTGACTCCAAAGCCCGGGCTCTTTCCACTGAACCACGCTGCTTCTCTAATGAGATGAGAACGCATGACCTTTTGATTCCAAGGCCCGTGCTCTAGCCACCATGCCATGCTGTTCTCAATGAAAGTTGACCGCATGATGCCCTGCTGAAACATCTCTCTTTTTAGCCTGCAATGAAGGAGTGTGTTCCAGACCCACTGCTGGCACATTATTGGAGAAGCAGCGTGGCTCAGTGGAAAGAGCAGGGGCTTTGGAGTCAGAAGTCACGGGTTCAAATCCCCGCTCCTCCAACTGTCAGCTGTGTGACTTTGGGCAAGTCACTTCGCTTCTCTGGGCCTCAGTTCCCTCATCTGGAAAATGGGGATTAAATCTGTGAGCCCCCCGTGGGACAACCTGATCACCTTGTATCCTGGCACCTTGTCTAAGATCACACAGCAGGCAACTGGCAGATCTGGGATTAAGAACCTGGGTCTCCGACTCCTAGGTCTGTGCTCTATCCACTAGGCCACAGTTACCTCACCTGTAAAATGGGAATAAAGACTGAGCCCCACGTAGCACAGGGATTGTGTCTCATCCAATTTGCTCATATCCACCCCAGCACTTAGCACATGGTACATAAGCACTTAACAAATACCACTATTATTTTTATTGCTATTATTACTCAGAGTTGAGCTAAGCTTGAGTAGCAGAGAAAACTCTGCCCATCAACCACCACTCCCTACTAGTGCTAGAAGAGGTGCTGGTGGTAATAAACTTGTCTCTGACAGATCCTTATGAACACAACACAGACTCTGTGAAGTTTTTCTTCCACACTTTCCAACTGAGCGGACTCAGAATACACGGGCAGAAGGTTCACTCTCAGTGCCCTCTGACGTCGCTGCCCAAAGGATCTGGGAGCAGTGGGAAGCCCATTTCCACGATAGCTGGAAACACTAGGAGCGGTGTCTGGTGGGAAAGCCCCCGGACAGACGGACGGACGGAGCCTCACCTGTCCCGGAGGGAGTCACTGTCGTAGTAAGCACAGGCTCCCCGCTTCCCCCCGCAGTGCTGGTTCCAGCGGATGCATGTGGAGTCGATGATGAGACCATACAAGGAGGGAGAAGGCAGCCAGGCTGTTGACAGACCGGGAGAGAGGAGGCAAAAAACACAGCTGAAATATGGATCCCATGGGGAGGGCTTTGCATTCAGTCATTCAATAATAATAATACTAATTGTGGTATTTATTAAACACATCAAAGCATTCCACCACCTTGGCCCTCCTACCTCACCTTGTTTCTCTTATTCTACCACCCAGCCTGCACACTTGGCTCCACTAGTGCTAACCTCCTCACTGGGCCTCCATCTCACCTGTCTCGCCACCCACCCTTGACCCACGTCCTGCCTCTGGCCTGGAACGCCCTCCCTCCTCAAATCCCACAGACAATTACTCTCCCCTCTCTTCAAAGCCTTATTGAAGGCACATCTCCCCCAAGAGGTCTTCCCAGACTAAGATCCACTTTTCCTCATCTCCCACTCCCCTCTGCATTATGCTGACTTTCTCCCTTTGCTCTCCCCCCCTCCCAGCCCCACTGCACTTTTGTACATATCTTGTCATTTTATTTATTTGTATTGATGTATGTCACCCCACCCACCCCCCTCTCCGCCGCCCCCCAGACTTGAAGCTCATCTCAGGCAGGGAATGTGACTGTTCATTGTTGCAGTGTACTCTCCCAAGTGCTTAGAACAGTGCTCTGCACACAGTAAGAAATCAATAAATACAATTGAATGAAATGAATGAATTTGTGCCAGGCGCTGTACTGAGCGCTCGAGTGGATGAAAGCAAATCTTGTTGGACACAGTCCCTGTTCCACGAAAGGGCTCACGGTCTCAATCCCCATTTTACAGGTGAGGGAACTGAAGCCCACAGAAGTGAAGTGACTTGCCCATGCTCATACAGCAGACAAGTGGCAGATCCGGGATTAGAAGCCATGGTCTGTGGAAAGAGCCCGGGCTTTGGAGTCAGAGGTCATCGGTTCAAATCCCGGCTCAGCCAATTGTCTGCTGTGTGACTTTGGTCAAGTCCCTTAACTTCTCTGGGCCTCAGTTACCTCATCTGTAACAGGGGGTTGAAGACTGTGAGCCCCACGGGGGACAACCTGATCACCTTGTAACCTCCCCAGTGCTCAGAAGAGTGCTTTGCACATAGTAAGCGCTTGACAAATGCCATTATTATTATTAATAATCAATAATTTTGTTCCATAATTCGGTTGATTTTGTGTAGCTCGACAAACCCTCCCAAGCCTTCCAGATACTTTTAACAGCAGAAAACTCCCGGTTTTCGGAATTTACTGTAGGTGGCAAGTGCTGAATTAATTTACTTAACGTCAGCTTAGCTGGCTTTTAACTGGGACAAATATGGAAACTTTCAATCTCGGGGGGAGTCTAGTTGTGAATGAACATACCCGGAGAGTTGTGATGGAAACCTGGCCTCTACTTTTAATCACATGGAGCCTGTGGGAAGGAGGCTTTTACGATGTGTTGTTAACATTAGCCAGATTATCATACAGTTCGGTATTTTGGCCTAAAGAGGGACAAAGAACTGGAAGTAAATCTCAGGAAATGTGGCTTGATTCCTTCCTAACTTCCCAAATAAAACCATTCATTCCACTGTCTGAAGGGTGTTTCAGGGGTCTCCTTGTCCAATCCCCTGCCTGCCAAGGCTGACCTCATCCCTCCCAAGTCAGTAGAAATCTAGTCCTTACTCAGAGATCTCTAGGGCTTGGGATTCCTCAGTCCCTTAGGGTAAGAGATGAGATAAGATGAGATCTAGGCTGTAAGCTCATCCTGGGCAGGGAATGTATCTTTTGATTGTTGTGTTGCACTCTCTCAAGTGCTTGGTATAGTGCTCCCCACACAGCAAGCACTCAAAAAATATGATTAAATGCATGAGATGAGATAAAATGAGGTGAGATGAGCTGATTAAGTGAATCTATCTCATCAATCTTTCTGCCAACCTCTGGCCCATGTCCTGCCTCTGGCCTGGAATGCCCTCCCTCTTCATATCTGACAATTACTCTCACCACTTCAAAGCCTTATTGAAGGCACATCTCCACGAAACCTTCCCTGACTAAGCCCTCTTTTCCTTTTTTCCACCCCCTTCTGCCTCACCCTGACTTGCTCCCTTTATTCATCTCTCCCTCCCAGCCCCACAGCATTTATGTATGAATCCATAATTTATTTATTTGCATTAATGTCTGCTCCCCTTCTAAACTGTAAGCCTGTTGTGGGCAGGGAATGAGTCTGTTATATTGTTTTATTCTACTCTCCCAAGCACTTAGTACATTGCTCAGCACATAATAAGCGCTCAAGCGTCGACCCCTGGCCCACATCCTACTTCTGGCCTAGAATGCCCTCCCTTCTCACATGAGTGATCAATAAGATGAGATGAGAAGCCGTGTGGCCTAGTGTTAAGAGCATGAGCCTGGAAGTGAGGGAACCTGGGTTGTAATTCTGACTCTGCCACTTTGCTGTGTGACCTTGGGCAAGTCACTTAAGTTCTCTGTACCTCAATTCCCTCATCCGTAAAATGGAGATTAAGACTGTGAGCCCCATGTGAGACATGGATTTCATTAACTTGTATCTATCCCTTTGCTTAGCACATGATAATCGCTTAACAAATGCCGATCAGTTTTACTTACTGTGTTCCCCATGAGGAGATGGAAACAACAACAGAAAGGTTGTTACATTTCCAATGTCACAGAGCAGACAAGTGGAAGACCTGGGATTAGAACCTAGGTCCTCTCACTCCCAAACCCGTGTTCTTTCCACTAGGCCATGCCACTTCCTGAATTATTAAGCAGTGTGGCCTGGGAACCAGATAATCTGGGCTCTAATTCTACTCTGCCTTTACTTGCTATGCAGTCTTGGGAAAACCACTAAATTTCTCTGCAGCTCAGTTCCCTCATCTGCAAAATGGAAGATTCAGTACATGTTCTCTGACCTGTTTAGACTGTGAGCTCCATGTGGGACCTGGTTATTTCGTATCTACCTCAGCTCTTAGTTCAGTGTTTGGTACATAGAAGTGCTTAATAAATACCATTATTTTTATTATTATAATTATTAACATTAATTAACCTGTACTGAGGAGTTCACCAGACTTCATGTATGTGGTCTAGGCAGGCAAATGAATCATATCATTTCATCTTGAATGGACACTTCAGGCTCAGTGATAAAGACGTTTTAGACCAAACTGCTATCTGGCCTCCAGTTATCCAAATAATTTGGTAGTAATAATAATAAATGTGGTATTTGTTAAGCACTTACTATGAGCCAGCCACTGTACTAAGCGCTGGGGTGGATACAAGCAAAACGGGTTGGACATAGGCCCTGTCCCATGGGGGGCTCACAGTTTCAATCCCCATTTTACAGATGAGAGAACTGAGACACAGAGAAGTAAAGTGACTTGCCCAAGGTCACACAGCAGACAATTGACTAATCCAGGATTAGAACTCATGACCTTCTGACTTCCAGCCCCGTGCTCTATTCACTGCACCATGCTGCTTAATAATATTCAATCGTATTTATTGAGTGCTTACTGTGTGCAGAGCACTGTACTAAGCATTTGATAATAATAATAATTATTATTAGATGATAATAATATATAATTAAGCACTTACTATGTACAAAGCACTGTTCTAAGCACTGGATTCTCAGTATAGATCTGGCTTCTGACGAAAAACTGCCCTTGAAGTGCAATCTAAAGTCTTCGAGTTCAAATTTCAGCCCATTCTCCTCTTTGGAGGAACCATGAGCCATTACTCATGACAGAGAAGCAGCATGGCTCACTGGAAAGAGGACAGGCTTTGGAGTCAGAGGTCATGGGTTCAAATCCCAGCTCCGCCAATTGTCAGCTGTGTGACTTTGCACAAGTCACTTAACTTCTCTGTGCCTCAGTTACCTCATCTGTAAAATGGGGATTCCTGATCACCTCGTAATCTCCCCAGCGCTTAGAACAGTGCTTTGCACATAGTAAGTGCTTAATATATGCCATCACTATTATTATTATTGTGACTGAAACCAGGCCTTCATAGGCTCTCCCCAGAGCTGCTAGATTGGTTTTGTCCAGCTGGCTCAGAAAGAAATATTTCAAGGGAGAAAAGCCTTTTAAACATATGCTGTCCCATGCAGGCCCTATTTGATCTGAAACAAGTCCCTTAAAACTACCTGAGGCCTCTGTTTTACTATCTAGAGAATGGGCTAGTAATCCTTGCTCTTGCTCCACTTCAAGCAGATGTTCAGAGGATCAGACAAATAACAATTGTGAAGCATTTGAAAAGCTAGATCTAAGGGATTATTTGGATTCTTCATTCTGTTTCAAAAGGTGGAGTTTTATTACGGTCCCATTTTCCCAAGTGGGATCTTTCACAACTCCAGGCTGTCATAGCAACTAGACCCAGAATTTCTAGCATCTCATCTGCCTTTTCTTTTTTTTTTTTTTTTTTGCTTAGATTGCTCAAGTTTGAGATTCCTCCTTGCCAAGTTTGGACTAAATGTCAGCAGGAAGGTGAAAACAAAACGAGGAAATCTATTGAAATGTGATTTGTGCAGGGATCGGGGATGGGGGTTAGCATGGCCAGGAACTTACCCAACAATCTCATCAATAAGAACTGAACTCCAATAGCAAATGACTTTTCATCCTGGTTGACCACTCTGCAGAAGAAAATGAGGTGAGGTCAAGAGCAAGCCCACTCTCCCTTTAGATCAACCGAGGCAGACAGAAACAAGCCAGAACCCCCAGCCCCACACGGAACTAGGTGTCCAAGCACTTCACTGTGATGACTTTCTGGACACACAGATTCTGCTTTCCAAGCCCAGTGAGGGCAACCTCTTCCATGAGCACGTAGGGAATAATCGATCGATAAATCAATGGCACTTACTGGGTGCTTACTAGGTGCAGAGCTCTGTACTAAGCTCTTGGGAGAGCACAATGCAACAGAGTTGGCAGTCACGTTCCCTACTCACAGCAAGCATAAAATCTAGAATGGGAGATAGACTGTAAACACGTTATAGGCAGGAAAGGTATCCGTTAAATTCTGTTGCACTGTACTCTCCCAAGAGCTTATGAAAAGTGCTCTGCACATAAAAAGCATTCAATAAATGCCATTGGCTTATTGATTGATTGATTGACAGACTAATATATATGAAGAAATCATGGATATATACACAACTGCTGTGGGGCTGAGGGAGGGGTAAGTAAAGTCTTCTGTGTGACCTTGGAGAAGTCACCTCACTTCTCTGGGACTCAGTTACCTCATCTGTAAAATGGGGATTAAGACTGTAAGCCCCATGTGGGACATAGAGTATGTCCCACTTGATTAGCTCGTCTCTAGACTGAAAACTCATTGTGGGCAGGGAACATGTCTGTTATATTGTTATATTGAACCCTCCCAAGTGCTTAGTACAGTGCTCTGCACGCAGCAAGTGCTCAATAAATATGATTGATTGACTGCTCTACTCCAGGACTTAGTACAGTGCCTGGCAGCATGGGGTTGTGAATAGAGCATGGGCCTGGGAGTAAGAAGGTCATGGGTTCCACCACTTGTCTGCTGAGTGACCTAGGGCAAATCATTTCACTTCCCTGGGTCTCAGTGACCTCATCTGTAAAATGGGGATTAAGACTGTGAGCCCCATGTGGGGACAATCTGCTTATCATGTATTAATTAATTAATTCATTCATTTGTATTTATTGAGCACTTACTGTGTGCAGAGCAGTGGACTAAGCACTTGGGAAGTACGGATCGGCAACATATAGAGAGGGTCCCTACCCAACAATGGGTTCTATCCCAGCTCTTAGAATAATGCTTCACACATAATAAGTGCTTAACAAATACTGTAATTATTAATTATTATTAATCTTGGCTCTGCCACTTGTCCACTATGGGAACTTGGGCAAGTCACTTCACTTCTCTGTGCCCCAATTACCTCATCTGTAAAATGGGGGTTGAAACTGTGAGCCCCACGTGGGACAGGGACTGTGTCTAACTGGATTTGCTTGTAATAATAATAATAATAATAATAATTATTATTATAATTATTATTATTATTACATTTATTAAGTGCTTACTCTGTGCAAAGCACTGTTTTAAGCACTGGGAAGATTACAAGGTGATCAGGTTGTCCCACGGGGGGCTCACAGTCTTAATCCCCATTTTACAGATGAGGTAACTGAGACACAGAGAAGTTAAGTGACTTGCCCCAAGTCACACAGCTGACAATTGGCAGAGCTGGGATTTGAAAACATGAACTCTGACTCCAAAGCCCACGCTCTTTCCACTGAGCCACACTGCTATCCACCCCAGTGCTTAGTACAGTGCCTGGCACGTAGTAAGTGCTTAACAAATTCCATAATAATAACAACAATAAAAAATTCTTATTTTGGTTACTATTAATAACAAAAAACATTTAAAAATCTAAGTGCAAAGGCCATGCAGAAGGGAGTGGGAGAAGAGGAAATGAGGGCTTAGTCAATCAATCAATCAATCATATTTATTGAACGCATACTATGTGCAGAGCACTGTACTAAGCGCTTGGGAAGTACAAATTGGCAACACATAGAGACAGTCCCTACCCAACAGTGGGCTCACAGTCTAAAAGGGGGAGACAGAGAACAGAACCAAACATACCAACAAAATAAAATAAATAGGATAGAAATGTACAAGTAAAATAAATAAATAAATAAATAAATAGAGTAATAAATATGTACAACCATATATACATATATACAGGTGCTGTGGGGAAGGGAAGGAGGTAAGATGGGGGGATGGAGAGGGGGACGAGGGGGAGAGGAAGGAAGGGGCTTAGTGGGGAATGGTCTCTTGGAGATGTGTGTTTAAGAGGTTTTGAAGGTGGGGAGAGTGATCGTCTGTTTGATATGAAGAGGAAGGGGATTCCAGACCGAAGGCAGGACGTGGGTGAAGGGTCGGTGGTGAGATAGATGAGGTTGAAGTACAGCGAGTAGGCTGGCATTAGAGGAGAGAAGATGTGGGCTGGGTTGTAGTGGAGAGCAGTGAGGTGAGGTAGGAGGAGACAAGGGGATGGACTGCTTTAAAGCCGATGTATGAGCCTAAGGAAGACGGAGGTAACCCAGAAGGGAAAGAGGGAAAAGGAGAAGGAAAGAAGGAGGAAACACAATGAAAGATCCATTTCTAGACTGTGAGCCCGCTGTTGGGTAGGAACCGTTTCTATCTGTTGTCGAACTGTACTTCCCAAGCGCTTATTACAGTGCTCTGCACACCGTAAGAGCTCAGTAAATACGATTTAATGAATGAATGAGTGTTCTAAGTGCTGGGGTAGATAATTCTATTTATTCTGCACATAAAAAGCATTCAATAAATGCCATTGACTTATTGATTGATTGACAGACATTAATATATATGAAGAAATCATGAATATATACACAACTGCTGTTGGGTAGATAATTCTATTTATCCTGCACATAAAAAGCATTCAATAAATGCCATTGACTTATTGATTGATTGATTGACAGACATTAATATATATGAAGAAATCATGGTTATATACACAAGTTCTAAGTGCTGGGGTAGATAATTCTATTTATTCTGATGGCATTGACACCTGTCTACTCTCTGTGTTGTCTGTCTCCCTCTTCTAGACTGTTGCTGAATTGCACCTCCGAGGCGCTTAGTACAGTACTCTGCACACAGTAAGCGCTCAATAAATACGATTGAATGAATGAATGAATTTAAACCAAGTGATCCTAACAGTTCTTCCCTGACAGGTAAAACATATACATTTCATCATCAGTGGTATGTCCTGAGCACTTACTATGTGCAGGACACTGTACTAAGCACTTGGGAGAGTAAAATACACCAGAGTTAGTAGACACATTCCCTTCCCACAGAGAGTTTATGGTCTAGAGAGGCAACTTTACCGAAGCACAGCACCGTTTCTCCAATATCCCAAGAAACTGCTGTAGAGAAACAACATGGTCGATTGGAAAGAGCTAGGGCCTGAGAGCCAGAGCAGCTGGGTCCTAAGAAAAGCAGTGTGACTTAGTGGAAAGAGCATCGGCTTGGGGGTCAGAGATTGTGGATTCTAATCCCAGCTCTGCCACTTAGCAGCTGTGTGATTTTAGGCAAGTCACTTAACTTCTCTGTGCCTCAGCTACCACATCTTTAAGACTGTGAGTCCCACACAGAGCAACCTGATTAACTTGTATCAACTCCAGCTCTTAGAACAGTGCTTCGCACATGGTAAGCACTTAACGAATACTATTTTTTATGGTATTTGTTAAGCGCTTACTATGTGCAAAGCACTGTTCTAAGCGCTGGGGAGGTTACAAGGTGATCAGGTTGTCCCATGGAGGGCTCACAGTTTCAATCCCCATTTTACAGATGAGGTAACTGAGGCACAGAGAAGTGAAGTGACTTGCCCAAAGTCACACAGCTGACAGTTGGTGGAGCCGGGATTTGAACCCATGACCTCTGACTCCAAAGCCCGGGCTCTTTCCACTGAGCCACGCTGCTTCTCAATAATACTACTATTATGATTATTATTCTAATCGCGGCTCCGCCACGTGTTTCCTGTGTTAAGTTGAGCAAGTCACTTCACTTCTTTGGGCCTCAGTTCCCTCACCTGTAAAATGGGGATTAAGACTGTGAGCCCCTTGTGGGATAGGGACTGTGTTCAACCTGATTAGCTTGTATCTACCCTAGCGCTTTGTACAGTGCATGGCACAAAGTAGGCATTTTAACTCCTCAAAAATCTCCAGTGGCTGCCTGTCAACCTACGATTCAAGCAAAAACTCCTCACTCTCGGCTTCAAGACTGTCCATCACCTCATCCCCTCCTACCTCACCTCCCTTCTCTCCTTCTCCAGCCCAGCCCGCAACCTCCGCTCCTCTGCCGCTCACCTTCTCATTGTACCTCGTTCTCGCCCGTCCCGCCGTTGACCCCCGGCCCACGTCCTCCCCCTGGCCCGGAATGGCCTCCCTCTGCCCATCCTCCAAGCTCGCTCTCTTTCTCCCTTCAAAGCCCTACTGAGAGCTCACCTCCTCCAGGAGGCCTTCCCAGACTGAGCCTCCTTTTTCCTCTCCCCCTTGCCATTCCCCCCGCCCTACCTCCTTCCCCTCCTCACAGCACCTGTATATATGTTTGTACAGATTTATTACTCTATTTATTTTACTTGTACATATTTACTATTCTATTTATTTTGTTAATGATGTGCATATAGCTTAAATTCTATTTGTTCTGACGATTTTGACACCTGTCTACGTGTTCTGTTTTGTTGTCTGTCTCCCCCTTCTAGACTGTAAGCCCATTGTCGGGTAGGGACCGTCTCTATATGTTGCCAACTTGTACTTCCCAAGCACTCTGCACACAGTAAGTGCTCAATAAATATGATTGAATGAATGAATGAACGAAGAGGGGGAGGTACTGAATAGAGACTGAAACACTTAAACACTTATAAAATCACCGATTTTCCCTGCTCTATCACAAGAAAACTTTGGGCTGCAAAATGAATGTACTTACCTCAAGACCATCATGTAGAGGGGATTGTGGGAAATGCATGCAATGAGCGAGGCAAAGGAGATGAGGAAGATGGTGGGAAGTAGGTAATGGGAGCAAGAAACTGGGCAGGATCCCGTCTTTGCTGAAGAGCCTCCGGTCGTAATACAGGAACAATTCAAGAAATCCTATCGGAGGGTCGAGAGAAACACTTGACATTAGAATCCTACACCACTCGTTTAGCAGCTGTTTCCCCAGGAGGTCAAATTTCTTTTTTCCTTTATAGCATCCATTAAAGGAGACAGATGTGCCTTGCTTCTAATCATTTCTTGGTCATCCATACCTCGATATACAATAATAATAATAATAGTATTTGTTAAGCACTTACTATATGCTAGGCACTGTACTAAGCTCTTGGGTGAATACAAGCAAATTGGATTGGACAGAGTCCCTGTCTCATGTGGGGCTCACAGTCTCAATCCCCATTTTACAGATGAGGGAACTGAGGCCTAGAGAAGTGAAGTGACTGGCCCAAGGTCACACAGCAGACAAGTGGTGGAGCCGGATTTAGAACCCATGACCTTCTGCCATGTTGTGGGATAGGGGAGCAGCAATCCATGCCTGCATTCATTCATTCAATCATGTTTATTGAGCACTTACTGTGTGCACAGCACTGTACTAAGCACTTGGAAAGTACAATCCAGCGTGGCTTAATGGAAAGAGCCTGGGCTTGGGAGTCAGAGGTCCTGGGTTCTAATTCCACTTCTGCCACTTGTCAGCTGTGTGACTTTGGGCAAGTAACTTCACTTCTCTGGGCCTCAGTTTCCTCATCTGTAAAATGGGGATGAAGTCTGTGAGCCCTACGAGAGACACCCTGATTACCTTGTATCTACCCCAGTGCTTAGAACAGTGCTTTGCACATAGTGTTTAACAAATACCATTATTATGGAGAAGCAGTGTGGCTTAATGGAAAGAGCCCGGGCTTGGGAGTCAGAGGTCTTGGGTTCTAATCCCGGCTCCACCACTTATCAGCTGTGTGACTTTGGGCAAGTTATTTAACTTCTCTGTGCCTCAGTTACCTCATCTGTAAAATGGGGATTAAGACTGTAAGCCCCACGGGGGACAACCTGATTACCTTGTACCAACCCCAGCGCTGAGAACAGTGTTTGGCACAAAGTAAGCACTTAACAAATACCATAATTATTATTATAAATCAATGTCTACTTCAATGTCTTGGTTCCCAGAGCCTAGAGGGAAAAAAAATCTCTCCTTGTCATAGAGCTCTAGGAGAGGGAGAGGTGAGTGACCTTTGGTCATTTGAACCAGTGTCTCATGGTCCGTTTGTCAAAATACACTTGTGGTTTAGGGGAAGTAGCATGGCCTAATGGGAAGAGCTTGGGGCTGGCTGTAGGGCCCTGGGCAAGTCACTTAATAATCATAATGATAATTGTGGAATTTCTTTAATGCTTACTATGTGCCAGGCACTGTAATAATAATAATACCATCCTCCCATCTCATAAGCCCGCAACCTTGGTGTCATCCCCGACTTTGCTCTCTCGCTCACCCCTCACATCCAATCCGTCACCAAAACCTGCCGGTCTCACCTCTGCAACATTGCCAAGATCTGCCCTTTCCTCTCCAACCAAACCGCTACCCTGCTGGTTCAATCTCTCATCCTATCCCGACTGGATTACTGCATCAGCCTCCTCTCTGATCTCCCATCCTCCTGTTATATCCCCACTTCAATCTATACTTCACGCTGCTGCCCGGATCATCTTTGTGCAGATACACTCTGGGCATGTTACTCCCCTCCTCAAAAATCTCCAGTGGCTCCCAATCAACCTACGCATCAGGCAAAAATTCCTCACTCTCGGCTTCAAGGCTGTCCATCACCGCGCCCCCTTCTACCTCAGCTCCCTTCTCTCCTTCTCCAGCCCAGCCCACACCCTCCACTTCTCTGCCGCTAATCTCCTCACTGTGCCTCATTCTCATCTGTCCTGCCGTCGACCCCTAGCCCACATCCTCCACCTGGCCTGGAATGCCCTCCCTCCGCACATCCGCCAAGCTAGCTCTCTTCTTCCCTTCAAAGCCCTACTGAGAGCTCACCTCCTCCAGGAGGCCTTCCCAGATTGAGCCCCCTCCTTCCTCTCCCCCTCCGCCCCCTATCCATCCCCCCTGCCTTACCTCCTTCCCCTCCCCACAGCACCCATATGTATATGTATATATGTTTGTACATATTTATTACTCTATTTTACTTGTACATATTTATTCTATTTATTTTATTTTGTTAATATGTTTTGTTTTGTTGTCTGTCTCCCCCTTCTAGACTGTGAACCTGCTGTTAGGTAGGGACCATCTCTATATGTTGCCAACTTGTACTTCCCAAGCACTTAGTACAGTGCTCTGCACACAGTAAGTACTCAATAAATACAATTGAATGAATGAATGAATAATAATAATAATAATGATGGCATTTGTTAAGCACTTACTTTGTGCAAAGCACTGTTCTAAGCGCTGGGGAGGTTACAAGGTGATCAGGTTGTCCCACATGGGGCTCACAGTCTTAATCCCCATTTTACAGATGAGGTAACTGAGGCACAGAGAAGTTAAATGACTTGCCCAAAGTCACACAGCTGACAAGCGGCGGAGCCGGGATTAGAACCCATGACCTCTGACTCCCAAGCCTGTGCCCTTTCCACTGAGCCACGCTGCTTCCCTGTACTAAGCGCTGGGGTGGATACAAACAAATCAGTTTGGACCCAGTCCCTGTCCAACATGGGGGTCACAGCCTCAATCCCCATTTTACAGATGAGGTAACTGAGGCCTAGAGAAATGAAGTGACTTGCCCCAAATCACACAGCAGACAAGCGGTGGAGCAGGGATTAGAACCCATGACCTTCTGACTCTCAGGCTCAAGCTCTATCTGGACCTGGAAAATGAGGGTAAGGTAGGTAGTGAGTATTGTGCGGGAGAGGTACACTGACCAGTTTCAAGCCTCTCTACCTGTCTTCGCTATTACCATATAGTAAGTGCTTAATAAAGCATTATGACCGGCGTTGTTATTATTGCCAACTTGTACTTCCCAAGCGCTTAGTACAGTGCTCTGCACACAGTAAGCGCTCAATAAATACGATTGAATGAAATGAATGAATACTATGTCTAGCCACATTCTCACATCTTGCTTCTTCTGTCTGTTCTCCCTTCCACTTGGACTGTGAGCCCCACATGGGATAGGGGCTGTGTCCTATCTGCTTATAATAATAATAATTATGGTATTGGTTAAGTGCTTACTTTGTGCCAGGCACAGTTCTACGCACTAGGATGAATACAAGCAAATCAGGTAGGACCCAATCCCTGTCCCAAGTGGGGCTCACAGTCTCAATCCCCATTTTCTTTCATTCATTCATTCATTCATTCATTCATTCATTCATTCAATCATCATCATCAATCATCATCAATCGTATTTATTGAGCGCTTACTGTGTGCAGAGCACTGTACTAAGCACTTGGGAAGTACAAGTTGGCAACATATAGAGACGGTCCCTACCCAACAACGGGCTCACAGTCTAGAAGGGGGAGACAGACAACAAAGCATGTGGACAGGTGTCAAGTCATCAGAACAAATAGAATTAGAGCTAAATGCACATCATTAATAAAATAAATAGAATAGTAAATATGTACAAGTAAAATAAATAGAGTAATAAATCTATACATATGTATTTACAGGTGCTGTGGGGAGGGGAAGGAGGTAGGGTGGGGGGGGATGGGGAGGAGGAGAGGAAAAAGGGGGCCCAGTCTGGGATGTAACTGATGTAACTGAGACCCAGGGAAATGAAGTGACTTGTCCAAGGTCACACAGCAGACAAGTGGCAGAGCTGGGTTAGAACTCATGGCCTTCTGACTCTCAGGCCTGTGATCTAGCCACTATGTCTTGCTGTTTCTCTTATCTTACACCTACTCCAGTGCTTAATTCAGTGCTTGGTGCCTGACAAATACCGCAATTATTAGCATCATTCTTATTATTATTCTTCACTTTCACTTATTCAATCAATCATACTTATTGAGCGCTTACTGTGTGCAAAGCACTACACTAAGCACTTGGGAGAGAACATTACAACAACACATTCCCTGCCCACAACGATCTCAGAGTCTCTATATACATTCTCTCTTGTTCATTCATTCATTCAGTCATATTTATTGAGCATTTACTGTATACAAAGCACTATACTAAGTGCGTGTTAACCCTTCATTCATTCAATCATATTTATTGAGCACTTACTGTGTGCAGAGCACTGTACTAAGCAATGGCAGCGTGGCTTAGAACATGGGCTTGGAAGTCAGAGGTTGTGAGGTTGGTGGGTTCTAATCCTGACTCTGCCACTTTTCATCTGTGTGACTTTGGGCAAGTCACTTAACTTCTCTGTGCCTCAGTTACCTCATCTGTAAAATGGGGATTAAGATTGCGAGCCCCAATCTTAAGGATAGACTACCTTGTATCTATTCCAGAGCTTAGAACAGTGCTTGGAACATAGTAAGCACTTAACAAATATCATCATTATTAAACCTTGTATAGAGGCTCCCCCAACCACCCTCTCCCCTACTCCACAGAGATTCTCAAGAAAGTGATCTTGGCTCAGACCCTTAGAGATATGGTGTAAATTCATTCATTCATTCAATCATATTTATTGAGTGCTTACTGTGTGCAGAGCACTGTACTAAGTGCTTGGGAAGTCCGGGTTGGCAACATCTAGAGACAGTCCCTACCCAACAGCGGGCTCACAGTCTAGAAGGGAGAGACAGACAACGAAACAAAACATATTAACAAAATAAAATGGAATAAATATGTACAAGTAAAATAAATAGAGTAATAAATCTGTACATACATATGTACATATATACAGGTGCTGTGGAGAGGGGAAGGAGGTAAGGTGGGGAGGGAGAGGAAGGAGGGGGCTGTTCTAAGCACTGGGGAGGTTACAAGGTGATCATCATCATCATCATCATCAATCGTATTTATTGAGCACTTACTGTGTGCAGAGCACTGTACTAAGCACTTGGAAAGTACAAGTTGGCAACATATAGAGACCGTCCCTACCCAACAGTGGGCTCACAGTCTAAAAGGGGGAGACAGAGAACAAAACCAAACATACTAACAAAATAAAATAAATAGAATAAATATGGACAAGTAAAATAAATAAATAAAAAGAGTAATAAATAAGTACAAACATATATACATATATACAGGTGCTGTGGGGAAGAGAAGGAGGTAAGATTGATTGATCAATCATATCTATTGAGTGCTTACTGTGTGCAGACTTGAGAAGTACAAGTTGGCAACATATAGAGACAGTCCCTACCCAACAGTGGGCTCAAAGGTGTAAAGGTGTAAATGACCCTAGAGATTAGTATAAACCAGGATGGGGTGACGGGAATTCAGGCAGAGGGGGGCAAGAAGAAATGTAATAATGCCACCTCTCCTTTCTCTTTCTTCTGGGCCCTGACACTTGGGGAAGAGTCCAGGTGGCACCTGCTACAGCAGACTATTGGGGCCTGGGCTTTAGGTCAAGTCTGAACAACAGGAAACATGCTTGAGATTCCTTGGGCTGGGTAGTCATTTCCGATTCCTCAACACCTCGGGTGGATTATAATAACTATAATAATAATAATAATAACTGTGGTATTCGTTAAGCGTTTTGGGAAGCAGCATGGCATAGTGGATAGAGAAGCAGTGTGGCTTAGTGGAAAGAGCACCAGTTTGGGAGTCAGAGATCTTGGGTTCTAATGCCGCCTCTGCCACTTGTCTGCTCTTGTGACCTTGGACAAGTCGCAACTTCTCTGCGCCTCAGTTACCTCATCTGCACAATAGGGATTAAAAGTGTGAGCCCCACGTGGGACAACCTGATTACCCTGTATCTACCCCTGCACTTAGAACAGCGAGCCAGTCGTTGGGTAGGGACCGTCTCTATATGTTGCCAATTTGTACCTCCCAAGCGCTTAGTACAGTACTCTGCACACAGTAAGTGCTCAATATGATTGAATCAATCAATCAGTCGTATTTATTGAGCACTTACTGTGTGCAGAGCACTGTACTAAGCACTTGGGAAGTACAAATTGGCAACGTATAGAGACGGTCCCTACCCAGCAGTGGGCTCACAGTCTAGAGGGGGGAGACGGAGAACAAAACCAAACATATCAATTGAATGAATTGATTGAATGAATGAACAATGCTTAGCACATAGCAAGCGCTTAACAAATACCATAATCATTAATAATTATAAAGCATGTGCCTGGGACTCAGAAGGTCGTGGGTTCTAAACCGAGCTTCGCCACTTGTCTGCTGTGTGACCTTGGGCAAATCACTTCACTTCTTGTGCCTCAGTTACCTCATCTGTAAAACGGGCATTAAGACTGTGAACCCCACTGTGAACCCCTTGCATCACCCTCCCCACCCCACCAGTGCTTAGAACAGTGCTTGGCACATAATAAGTGCTTAACAAATACCATCCTTATCATCATTATTCTCTGTGCCTCAGTTACCTCCTCTGTAAAATGGGCATTAAGACTGTGAACCCCACATAGGACAACCTGATTTCCTTGTATCACCCCCCCCGCCAGTGCTTAGAACAGTGCTTGGCACATAATAAGTGCTTAACAAATACCATCCTTATCATCATCATCATCATCAATCGTAGAGCGCTTACTATGTGCAGAGCACTGTACTAAGCTCTTGGGAAGTACAAATTGGCAACATATAGAGACAGTCCCTACCGAACATCATTATTCTCTGTGCCTCAGTTACCTCATCTGTAAAATGGGCATTAAGACTGTGAGCCCCATGAGGGACAGGGACTGTGTCCAAGCCGATTTGCTTGTACCCACCCCAGCGCTTGTGGTGAGCTCACAGCAAGCCGCTTTACAAGTGACTGTGATCCCGCGGACGACAGCAGAGAAGAAATTTGTGAAAGAACTGGGCGACTCTACCTCAGGGCGGGTTGTTGCCAGCCTGTTGGGTCAGGGCACGGAGAGAAGGCTGGCCTTCTCTCCCTGCTCTATCCAGTAACGGGCTTGAACCAACGGTGATTGCCACAGAGAGCTACCACTGTGACGCCCAAGGCACACAAAAGGTAGTCACTTTGAATCATGAAAGGGGGGAAGCGGCGTTTGGGGAGGTGGTTTGCATCCTCCGCGGTCTTCTTCGCCAGGAATGTCTCCCAGCCTTCTGCCGCGGGATTGGCAGAACGGGCTCCCTTGACCAGCAGACTGGTATTGGACACGTAGTGGACCGGCTGCGAGTGAGCGTATGTATGTGTCATTTCCCTGCACGTTGGTAACAAAGTAAAACTGTCCACAGTAACTTTGATGGTTTGGGTTGACTCTTTACTTGTCATGGAGGCTAACCTGGTCCAGGGAATTTCTGGTTGGTATGAGCCGGGAAATCGTGACAGCGCTTAGTACAGTGCTAGACACACAGTAAGCACTTGACAAATACCTCAATCATTATTATTATTATTATTATTATTATTAAGCACTGTTCTAAGCACTGTGGTAGATACAAGATCATTTGGTTGGATATAATCCCTGTCCCAGACGGGGCTCACGGTCTTAATCCCCATTATACAGATGAGGGAACTGAGGCCCAGAGAAGTGAAGTGACTCGCCTAAGGTCACACAGCCCACAACTGGTGGAGCTGGGATTAGAACCCAAGTCCTTTAGACTCTCAGGCCCACACTCTATCCACCAGGTCGTGCTGCTTGCTCTCAGTCTTAAGTGACCCAGAGGAACCACCTGCACAATTCCCCTGGCACTGGTCAACATCCCAGGGCACATGGGACTGTGGAGAACTGGCTGACCCAAAGTAAGGGGCCACTGTGAGCAGTGGGCAAGACCTTACGTGGAGAGAGGGCTCATTAGCCTGAGAAAGGGATAATAATAATAATAATAATAATAATAATAGTAATAATAATAATAGTATTTGTTAAGTACTTTCTATGTGCCAAGCACTTTTCTAAGCACTGGGGTATCCCACGTGGACCTCACAGCCTTAATCCCCATTTTACAGATGAGGTAACTGAGGCCCAGAGAAGCAAAGTGACTTGCCCAAGGTCACACAGCAGATAAGTGGGTGAGCAGGGATTAGAACGAACAGCCCCTGTCTCCCAAGTCCGTGTTTTTCCCTCTACGACATGGGGAAGCTCTGGACATTGGAAGCTTTGCACACAGTAAGTGCTCAATAAATTTGATTGAATGCACGATTGAATCACACTGAGTTGGCTGATGCCCAGACACCCGGACCCCATGTGCTTGACCTTGGATTTCCCACCGCCCTTTCCCCGGGGCAAGCTGGCATTGGAGGCGGCGATGCAGCCGGCGTGGCACGGGGAGATGTACTCTATGCCGTCGCTGCCACACACAGGGTGGAACATGGAGTCCTGGCAGGAGCAGTGTGCACGGCATGTGCCCGTTGACTGGTTTAAGGCACTTGATGTCCTGCCAACGAAACAGGAAATGAGCAGTAAAACAGAGCCCCAAACCCCAAATAACAATAACTAAGAAAGCAACAACCCCAAAACCCAACGCAAAACCCTGTGTGAATTCTTCTCTTGGTTAAACGTTTTTCTTTTTCTCCTGTCTCTGTTGGTCTTAGTTTGATGCCCAATTCTAATGCAAACACACACACACACACCAAACATGCATACCCCATCCATACAGATATACCCACACACCACACAAACGTGCACACACACACTAGGAATTTGTCTCTCTCTTTCCTCATGCAGATGTTTCTCTGTGACTCTGCAGTTTGTGGGCAGTCAGAAACTCTCTACCCCTCCTGCTCCCCCCGTCTGGCTGCCTGCCCCTCACTGTGGGCAGGGAATGTGTCTGTTTGTTGCTGTATTGTACTCTCACAAGCACTTAGTACAGTGCTTTGCACACAGTAAATGCTCGATAAGTGTGATTGAATGAATTCATTAATTTACACCAGTCCACCCCCCAACCAAAGAGATAATCATCAACAGTCATTTGAGCGGCAAGGGCCACTTAAACCTGGCTATCTGGCCATCTGTCAGAGGCTGGGAGAAATTGGTGTGGTGAAGTAAGGAATGAGTATTGACTATAATGGAAGTTTCTCGATTTCTTGCAGCTTGCACGAACCAGTATATCCCTATCCCACTAGGGCAAAGGTAACTGTGAGAGCATTTTCCATCCTGTTCACCTCATCCATGCTGCTGACATGTACTCTGGCCTCCAGAAGGATTCCTGTTCAACTTAGCATAGGAAGCTCGAAATGAATGTTACTTGATGGCCCGTTGAAACCACCCTCTGACAAGTCACCTACAGGTCAAGCTGGCCTCCTTGATTTTTTTTAATAGTACTTGTTAAGTGCTTACTATGTGCCACTAAACATTAGGGTAGATGATAATAATAATAATGGCATTTATTAAACGCTTACTATGTGCAAAGCACTGTTCTAAGCGCTGGGGAGGTTACAAGGTGATCAGGTTGCCCCACAAGGGGCTCACAGTCTTAATCCCCATTCTACTGATGGGGGAAATGAGGCACGGAAAAGTTAAGTGACTTGCCCAAAGTCACCCAGCTGACAATTGGCAGAGGCAGGGTTTGAATCCATGACCTCTGACTCCAAAGCCCGTGTTCTTTCCACTGAGCCACGCTGCTTTGCTGATAAAAGCTAATGAGGTTGGACATAGACCCTGTCCTAGATGGGGCTCGCTGTCTTAAATCCCTGTTTTACAGTTGAGGTAACTGAGGCACAGAGAAGTGAATAATAATAATAATGATAGCATTTATTAAGCGCTGACTATGTGCAAGGTACTGGGGAGGTTACAAGGTGATTAAGTTGTCCCACATGGGGCTCACAGTCTTAATCCCCATTTTACAGATGAGGTAACTGAGGCACAGAGAAGTGACGTGACTTGCCCAAAGTCACACAGCTGGCAATTGGCGGAGCCAGGATTTGAACCCATGACCTCTGACTCCAAAGCCCGTGCTCTTTCCACTGAGCCATGCTGCTTCTCTAAGTGAAGTTATTTGTCCAGTCACAAGGCAGATGAGTGGCAGAGTCGGGATTAGAAATGAGATTCTTCTGATTCCCAGGTCTATGCTTTAACCATTGGACCACAGTGCTTCTCTTTCTTACTTCTTTGTCTATCTGAGCATTGGGAACAGCCTAGGGAATAGGATTTGGTGCCAAAGTAAGTGTTCAGTACATAACAAGTACCTAATAAATATCATAGCCACCTAGCCATTCACACTCTAAAGCAACACTAAAGATAACTCTCCCCTTAATGTTAACAAGGACAAAATCCTTTGGGGATGGCACCTTTCACCCTTAAGGATAAAGCCCCTTAAAGCACTGAGACGCTATCAAAAGGTGAAGACACAATGTCAACCACCGTTTTTGAGGAAGCCACTTGCAAAGTCAAATAAATTTAGAGTACTAGACTGGTAGCATAGCCTTGTGGAAAGAGCATGTCTCTGGGAGTAAGAGGACCTGGGTTCTAATCTTGGCTCTGTCCCTTGCCTACTGTGGGACCTTAATTTCAAGTCACTTGACATCTTTGTGCCTCAGTTTTCTCATCTGTAAATTGGAGAGTCAATATTTCTTCCTCTTCCTTGTTCAACTGTCAGGCCCATGTGGGACAGATTATCTTGTTTCTATCCTAGTATTTAGTACAGTGCTTGGCACATAATAATAATATTATTGTTAATAATAAAATTGATAATAATAATAATAATAATAAATCTAGAAGCAAGAAGGATTCCTAATGGTTGGTTCTCTGCCTATTTTTTATTGCCAGTGAGAGCTAAGACATTTTGGATCGGCTACTGAAGAACATAAACACACATGCAAGAATTTAGTACTATGAGTTGCACTCAATAAGCCCTATAAATACCATTAATTTTATCATTACTACTGCTGCTACTAAAACTACTGTTACTACCGTTGTTACTATTACTGCTGCTACTACTAATGATGATATTTGTTATGCGCTTACTATGTGCCAAGCACTGTTCTAAGTGCTGGGGTAGATACAACCTAATCAGGTTGGACACTGTCCCTGTCCCACGTGGGGCTCACAGTCTCAAATCCCCATTTTACAGATGAGGGAATTGAGACCACGAGAAGTGAAGTGACTTGCCCGAGGACACACAGCAGACAAGAAGTGTAGCCGGGATTAGAACCCATGATCTTCTAACTCTCAGGTCCGTGCTCTATCCACTATAATAATAATAATAATAATAATAATGTTGGTATTTGTTAAGTGCTTACTATGTGCCAAGCACTTTTCTAAGCGCTGGGGTAGATACAAGGTTGTGCCAAGCACTGTTCTAAACACTGGGGTAAATACAAGGTAATCAGCTTGTCCCACGTGGGGCTCACAGTCTTCATCCCCATTTTACAGATGAGGGAACTGAGGCCCAGGGAAGTTAAGTGACTTGCCTAAAGTCACACAGCTGATAAGTGGTGGAGCTGGGATTCGAACCCATGACCTCTGACTCCTATTCCCATGCTCTTTCCACTAAGCCATGCTGATTCTCTAATAATAAATACTACTAGAGATTCTAGAGATATTGTGAAAGTAGAACCGACAAGATTTAGTGACTGACTGAATATGAGGGTTGAATGAGAGAGACGAGTCAAATATGGTTGTGGGAATGTGAGACAAGGAGGACGGTGGTACTGTCAACTGTGATGAGAAAATTGGTGCAAGAATAAGGCTTTGGTGGGAAAATGAAGAGTT